>NW_024354911.1:12104640-12462543 GCF_902729225.1 Pteropus medius
AAAATGAACAAGAAAAACACATGCAATTGACTAGTAAAATATGAAAATTGTCTCAACTTTTATAACAATCTGGGCCACATATATTAAAGTAATATAGAGAGACAAAATTTCACCTCTACCCTCTTAATATTTTTTTGCCTAGACCTGATTATTAAATTGACATAAGACAGATCAACAGAAGAAAATGCTTGTAATTTATTTAATGTAAATTTTATGTGACACAGGAGCCTTCATAGGAAATGAAGACTCAAAAAAGTGGCAACACCTAAATGCTCTTATACCAGGTTTAATAAAGAGAGGCAATTGTAAAAATGTAACTAAACTGTGTGAGGAGTATAAAAGAAAATAATAATTATTTTAACAAGATCTGTTTGTTTGTACAGAATTCTCTCCATTTAAACTTCCCAGCTGGTGATAAGAATGTTATTTTTCTTCTGGTATAGGGAAGACATCTTTCACATGGGAAATTCATCTTTCGTTTTTAAGACAAAGATGGAAGGTCAGTGTGCTCTTCATGCACCTACTGTTTTTCAAGTGTCTTTAAGTCAAAATAGTCAATATGCCAGAGTAGCATACTTTGGGATAGCATGTTCTGAATTCCAACAATGAAGTGAGATAACTACATATCTGCTGAAATAAATCTAATGAAAAAGAATTGAACTTAATGAGGTTTGGCAAGGATGCGAAACAATCGTAGTCCTTACGTGTATTGCTGTGAAGCAGGGAAGATGAAACTGGTACTTTGCAAAAATGGATGACGTTTACTAGGGTTGAACATATGCATGCTCTATTACCAAACAAATCTCTTCTAGAGATACAACTAACAGAAGTAAGCATATATTTGCACCAAAGAGGACAATGTATTCCTAACAATATAATCTGTCGTAGCTTACACTGAAAGAAATTTGACAGGAAAATGAACAAATATATTGTGACATATTCTTAAAAAAGTAACTGTACAGAAAACAAGATAGATAAAAAAATATCACCAACATGTTAACAATAACAACAAATCTGGATAAAAACATACTTATTAGTTTCATTTATATGATGTTAAAAACAAAACAAAAAAATATAATTTTTGGAGAATAGTGGGAATCTTTGGTGAGGTGTAATGACTAGGTTGTAGCAATGGCAATGTCATATTTCTTGTGCAAGAATGATTGTGCAGGAGGCTTGACCTTGTAAAATTTATTAACATATAAGCTTATGATGTGCACATCTTTCTGTATGTACGCAATATTCAATTTAAATTTTTTTAAAAAGAAAAAAAAGAAGAAAAATTCTAAGAAGAAGGTAGCATAGATTTTTAGCTGCTCTTCTCTTAATAACTCCTTGTCTAGAATAATATACCAATAAAGAACATGCTGGTCTGCCTGGAGGGTGTCTTTAAAATGTTAATTCTGAAATCTGGATGAAATGAACTTCTAATCAGCTGTGTTAAAGACAGATGATTATTCAGATCCCAGAGGAAGCCTGACAGATAGGAGTCTGAATTTTTTAAAAAACAGAAATAATAGTTAACATTTGTTGAGTGTCAGACATAGTTCTAATAGATTTACATATATTTTCTCATTTAGAATGAGCAACGAGGAATCCATTGCTTTTTGCCAGTGAAACTTTATAGTTTCGCATTCTTCGGATATTTAAAAATGTCAAAGTGTTTGTAGTGCCAGGGTGAATGTTTCCCAGTCTTCACAAAATGTGGAAATTGTTTATTGTAGCTGGAGAGATCTGAGAGTAAACACCCCTATACATGCATATGCACACCCTATTGCCTCAGTCCAGATAGTTCATCAAATTAGCAGAATTGTTATTATTTTGCCTAGTTTTTTGGCCCCTGACTCAAATGTCTAGAAACTAAGGATTCTCAACTGTTTTCTATTTTCCTGTTACCCAAAATAAACCAATATTCTTCTATATGCCAGTACTAAGGAATTCACCACCTTGATTATGAAAGAAAAATTATAATTATTTTAAGGTAGATTCAGCAATCTAAAAAAACCCTCTTATTAAAATTAAAAACTGAGAAAGACAAAAAGAAATTTGACAGAAGTGACAACTTTCCCGGTTCCATAATGAGTGGAATAGAAAAACTTTTTGAATGATATGCTATCATAAAATCATAACCTTCATATTTGAAACTGACAATAGATCAACAAGGAAAAATGTGATCAACACTGAAGCTGTAGAAAACCGAGTGGAATATTTCAGACATTAAATTTTTTAAGATAATTGATGGCAAATATAAGTAACAGTGTAAGAGACTTGGGAGACAAAGAGAGGTGGCCAATGTTAAAGAAATAAAATTATTGCACTTGTTAAAATGGTAAAGAACTATTGAGGACTATTGACAAAGGTGTTAAGACTACCAGTTAGAGAAGAGAGATCAGACTCAACTTGGAATAGAGCAAGGACATTTATAGCGAAAACAGAATGGGGGTAAGGTATGGGAAATTACTAAGAGAGAGCAGGGATAGGGAGATTCTTGCCAAATCTACTTAGATGGATTCTTGCTGAAGACAGTCTAGTGTGATCAGATATCAGAGATGGAGAGATTCTAACTAAACCGATTAAACATGATTTTTGCTACAATAGGCAATGCAAGCCCAGTAAGGAAGGGGCTAAAGTCTAGACTTAGCTTAGGAGATGATTCAGAGGTAAAAGAGTCTTTGTTAACTAACATATGAAAAAATGGACCATTTCAGAATGAGCGGGAAAAAGAACCTAGAAAAGAAACAAAACTTAGTAAATAAAACAAATAAAATTAATATCAAAAGATAAAGAAAACCTATTTTTTCAAAGTGAATATTGTAATTGAATTGCCAGTAAGATTTTTTATTTTTAAAATGTTTTTCAAGTCAATCATTTTGATTGAAACAATATTTTTTCTTTTTTATAAAACAATATTTTACTTTATAAAAATTATTTTAAAGTTTTATGTTGGTGTTTTGTTGCTACTGTTATTTTCAAAGTTAACTTATGCATATAGATAAGAAATAAAAACTAACCACTTTTCACCCTAGATTTCCATGATAATACCCAAAAACAACCATGTTGCCTATTCTTGGTAATCTTTCCAGAAATATTTTTTCCAGCTTTATTGAGATATAGTGACATATAACATTATGTAAGTTTAAGTGCTGATTTTGATACACTTTTATATGATTAACACCACAGAGTTAGCTAACACCTCCATCATGTCACATAATTACCATTTTTTTGAGGGAATGAGAACATTTAATCAATCTTAGCAATTTTCAGTATAATCCAGTATAATTAACTATACTAACCATGCTGTACCTTAGATTCCCAAAACTCATTCATTTTCTAACTGGAAGTTTGTACTCTTTGACAACATGTCTCTGTTTCCCTGACCCCCAAGCCCGTGGTAACGACTATTCTACTCTCTGTATCTACATGTTCAACTCCTTTAGCTTTCATATGTAAGTGATAACATAACATTTGTCTTTTATTGACTTAAGGCCCTCAACATCCATTCATATTGTCACAAATGACAGGGTTTCCATCTTTCTCGTGGCCAAATAATATTCATATTGACATCTTTATCCACTCTATCCATTGTAAGATGTTTCCTCATATTGGCTATTGTGAATAATGCTGTAATAAACATGAGAGTGCAGGCATTTTTAATTTATTGAGAAACCTCCATAGTAGCTCTACCAATTTACATTCCCACCAACAGTGTAAAAGGATTCCTTTTCCTCCACATTCTTACCAATACTTCTTATCTCTTGTCTTTTCGATGATAACCATTCTAACAGGTGTATGGTGATATTTCATTGTGGTTTTAATTTGCATTTCTCTAATAGTTAGTGATGTTGGGCATTTTTTCATGTACTTATTGAATATCTGTAACTCTTTTTTGGAAAAACACCTATTTAGTTCTTCAATATTTTCAATTGAGTATAAGACAGTTTCATTTCTCTAATCTCCAAATTCTGCCCTCTTTCAGCAGGAAGCTGTCATTACCCCTTCTCTCTGAAGATTGAGGAATGATAAAATAGAAAGGAAGAATTATAACTCCGTAAATCTTCACTTCTTTAAAAGGACTTTTTTCCTTCTCTTTCCCCTTGATTCAAACTGGCCTTAGGCTCACTTGCTTCTTTTCTTTCCTTATATTTCTGCATATGTACAACTCCCTTAATCATTAAGCCCTTAGGTCTGCATCAAACAGCCTTAGGAACAAAGCCTCAGAAACAGCCTGTCAGTCAAACTAAAGATAACATCTTGCAGCACCACACCTATGAAGGCAGAATGACCCTACCAGTATCCTCTTAACAGACAGAACCACAACCCCACCAGCCATGAGACCAGGCCATGAAACCAGATGGGATTGTTCCATGGCTGATTCCAGAACTGAACAAATTGATCAATTACCTGTCCAGTCCTCCAATCAGTAGCACACTTGACCCCAGCTCTCATAGTTTCCCTGACTACTAATTTTTCCCTGTATACTCTGTACTCCTAAGACACCTGGAGAGCCAGGCCTTTGAAAGATAGCTTGCCTATGTCTCTGGGACTCACAACTCTAATAAACCTTACTTTCTTTGCTGAAAAAAGAAATGTGGTATATACATACAATTCAATATTATTCAGCCTTTAAAAGAAAGAAATCTACTATTTTTGACATAAATGAATCTAGAGGACATTATACTAAGTGATATAAGCCAGTTATAGTAAAACACTGCACAATTTCACTTATATGAGGAATCCATGATACTCAAACTCATAGAAGCAGAAAATAGAATGGTGATTCCCAGGGGCAGAGGGAGGAGGATGTAGGGGATTGTTACTCAATGAGTATAAAGTTTCAGTTACATAATATGAATAAAATCTAGAGCTCTTCTGTACAACACAATATCCATAGTTAATAATATGGCGCTGTGCACTTTAAAATATGTAAAGAGGCTAGCCATAGTGTGTTCTTACCACAATAAAGCAAACAGAAAAAAAAACCAAAAAACACACATACATACAAAAGAACATAGGAAAATTTTTGGCACTGATGGCTATGATTACCACTTTGATTGTGGTGATGGTATACAGATTATGTCTACATGCAAACTCAACAAAATGTGCATAGTAAATACGTATATTTTTTCATATGTTAACTGTACCCAAATAAAGCTTAAAAATACATATTTTGAGGAAAATCCCTGGCTTTCAGGGATAAAAAGAAAATAATACAAGCTTCCAGAGAGAAAGTACACTTTATTTATAGGGCAAAGATAATTCTATAATATTTAGGCCTCTCGTGTGCACCAGGAAGTCAGCACATGGAAGAGCAGTATCCAAGCTCTGTTGAGAAAAAAAACTACCATTTTTTTCTACCCAATCATATAACAGTCTTTTTTTACGGCCAATAAAAAAGAAACTTTTTTTAAAATTTACTATTTTGTAAAAGGTACTAGAGGATATCTATGAACAATAACTGAAGGAGAAAAAAATTGTAGCGATGTATCTGATCAAATGGCAATTTAATCAAAACAAGAATTTCAAGGCAGGCATAGAAAAGATAAAAAGAATAGAAAAAAATGATCTTTTGGCATTTTTATTAACAGTTGAAATGGATTGTGATGTGCCTTGAAGTTTGTGTGAAACTTTTGTATAATAATTATTGAAATAAAGGTGATATAATTATAACAACAATAATGTTAATACTCTCAACTAACTCATGAAAAGTCAAGACTTGGTGAGAGAGGTTTTTTAGTAAAAACATTCTAAATTATTTTCTGATGATGGTGTACACATATTAAATCTTGTGTAAGAATATATTTAATTGTGTGTGTCATAATTTAACATATTAATAGACAAATAGTATAATTGTGAGGTGATGAATGTTACCTAAATTTATTTGGTAATCATTTCACAATATACATAAGCAAATCATTATGTTGTGCACCTTAAACTAATATAATCTTTTATGTCAATTATATCTCAATAAAACTGGAAAAACAAAATGGTTATAAAAAAACAAATAAGAGGGCAAAGTGATTTAGAGGACACACTAAGAACAAAAATAAGGCTAAAATATAGAAAAGAATAGCAGTAAGAAACAACTAAAATGAATAATTTGGGGTAGTGGATTTTTTTGCTACTGAGTTTTTTAAATTAAATTTCTTGGGGTGACATTGGTTAATAAAGTCATATAGGTTTCAAGTGTACAACTCAATAATATGTCATATGTGTATTTTACTGTATGTTCACCATCCAAAGTTAAGTTTCCTTCCATCGCCATATATTTGATCTCTTTTATCCTTATCTACCTTCTCCTTCCCTGCCTTCCCTCTGGTAACCAATAAACTGTAGTCTGTGTGCATGAGTCTCTGCTTGTTTGTCATGTTCATGTGTTGCTTTCAATTTTATATTCCACATATGAGTGACATATGGTTCTCAACTTTTCCTGACTTATTTTACTTAGCATGATAATCTCAAGATCTATCCAGGTTGTCACAAATGGCAGTATTTTATCTTTTCTTATGGCTGAGTAATATCCCATTGTATATATGTGCCACATCTTCTTTATCCAATCATCTATCTGAAGGATTCTTCAGTTGTTTCCAGGTCTTGGCCACCATGAATAATGCTTTACGAATATTTGGGGTGCATATATTTTATGAGTAAATGTTTTCAATTTTGGAGGTTAGTGTTAGGTAGGTAGTTAGGCATGAGTGACAGGAGCCAAGGCCCAGCTCTGTAACCACAGAAACTTCCCTTGAAGACCTTCCTTAAGGACCTCCCAGAAATATCTCTCTTTTAGGGTTATAAATTACCCCAAATCCTACAGCACAAAGGCCATAAAAGCTGCTGGCCTAAACCACCTACACGCTCATTCACAAAAAGTACTGCCCATAACTTCAGCCACATTAAACCTTCATTTTAATCTCATGACTATGCCTGGAAGTTCATGAATCTAATTATAACAGACTGAATTCAGTAGGCAGAAAGTTGTATAGCAGCCAATTGTCAGTCAAGATGACCTCACATACAGATCATCTAGAACCTCACATCATGGCCCCAAAATAAACAGACTTTCCCATTTCTTCATTGTTACAGCATTCCTGGCTGGAAACCTGCCCCTCCCTTTGGCACATACTGTCTTATCTCTATCTCCTAAATTCTGCAGGGCTGCAGCCCTCTCTAGCAAGGCCTGTCTCCTTCTATAATGTACTTTCAATAAATTTTACTTAGTCTCAATCTCGTCAACCTGTAATTCTTTACTGCATTGACAGGAAAGAACCGAGGGACAACACACAACGCCACAGTCCACTGTACTTCACCTCCTTCTTCCCCATGCCACTGGGGTGATGCCAAATTTCACCTCATCCCACCGGTGACAGTAGATACCCAGAAGAGGGATTGCTGGGTTGTATGGTAATGTTATTTTTAATTTTTTGAGGCATCTCCATACCGTTTTTCATAATGGCTATACCAATTTACATTCCCATCAGCAGTGTATGAGGGTTCCTTTTTTCTCACACCCTCTCCAACACTTGTTATTACTTATCTTGATGATGATAGCATTCTAACAGGTGTGAGGTGGTATCTCATTGTGGTTTTAATCTGCTTTTCCCTAATAGCTAGTGAAGTTGAGCATCTTTTCATATGTTTATCGGCCATATATATATATTCTTGGGAGACATGTTTGACCTCAAAAGCAAAAGAAATAAAAGCAAAAATAAGTGAATGGGACTATATCAAATCAGAAAGCTTCTGCATAGCAAAAGAAACCATCAACAAGACAAAGAGGCAACCATCTGAATGGGAGAAGATATTTGCTAACAGTGCCTCTGATAAGGGCCTAATATCCAAAATATAAAAAGAACTCATACAACTCAACAATAAAAAAACAAACAATCGAGTTAAAAAATGGTCAGAGTTTTTGATACTGAGTTTTAATGGGCAATACTTTTTCTTATTCACAAATCGCTGTAGTAAATTATACTCTTCTGCTTTGACCTACAAAGTTTTGTGATTCTCATATGGAACAGAAGCTGACAGTGCGAGATCATGGGCTATACATATATTGTCTGCGATTCAACAAATTTTCAGTAATGTTTATTTAGGAGAAAAACTGCTTTTAAGAAGTGACATTAAATATGTATATTAAAAAAAAAAGTCTTTAAGGTATTTAAAATATTGTCTAGTGACTGATAATGCAAGACCCAGAGTCAGACTGCTAGAGGTTAAATTCTGATTCAGTCATTTACCATCTGTGCGATATTGATTTCGTCAGTCAATATGTACCTTAGTTTTTTCATCTGGTTAACAGGATGTATTTGTATGTTTCTCATTGAGTGAATAAGGTAAAATAGTTATTGTCTCTAAAGCATTTGCACAATGTCTGCCACGTAGTTAGCACTGCTGTTATGGTCCTCTACATTTGCCCCAGAATCGCGCATCAAGCATGCACTCTGGTTTCTGGCTGCTTTTTCCAAAGCTGTGAAAAGCTCCTGAGGAACACAGGTGCACCTCAAAAGTATGGGAGAATTGATAACTCCAGAAGGAACCATTAACCAATGGAGCATACGGGGCAGCAGATAAATTCTCCAGACTTCTTGCTGTCTCATAAAATAAGTGTAATGTACATTCTACACAGCTGACCACATGGTCTAAAGCAAGAATAAGCCCATTTTTTCCACAGCGATGATCAGCATAACAAATTCTTTATTTTACTTGTATCCTTTCTCTGTCTTACTTTCACCATTCCCTTCATTCTACTTCCTGTAGTCACCTTCGAAGTAAACTTGCTGCTCCCAAACCCTTGATTTAGATAAATTTTACATTTCCTTCCATCACTGTATTCTATGAGAATATGTTCACAAATGATTACACTGAGATGTGATGTTCTTTAAAGCTTTCAGTTAGGTAACAGAATGAAAAAAAGTTAATATACATAGAAAAATTCATTTCTAGTATACAGTATAACTCAAAATCTAGGCTTTCACTGTTATTTTAATATTTAATATTAATCAAGCCCAAAGAGGTCATGGTGCTGATCTAAATTACATACCTAGTTCAGCTATAATGCTCTGTTTCATTAAAATTAGCAACACATATTGACACTGAACTTTAGCAAAAGGAACAGAGGGGAAAATCTGTAGACATTAACTCAAAACAAAAACTTACAGACATGATTCTATAAAGAAAATGAATACTTCATGTCTTCAGGGTTATTTATTTGTTTTTTTAACTTCGAGAGAACATAACCCCTTGGCCACAATATCTCATACTTCCTAAAAATCCCACTTAAAAAAAAATTGTAAAAGACATCTTTTCTCAATGCTATGAAGTTAATAGCTGTAGCTATATAATAACACTAGTTATAATAACTAGAGTAAGTCAGAAGAGACTTACATGTTGTAATCTGCTGGCTAAAATTTCCAGTAAATAAGAAAAATTATCTGCTAATTCAAAAATAGATGCAGTGTAATGCTTTTGAGAGGATGCTATGTGGCAGTAGCGCATTTTACTACACTATACAAAGTATTTTATATTCTTATAACCTGAGTAGATATATTTTAAAATTATTTTGAGGAAGAAGGTATTAGAGAAGGAGATACACCATAGTTCATAAAGTCAGACTATATCCCAAATCTTTCCATTAAATATATTATTCTCATTATGAAACTTCGTCGTCTCCCAGAAAATAGTCATTGCAAAGTAGAACTGATTTAGTTTGGTATGGTGTTATTTTAACCATTCATTTATAATGAGCTATATGGAGAAAACAACAACAACAACAACATTTGTTTATTTATTTATTCATTTGTTTATTCTTATACACTTTATTTTTTTAACAATATTTTTAGGTCCACAACAAAATTGAGTACAAGGTACAGAGATTTTCCATATACCCCATGGCCCACACATGTATAGACTCATCCACTATCTTCATCCCCTATCAAAAGGATACCTTTGTTATATTTGATGAACGTATACTGACACATCATTATCACCCAAAGTCCACAGATTACATTACTGCTCCCTCTTGGTATTGTACTTTGTAAGCATTTGGAAAAATTTATAATGATGTATGTTTAACATTATAGTATTATACAGAATAGTTTCACTGCCCCTAAAATCTGTGCTCTGCCTATTCGTCACTCTCTTCTTCCTAACCTGGAAACCACTGATCTTATTATTGTATTCATAGTTTTGCCCTTCTCAGAATGTCATATAACTGGAATTACATAATATGTAGTATTTTCACGTTGGCTTTTCTTTCACTTAGTAATATTCATTCAGTATTCCTCCACCTACTTTCTTGGCTTGATAGTTCTTTGATTTTCAGTGTTGAATACTATTCCATTGCCTGGATGTGCTTCAGTTTATCCATTCACCAACTGAAGAGCATCTTGTTGCTTCCAGGCTTCAGCAATTTATAAATAAAGCTGCTATTAACATCCATGTGCAGGTTTTGGCTTGGGCCAAAGAGTGCAACTGATGAGTATATTTATTTTTGTAAGAAGCTGCCAAAATGTTTGTCAATGTAGCTCTACTATTTTACTTTCTCTCACTGATGAATGAGAGTTTCTGTTGTTTCATATTCTCATAAACATTTGCTATTGTCAGTGTTCCAGATTTGAGCCATTCTAATAAATGTGTATTGGTATCTTGGTGTTTTAATTTATAGTTCCTGAATGAAACATGATGTTGAGCATTGTTTCAATATACTTATTAGCTAATTGTAAATCTTCTTTCAGGAGGTACCTGTAAAGATATTTGGCCCATTTTTTACTCGGGTTGTTTTCTTATTGTTGAGTTTTAAGAATTCTTTGTATGCTTTGGGTAACTGTCTTGGATCAGATATTTTTTTTAACCAATATTTCTGCTAGTCTGTGGCTTTATTTTCCTTCTCTTTACAGTGAATTTCTCAGAAGTTTTTAATTTTAATAAAGTCCAGATTTTTCAATTCATTCTTTCATAGATTGTGCCTTTTGATATTGTATAAAAAAGCCAAACCCAAACTCATCTAGATTTTCTATATTCTAGAAGTTTTATGGTTTTGCATTTTACATGTAGGTTTATGATGATGCACTTTTAGCTAATTTTTTTGAGGATGTAAGATATGTGTCAGGTTCATTTTTTGCATATGGATGTCCGGTTGTTCCAGAACAATTTGTTAAAAATATTATTTTTTCTTCCTTGTATTCCTTTTGTTTCTTTGTTAAACATCAGTTGACTGTATTTGTGTGGGTCTGCTTCTGGGCTATTATGTTCTATTGCTCTATGTTTCAATCCTTTTGACAAACCACACCGTCTTGACTATTACAGCTTTACAAGTCATGAAGTCAGATAGTGTCAATTCTCCAAATTTATTCTCCTTCTAATATTGTGTTGGTTGTTTTGGAACTTTTGCTTCTCCATATAAACTTTAGGTGTAAAATGGTTTTCCCTTTCTCAGGTTCTTTCAGGATTTTTTTTTTAACTTTGATATTCTACAATTTGAAAATAACATGTCTCGGTGTAGCTTTTTTGTATTTGTTTTTGTTTTTGGCATTTATCCTGCTAGTGTTCTTCTGCTTCCTGATAATTTCATATCAACAAAGTTTTCTTATTTAATTTATAATAATAATACCTTGAGCTTTGTATTTTAAATCATAATCTAAGATTTTTGTATCTACATTTAATTCATGATTGTTTTAAATCCACTTTGTTTCTATTGGTAGTTTTATATTTCTGTCATGATTTTAAAATAATTTTAGACACTGCATATAATTTAGACTGAAAACACAGGGAGATCTCTGATGTCACTTAGTTCTAATTTGTTTTTATGTTTCTTTTTTGAGATTGCATTTCTCTTAGAATATCTCGGTAATTGTTCATGTCATGTTCGATTTCCTTTTTGAACTTAAAGATAAACAATGATTTACTAGGAGTATGTGTTTCAGGGCTAAGAAAATGAATATACTGAAACATGTTGACACAAAAGATGAATTCTCCTCTGCTAGCACTTCTGTCCAGTCTCTAATCTTGCTTTATAATTAATTAGCTGTCAGATCTGCTAAACTTCCATGAAGAGACTACACAAATGTCATGGCAAATTGTTCCTGAAATTAAGATCTGAGCTAGGAATGTTCTTCATCCTGACCTTACAATTCTCTATATTGATTTTGCTATCATTTTCACCTATTGAGAACAGAAAGAAATGGAAATGGTGCTTTATTTGTTTCTAAGAAGGAATTGTCATGTAATAATTGAAAAAACAGTTTATTGTTTATCTCTAAAAATATATATATGTGTGTATAATACAAAGTATATAAACATATAAAATATATAAAGTATATATATAATAAGTACTAAACTCTGATGTGAAGTTACAAGCATGAAAGACAAATTATATAGTCTAGAAATTTAATATTTAAAATGAATTTGTAAAATAAAGGCATTATAAATTTAATTGGAATGAATGATCGAAATAATATTTTCAGCTTCCTTTCACTTTAAATTAACATATTTTACTTTATTTTTTATTAAAAATTTATTGATTTTATTTGTAAAGAAGTCATTTTAAATATTAACATTGCTTATGCCAGTTCCAATGCACATTTTGGAATCATATGAAAAATAAAATATTCTCATTGCATTGCAACATAATTAGATGGATAAGAATTTATTAACATTTTGATAATTTAATGTTAAATGGAGAATATGTAATATATTTGATTGTATATTCACATCTAAAAATATATACCATATTTTTGGCATCTCATAATTATGAATCCATAGTTTAATTTCCTCAATAAACACTATGTAATTAGAATGTTCCATATAAATATTTTTAATTGTGCCATATAAATATTTTTAATTGCATATAATTCTATTGTAGTAATTATAGCACAGAGATGTAATATTATTAGAAAATACAACACAATATTTGAGTATTTGATATTTATAGGGGCATATCAAGTCACAGTGTTAATGCCATTTTACACAGATATGTGTACATTAAAAATTGTTTCTTTAAAACGGTTTCCCAAAATACAATTAGGCATAAATCTTGGATAATACAGAACTCTTCATTCTCTGAAGTGTTACCTGAGAAGTGTATAAAGCCGGGCTCTGGTTCCTCCACCACTTTCTCCCTGAGTTGGGCCTTCGGATTCCAGAACCACGCAGCCTCTCTTCTGGGGACAGCGTGCCCAGGTCCACATGTATCGCAAGCATCCGTCGTGACTCCAGTGGATGTGGACAGTATAGCCAGTCCTGCTTGGCCAAGGGCACTGCTAGGAGCAAGCGTATGCTAGCAGCTGCACCCACTCAGTCAGTTTAGCTATCAGTCCACCAAGAGTCAGTCCACAAGGGCAGCCCCATCACCATACTTCTGCCACAGCCCGGTGATCACGAGGCTGTCATTCCGCCTGAGAGCATCTCGGTAGGTGAAGGCCTCGAGTTTGTCACTGGCCCTGGTGTGTGACCTGTTGTGATTCTCAATGAACTCCAGAACTGCCTGGAGGACCAGCGGTCTGAATGCCACTGGCTAGGCAAAAAGTCTTGGAGTTTCTCCTGCAATATTAAGTCCAGTGACCCAGAACACTGACTGACTTGTTTCCACGCCATTTATAGACTGTCTCCTGCCCTCTCTCAGTGCTTTACTTCCGTACTAGTGTTTTCTTCACATACTCATAATACTCAGGTGTATTATGTATCCTAAGACAAGGGTAAGATTTATTTATTGTATCAATAACCGGGCAATCTGATGGACATCATTTAGCATATTTTCTCTTCTGCCATCAAAATAATAATCTAGTGATAAATCGATGACACTTTTATTAAAAGTTTAAAATTGGACTTTCAGTTTTAATCTTGATTTTAATTTCAGCTCTAATCTATCATAGTAATAATGATAACTATAAATGAGATATCTTTACTTTGTGCTTATAGAGTAAAAACAGCAGATGTAAAGGTTTGTTTCTGCTAATAATTTAATAATAAATTTAATAAGTTCACCAGTGTAGAGATAGACATATATATACATATATATATATATATATGTATACGTGTGTATATATATTTTAAATAAACAGGTAACACTAAATTTCAAACTGTTACTCTATTCATTAGCATTGTAATTGTTTCTTAATAATTAAATTTCTACTTTACTTTTAAATAATCTTTTTTTAATATAGTTTTAATGATTATTAAAACAGGTCTCGAATTAAAGCAATTGCTTGTTTGTACCTATTTCTTTTACACAAATAGTTTGTCAGCTATTTATGTTCACATTAAGGAATGACACCTCAATAGTTGCTTAATACTTTGTTACATTGGATAAAAAGTGAAAAGTATATTAAACTGATAAAATTATATAGACAACCTATTCTCATCCTAAAGAGAATATTAAATATGGTAGTCTTTTATCATTTAATGGATTTTTATTAATGTGCATCTTTATAAGATTTTAAAAATAAGACATGAAATTGCATACTGAAATGCCTCTTCAGCATCATTACTTTTGCAAATAGTATGAAACTACTATGAAATATTCATATTTCATAAAATTGCTGTATGAATGCAATATATTATACAGAAATGATATAAAGTGAAAAGCAAAAAGATTTGTTCTGATTAATCCTCTAGAAAATTTAATGAAAAAAATTGCATTTATAATGGATCAATACAAAGTATACTGACTCTAATATTAGTTATAGTGCATAAACCTATTTTCACTTTTATTAAACAGTAAAAATAAAATAATGAACTCATGTATACATTCAATTTAGAAATTTTAAGTTACATTTAATAAACTTAGGTTGAATCTAATAAACAAATTTTTTTTCTACCGCTCAAAAAGATTTGACTCACAGGAAAGCCTTTTATAAGCAAAGGTTTGATTACGGTTCATAGATAAAGTAATTCTGGCACAGCGATAAAAAAGACACTGGTGTGTTCAGTTTGGTTTCAGTTATGCACACCATTGAAATACTGAACTTTCCAGTGTATTTATCATTAAAGTCAAATGTAGAGGAACAATGAAACAGTAAGAGTGGTAAGAGTGATTGTCATTATTTGATTACATATCTCCTATCATCAAACATTTAGCTCTGTGATGTAATACTTTATCTTTTCTATGCATGCTAAGCATGAAGTATTTATGATTTCTCCCCTCTTTAATTCCGCCCCTCCCCCACCCACTTCCACCCCTGACCTATAGATGTTGCTGTTTCCCCTTAAGAACTGGATCTCTGAAGGCAAGGCGTCTCCTCCCACATGCTAAAGGGATGCACCTGGGGCCTAGGGCCTGAAACACCGGGGTATTTTCTGTGGTTTCACCTGGGGGGCAAACCCAGGACCTTCTGCGTGTAAAGCAGACATGCTAACCACTACACTATGGAGTCACCCCTACATGAAGTATTTATGAATTTTTCTTGCCTTTTTTAACAATCTTAACATCCCTTAAAATCAATTATTAATTTCATTCATTTGTTGCTTTTAGTAAATTAACTTTTTATAGTTTTTACTGCTCCAACAACTTAATTAAACTTAATTAACTTAAAATTATACTTATATTGCTTCATATAAATAATGTCATTTAATAAAATTAATTTATGAATTCACTCTTAGGTGACACCAAGTGATGCACTTAAGAGTTTTAAGTTAAACCAGTTAAAATTTCAGATATGAGATATGACTTCCAAGGTTATCATCAAAATTTTATATTAGAAAAATGTGGATATATGTAGGGTTGTGGTAATTTCTAAAATTTATCTGAATCCTCAATTAAAGAATACATTTAATTTTCTATAGTATCTCTATATATTTAAGGATGAATGAAGCATAATAAAAATGGTATAAGGAAGAGTCATCAAGTATTCAAAATATGCCTCATCCTGAAAAATTGCCATCAAAACAATAAAGTTTTTAAAAAGCAAAGATATAAATAATATTTTCAAAATATGCCTAAGATTCTAGCTATAGTTTATTAAAATTCCATATTTATAAAAACTTTACTGAGGTATAATTGACATATAAATATTGCATATATTTAAAGCATATGACTTGGTGTTTTGATGTGTATATATTTTAAAATGATCACATAATCAAGTTAATATACCCATCACATCCACATAGTTTTCACTTTATTTTTAAATTTAATTTAAGATCTTAATTTAAGATCTACCCTCTTAGCAAATTTCAAAAATATAATACAGTATCATTAACTATAGGCACCCTGATGTACCTTAGAAGTCAAGAATTTATTTATCTTGCATAACTGAAACTTTACACTCTGATCAAGACAGCTCATTTCCCCCTAGTCCCTACCCCTTGCAACCACTATTCTAGTCTCTGATTCTATAATTGTTTTTTACTATTTTTGATTTCACATGTAAGTGAAATCATGCAATCTTTGTATTCCTGAGTTTGACTTATTTCACTTAGTATAATGTCTTGAAGTTCATTAATGTTGCTGCAAACAATATTATTTTTCTTTTTTTAAGACTAAATACAGTTCCATATTAGATATAATATATACACTATTATATGTAGTATATTAATGCATACAATATATACTATAATGTAATCAACTTATTTAATAAATTTATTATATAGAATATTCTACATATAGATCCATTTTCTTTGTTCATCCAATGGACATTTGGGTTGTTTCTATTTCTTGGCTATTGTGAATAATGCTGCAGTGAACGTGGGAGTGCAGATATTTTATTAAGATTCTGATTTTAATTCTTTTGGATATATACCTAGAAGTGGGTTGGCTGGATCATTTTGTATTTATATTCTTAATTTTTCGAGACACCTCCATAATGACTACACCATTTACTATTCCCAGCGACAGTGGACAAGGGTTCCAAATTCTTTATATCCTTGCCAGTACTTACCATTTCTTGTTTGTTTCTTTTTTCTTTAAGTAATAGCCATTCTAATAAGTGTAATGCAATATCTCATTGTGGTTTTGATTTGTATTTCTATGACGATTAGTGATGTCGAGCATCTTTTCATGTACTTATTGGCCATTTGCATTTCTTCTTTGAAGACAGAGTCTATTCAAATACTTTTTATCATTTTTTAATTGGGTAATTTGTTTTTGTTTGTGTGTTTGTTTTGAGTTGAAATTTCTTATACACTTTGGAAATTAACACCTTATCAAATATATTGTTTGCAAATATTTTCTTTCATTCCATAGGTTGTTTTTTCACTCTGCTGACTTTTTTTTTTCCCTTTATCATGCAGAACTTTTTAGTTTAATATATTCCTGCCCATCCAATTTTACTTTTGTTGCCTGTACTTTTGCTGTCATGTCCATGAAATCATTGTCACTGTCAATGTCATTGCTTTTTTGTATGTTTTCTTCTAACAATTTTCAGATATTTTTGATGTTAAAGAATACTATTAAATACTAGACACTCTGGGAGACTACTGAAAGTTGAAATAATAAAATCAATGAATGAATAAATTTCTATATCTCTTATTAGTTGATTTTTATTTCATTTAGTAGTAATTTCTCTGGAAACGTCATTTTTTTTTTTAATTGTACAAGTTCACTTATTACTAAGGCTTCATGTCGTTATCCATTATTTAGTCAATTAGAACATTAAAGTCAAAATAGATTGACTTTCTCGTCTACTTACAGGATGGTAAAAATATTATCTTTCTGTTGATAGAGTTGCAATAGTCTTCTAGAGTGTTCAGAATATGTTAGGAACATTTCAAGGACCCTGTAGATATCTCGTCCCTCATTTTTTTCTTAAGCTTTTTGACTATCCTCTTGTTTGCCCCAATTGGTATTCCCTCTTTCAGCAGCTGTAATGGTAAACACCCGCCACTGATTGTTTTTGATAAATGCTCTGAGGATATGTCTTTTCCATCAGATCAATAATGGTAAACACAGTGAATGGGGCTTTTCCCTGGAGCTTTAAAACAGATTGGAAAATGACAATACTCTGGATATGGAGCTTTTGGGGAACACCAAACCATCTTTCTGCTTCCAGTATATACTAAGCTGGTGGTGTATAGGGTACTATGTACCCAGAGACAGGGATGATAGGAGATAGGGCATTCTATAATACCACCAAGATCACTGTTAGAGAATCAATAGTTTTCATAGTTAAATCATTTTTGGATTGTTGCAAAACTATGTTAAATTTCCAGAGTTCTAAATAGGTTAATTTTGACAAATTTTTCCAGTGTCCTTGTTTATGCAGAAGAACAGATTTTCAGTTTTTACCGTCCCATTTCAAAATTGCTTCTTAGTTGATTATACTGAATTTGGATTTATTCAATTTGTTAAGAGGAGGTGAAAGTAGAGAATTCATTTTAATGTCTCACATCTTAATTTTCAATTGTCATTTAAGCAGAAAGGGATTAATTTACCCATTTATTTTTTTTTCTTTTAAACAAAATAAATTACAGACATACCATTCAGACATTCTAGATAACTAGGCCTTAATGAGTGTGACAGAGCAACCGAGAATCTTTTCAAATTAGGATCACAATTAATTTCAGGTTATTTTGTAAGTGAAGATAAATTTTTAAAAATTATAGAGTTCTTAACGTATTTATAGAATAAAAAAGAACCCAAGCATTCATTATTTTATTCATTTTCAGCTGAAAATTTCCAACAATTTTATTACACTCTAAAATTACTAAAGGAAAATATAGATATATAATGAATACATAAATATTTAATTAACCTCTTGTAAACCGTGAAATTGGTGTAATTCAAATATCCAAAGCATGCACATTCTATATATAACAAAATTATAACAAAGAGATGATTATAATTACATGACATTTTTTTTCTAAAAACATGTAATACTGCTAATGTTTTCCCCGTTGTGATATATATTAAATTTTTGGTTGTAATATGGATTCATTATAAATGTATATACGTATAGAGAATCTAGAATATTACATCACAAATAAATTAACATGTATTTGAAGGAACATTAATAATGCAGTTTACATTATTATGAAATAAAAGGCTATGGAAGTAGTTAATATCTTGGAAGCTTTTTTTTTCCCCCAGCACTAGAATCTGTCAATAATTAACTAGTCCTCAGTAGTTGATTTGGTCTACCATGCCACATTAGATGTGAGTATGGCTTCATACCCCACTTTTCCAGAAGTGCCTCTTCCCATCCTGCATACATTTTTCAAGAAACTTTCAGAGCTTTCCAAATCACTGAATTGGACAGTTTTTCCTCAGACAGTGAAATCCAATCTTGAAAATGCATTAGAAATGCTACAAACATTTCTAGGTACAATATGTGATAAACATTTAATACTTTACCATCGGCCCTATTTCATAATTTTTATTAGCAATATCAACATGCTTAAACATTTACTAGTCTGTTGTTATTGAGTTGTATGAACTCTTTGTATATTTTAGATATTAGGCCCTTATCGGAGGCATTGCTTGCAGGTATATATTCCCATTTGGATGGTTGTTTCTTTACCTTTTTGACAATTTCTTTTGCTGTGCAGAAACTTTTTAGTTTGATGTAGTACCATTCATTTATTTTTGCTTTTACTTCTCTTGACTTTGAGGCCAAATTCATAAAAACCTCATTAAGTCCAAGGTCCTTGAGTTTAGTTCCTATGTTTTCTTCTATAAATTTTATTGTTTCAGGTTTTATATTCCCAAGAAGACATACAAATGGCCAACAAAATTATGAAAAGATGCTCAATATCGCTAGCTATTAGGAAAATGCAAATCAAAACCACAATGAGATACCATCTCACACTTGGTAGAATAACTGTAATCAATAGAACAAGTAATAACAAATGTTGGAGAGGATGCAGAGAAAAACGAACCCTCATACACTCCTGGTAGGACGGCAAATTAGTATAGCCACTATAGAAAACAGTATGGAGGTTCCTCAAAAAACTAAGAGTTGATCTACTATATGAACCAGCAATCCCTCTACTGGGGTATTTACTCTAAAGACTTGAAAACCCATATCTGAAAAGATATTTGAACACCGATGTTCATAGCAGCATTATACATGGTGGCCAGGAAATGAAAGCAACTGAAGTGTCCTATGATAGATGATTGGCTAAAGAAGCTGTAGTACATATATACAATGGAATATTACTCAACCATAAGAAGAGATGAAATACTGCCTTTTGTAACAACATGGATGGACTTTGAGATAATCATGCTAATCAAAATAAGCCAGACAGAAAAGTTGAAAAAAATGTGATATCACTTATATGTGTAATATAAACCTAAAAGCAACAAATGAAGAGGACAAACAGAGACTCATGGACATGGACAATAGACTAGTGATTACCAGAGGGTAGGGGGTAGGGGGATGGGGGGACGTAGATGGGGTAAAAGGGGTCAGATATGTGGCGACAGAAATCTGTGGGAGGTGAACATAATATAAATATATAAATGCCTTACTGTTAAAATGCACAGCTGAAACTTACTAGATTTTGTTAACCAATGTCACTAAATAAGTAAATAAATAGATAGATAGATAGATAGATAGATAGATAGATGATAGATAGATAGATAGATAGATAGATAGATAGATAAATAAATAAATAAATAAGAGAAAATTTACTAGTCTGGCTTTTCCTTTAGTGCATTCATTTTGAAACTGAAATTCATGAATAGTTCGGGATTCTTTCTTTTCTGAATAGTAGAAGAGTCTTCAGCAAATGAAAAGAAATACATAACACAATAAGACTTAACATTACTCTATTTTTAAGCCTACTTCACGTATTTAAAATGATTATTTTAAATGTTGAAAACTATTTTACGTATAATATTATTGAGTTTATCATTGATACGGCTTTTAATATATATTTCTGTTCAGTTTTGGGCATTTAAGCTATAGATAGAGATATATACAGGCACACATACACACAGCTGAACTCCTCACACATTTATATATACATTTATATATATACACACACATTTATATATACATATGTATGTATGTGTGTGTATATATATATATACACACACATTTATATGTACATATTCACACACATTTTTTGCTAGTCTTGTATCAAAGAAAGACAGGTTTTAGTATTTATTTTTTATGTATTTATTTTAAATTAGTATAAAGTAATATAGTAAAAAATGCTTTGTGACCTTTGAAACAATATATTCTGATTAACTGGTTTCTCATGTTTATACTTGCATTTAGTGAGTAAACTGAACTGGCTACTCAATCAGGACATGGAATATTGAAAAGGTCATCAATGTATAATGGTGAAAATCACCTCATAAAGCTTTTGATCTTAGAGATAGCTTCTTCATGAAATAGGCTTTAAATTGGCAGAACAAAAAATTCAAGGCACATATTTTTCAACTGAAAAGTGAAGGCAAGCTAAGATAAACATTATAATGAAGAAATGAATGTAATATTATCCTTCATTTAAGCTGTGTACTTTCAGACTTATTTTCTACTTGGAATATTTTTTTCTGATTTACACATAAAATTACAGTCACATCACTCTAACATGAAATCACTTTACAAACAGGTCGTGATAATTTAACATAATTTAAAATAAAATATCTTGCTCTGTGCTTGGAATACAGATAAATTTGTCTTTTATTGTTTCATAGTGCCTTGTCCAAACTTCAGAAATACAAGAAACTCTGAAAAAAAATGTTTCTCACAGTTTATTTGGTGACTTAATCAAATTTCACCTGAGATGAGACCATGTATAACTTTTATTTATTCATTTAGGGTTCACATTCATAAACTTTGCTATAGAAAAATTAGTGTGTCTAGTTATGAGTAGCTCTCCCATATCCTGTTGGGAAGTATCCATAATAAATAAGTATGCATATACTAACTTTCTGAAATCAAAAATTCTGAATTCCAAAATACTTTTGATCCCAGTATTTTAGATTGACTAATAAACAGATGGTGCAACTTTGTCTTTAATGTTTATAAGTATGGTAAAAGGGAAGTTGGAAATATTTATTGGAAGATTTTTAACAGTTAAAAACTCTGCATTAAAGACTTCAAATGCAGAGTGATTAGTAGTTTTACAAGTTACATGGTTACTGGATATAAAATTTTTATTAGGAAATATGATAAGAATCTAAGGAACAAAAAGAACAAACTAATAGAAAGACTCACAAATATAGAAGATGATCTAATAATGGCCAGAGGGGAGAGGGGTGGAGGGGCTGGGTGAAAGGGGTGAAGGCTTAAAGAAGTACAAATTAGTAATTGATAAATGTTCATGGGCATGGGGAGCAAGATATAGAGAAAGCAGTCAGCAGTAATTTAATGGTTATGTGTAGAGCCAATAGGAAGACAGAATAATCAGGCAGATCTTTTCTTAAACTACATAAATGTCTAACCAATGTATTCTATACTTGAAATTAATAATAAAATAAAATATAATACTAAAAAAATCCACTGTATAGTAACAATACTGAATTTTATAAAATTACCCTCTTCAGTGTTATCTTGTTGCTATTTGTGAATTATTGTCTTCAAATTTTCATACAATAACTTGTATGAACGATACAGAGAAGATATTTTATACAGACGTTACTTTTATAATCTTAAAAAAATATTTTGCTATCCTAAACAAATCACTAATTTATTAGAATTAGTTTTACATTTCTCTTGTTAACATGGATTTTATTAATTATGCTAATTTATCCTGTATATTTTTTCTATATTTATAGTATATATTGACATATATATACTATATATAGTGTTATGTATTAATAGTAGATTTTGCTGTTAATGATTTCCTCAATATTCACATATATTTTTAAGTTTTTGTCAGAAATATTATGTATACAATCTTATGCATTTTGATAAAAATATTAAGTCATATAGCCACCACATAATCATTATCTAGATCATTTTTATTAACTCACAAAGCTCTCTTCCTCCTCTTTGCAGTTGGCCATTCCTCCTGCTACATGGCCCATGGCAAATACTGATCGGCTTTTTGTCATTATAGTTTACTTTTCATAGCATTTAAAAAAAACAGTTCATTGAGGTATGATCGACATGTTAAAAGCTGTATGTATTTAATTTACAACTCAATGGGTTCGGTGTTAAATATATATCTGTGAAATTATCACTTCCATCAAGGCCATAAACACTTCCATCATCTAATAAAGTTTCTTTCCTTTATTATTTTTATTATTTGTAATTAGAACACTTAACATAAGATAACCCTCCCTCAACAAATTTTAAGTGTAAAATATGGTATCATTAGATATAGGCATTATGCTGTATGGTAAATCTCAGGAGCTTATTTATCGTGCTTAACTGAAACTTTGTACCCTGCATCAATCACTCCTCCCCTCTCCACCTCCTCTGAGGCCTTAGCAACCACCGTTCTATTCTCTGCTTCTTTGAGTTTGTCTTTTAGATTCCACATAGAAGTGAGCTCATACAGTATTTGTGTTATTGTGTCTGGCTTATTTCATTTAACTTAATGTCTTCCAGGTTCATTTATGTTATTACAAATGGCAATATTTCCTTTTTTAAGGTTGAATATTACATTATATATTATATTGTAATACTATATGTTACATATCTATAATTTTCTTTAACAATGCATCTGTTGATGGACACTTAGATCATTTCTATATCTTGACTATTTTGATTAATGCTGCAGTAAACATGGAAATACAGATATCTCTTTAAGATCCTGATTTCAATTTCTTTGGAAATATACCCAGAAGTAGAATTGCTGGATAATATGGTATTTCTATTTTTCATTATTAAGGAATCTCTATACTATTTTCCACAGTGGCTGTACATTTAACATTTTCACCAACAGTATTTGAGAGTTCTGATTTCTTCTCATCTTTACTAATACTTATTAACTTTGTCTTTTTCTTAATAGCCATCCTAATTAGTGTGAGATGATATCTCATGCTTTTGATTTTCAATACCTGATGATTAGTGATGTTATTATAAATGGAATTTTATAGTAATTCATATTTTTATCTGAATTCTTTTGCTAAACATTATGCTATTGTGATGCTACTGATTGTATCACTAGTTTTTTATTATTAATTAGTATTCCATTATTTGTTAATACCATAATTTGTTTATTCGTTCACCAGTCGATAGACATTTGTGTTTTGTTCCACTTTTATTTTTAGCATATTGTTAATTTTATTTAATTTTGCTCACATACATATGATTTTTCAACCTCTGCTTCTTTCCTCAACTCTACTATTAAGTCAGAGAATTTTAAAGCCTGTAGGAACTAGAAAGGATAGCTATAGTATCTCAGAAAAGCAGCAGATATGTATTAAACTAAATGTCATTCCGCATTTCCACTAGTGCCTGGAAGCTCTGAAATAACCTCTTCTTACTTTTTTTTTTTTTAAGATTTGACTTTCACTAACCTAGAATATTCAATATGTTAAAAATTATATTCAACATGTTGAATTCAAGAATTCGATAACTAAGAATTCAAGCAAGATAATTTGAATTGTACAAAGGAAATCATGTCACTTTTTTAAGTACAGTAAAATAAATAATAAGCTTATCCACTTGCCAAATAATCACTGTGGTGTTGCTTATTATTTGTGATTAGAACACTTAACATAAGATAACCCTGAAATATTCTTGGGTTTATCTGTCTTTTTCTTCCATAGAACTATGTAATTCTAATTAAGAGTCTTCTAAAAATTCGGGGCAACTCTATCATCATTACCTCATTTGCATTTTAGAGCGAGTAAAGGAGTAAAGGGTATATCCCATAAGAATTACAAATATTTAAAACCTTATGGACAAATCAATACATTATCATTACAAATAAGTCATAAGAATAGTTTGTAGGTTACCCAATGTTTTCAAGTTGTTAAACTTTCAGTAATATCACTGGAGGCCAGTCTGATAATAAATAACTTAACTTTACTTCAGGATTCTGCTTTTTGAAAAAACGACTATTTTTTTGAGGAGTTTTAGGTTTAAAACAAAATTGAGAGCAAGGTAGAAAGGTTTTTTCATATACGTCCTGTTTTTTTTTTTTTTACTTTTTGGAAATTATGACCAATTATTCTATGAACAATCTAGAACAAGTCTTCATTGTGAAGATATATTTTCATTTCTCTTGGGTATCTATCTAAGAATGGAATTGCTGGGTCAATGATGACTTCATGTATAAATGCTATAAAAATTACAAAATTGCCTTCTAAGTTGTTAATATCATTTTGCATCTCCACAAACAATGAATGAAAATTACAGCAATTCAGTGAATGTTCCTCACCAACGCTTTGTATTGTTGACTTTATAAATTTTAGCCATCTAGTGTCTATGCAGTAGTATTTAATTGTGTTTTAATTTTCATTATTCTAATGACTAACAAGGTTAAGCATCTTTTCATTTGTACAGCTTCTTTTGTAAAGTGTCTAATTAACAGTTTTACCCATTTTTTATTAGGTCGTTGGTCTTGTTATTGTAATATATTTTAAAACTAATTCTGCATAAAATTCTTTATCAGATAATTAATTTTCAAACATTTTCTATTATTTTGTGTCTTGCATTTTTATTTTCCAATGAGTATATTTTAAAGAGCTACTTTTAAAAAATATTGTTGAAGTCTGGCTTAATATATATAACCTTTTATTTATTCAATATAATTGATATGTGCTATTGAAAAAATCCTTTTCAAACTCTGGGTCACAAAGATTTCTCTCAGGTTTTGTTCTATAAGTTTTATAAGTTTAAGGTCCACAATTAGGTCTATAATTTACTTTAATTAGTTTTTTGAATGTGACGTTAGGCAAGAATAGTTTCATTTTTTTTTTAATAGATGGATGTTCATTTTTCAACACTTCTATTTAACAATATTTCCTTTTTTTTTCTCTTTGCCTTCCCTTTTCATCTTTCTTTAAAATCAAATGTTTGAGGGTCTAGCCTTCAGTCTCTTCTCCTCCACCCCCAATAATCCATATGTCTGTTTTTATACCAGTATATCATCATCTTACTGGTTGCTTTTTATTTTTATTTTTTTATAACTGCTTAGGGTATACACTGGGCCAGCATGCATCTCTCTATTACATACTCCTCCTTATCTAGACACTCTCTTCGCAATGATATTTTACCCTAAAAAGCTTTTATTCATATAAAGTTTATTTCTTCTGCCACTATTTCTAAAATCTAGATTTATATGTCTAACCGTCTATGTCATATATTATAAGCCATACATCAAAATTTCAACTTAGTTGTTCATAGGAACTCTATTTTTAACATGTTCAAAATAAGTACTATTTGTTTATGCTTCTACATATTATATTTCTTGCCTTCCTCATCAGAATTAATGGTGCGTCTATCTACCCAGAAGCTTCTGCTAAATAATTAAGTGTCTTTCTAGATTCTCTCCTTTGGTTGATATTGCTAAATGTCTTGTTCAGCACTTGCTCTAAACTCATTTCTGGTCAGCAGAGGCTGAAAAGCTATTATAGTGAAGTATCTAGATGTGATTTGTAAATCTTAGAAGCAAGTAGTTTTTAAAAAAGTCTATATTGCTCTTCTATGGAGATACTGCAGTAAGTTCATGTGAATGGCATCTGGTGAAATGGATCAGATTACCTATGATTCCTTGATACCTATTATGCATTGTGTTCCAGAGTTTCTGTAATTTCCTGATGTTGGCCATGTTCCTTTACATATCTTCCCACTCTTCCCAGTCAAAATCTCTTATACCTAGCTGCCCTTTCAAATGCTGTGAAGAAAAAGATAAGAATATAGTACTAAATATTCATTTTTTTCATTTTTCTTGTTTTATGTCATTTGTTTCCTTGTAATAATTAACCTTTCTTGATAATTCTTATATGAGACAAACATGAAAGAAAGACAAACATGAATGAAAGTTAAAAAAAATTTATTTACTAAAACTTAATATTAAAAATCTTTACCCTGAGAAGTAATGTTTAAGACTGTATAATGTGAAGACCTAAAAAATTAGTCATGATAAAATATACTTTGTTATTGCAGTGTCTAATCTCTATAGTATTACTTTTGATTCATTACAAAAGAAATGTTCACTTTCTTTTAATATCAGAGCATAAATAAATTACTATATGACAAAAAAATTTCTATTTATAATCTTTGATACAGTTAATATAACAGGGTGAATAAAAATGCCATTTGGCAACTGTTTCTGAATACATTATTAACTCATTCGTATGTGAAATTTTGAAGTTTTTTATCAAAAATACAGAATATGTAATATTTTTCTAAAATAAATGATACAATTATTTAGAATATGCTACTAAAGAGTATAATTTGAGATAATGCCACTGTGGTTTTTATTTCACAGGGTTTATAGACCTCTTGCCTTGAGTCATGCAATTTAGAAGGATACATTTTGAACAATTAACTTGTACCAATAGAGTTTTGTGACAATTTAGCATAATCTTTGGAAACATTTTTATTCATTATTTTCATAATTATAACTATATTCTTATAAAAGTTACACTTTTATGTGGTATTTCATCAAATATAACCAAAATCAAGCAACTTGTATTAAAACATAGGCTTTATAAACACATAACATCTGCTAATTTAATGGATAAAGACTTACAAATAGTTATTTCCCTATTTTTTATAACTACTCCAAAGTGCAACTATAAGAGCATTTTATAGAGCATGTTTGGATAAGTACTGCATTCTGGCACAGGTAGAAAGGTAAGAATATGGACTTTGTAACTGAGTAAGACTCCTAATCAGAAAAAGAAAGCTTTTGGAGAAAAATCTTTTGGAACTTTTGACAGTAAAGCCGTTGGAAACTGATACATTTATCATAAAGACATTTGTGACTGTGCCAAATAAGAGGCTAAGAACTGTTAAAAGATAAACTGGAGCATATTAAACATTTTAAGAGTTTATGTGAGCAAAAATCTAATTGAATACGGCAGAGCCACAAGAAGTAGTAGGGCTGTGCTAACAGGAGCCAGGGGAAAGACTTAAACAGAGAAAGTGTAGAGGCAAAGTCAGAAAGTTATTGCATTGGCTACAGCTTAAAACCTAGTTGGCTATTTGTGATTGATTATCCTTAACATTATGATTTTGCAAACTTGAAGCATTTACAGACTTAGGTTTCAGTTTGCTTATGTAGCTGCATGGCATTATGGCCACCTTAGTCCAATGGTTTCCTTGTTTAATTTAACATAAACTAGCAAAAGCATCTCCATTAAACAAAGCAGAGCTTTCAACAATCTTGAGAACTAAGTGTTAGAGTTTAGAACCTATGAGGAAAAGGATTCCCCCAAAATATGAAAGCTTCTCAGTTGAAAATACTAGTACAAAGATAAGCCAAAGTCCCTATGAATCTTAGCACTCCAACCCGGAATTAAATCTCTGCTTGATTAATAACGTTGAGCCACTATTCTATTATCTCAGGAAAAAGAGATAACATAAATGAAGAAAACATTGTATAAATACTTTTATTTTAATTTACAATCAGCAATATTCTATCAAAAAAGACTAAACATAGCAAAGATAGCATATGAAAAACATAACTACTAAGCAAGAACACAGATTGACACATAACCAAATTAGACTTTAAAGAGAAAAAAATTTTAAAAAAGGAAATACAATAGAATATAAAAATAAGGTAAAACTAAGTTCTAAATAGATGTAAATGTAGTTCTAAAGAGACTTGTTTGAAAACAAATATTTTTAAAGCATTTTTATAGAGAAGGAAAATAATTCCAGACGAGAACATAAAACTGATCCTAAAAGAAAACAAAAAATGATGTAAAAATAAATATGTGGAAAATAAATAAAGTAGAAAGCCTATTGCCTACCCCAAAACAACAATAGAACTGTCTGGTGATATTTACAATATACTAGAAATAAAATTTATTAAAAATTACTTAAAAGGCTAGGTGAGTTTCTAGAATTTAAGTATGATTTGGGAAGTGGAAAGGGTAATAATTTGCATAAAACTATCATAAATTTTGTATTGTAATATTTAAAGAGACTATGGAAGCAATTGTGAAAATTACATAATTCACAAATTACCATAGGTAAAATAGAATAATAATTTTTAAAGCATAAGCAAAAAATGGAGAAAAGAAAAAGGAATACTAAAAATTAGATGAATCAAACAGAAAATACTTCAAGAAAAATACTACAATTTTCAGAACAGATAAAATACAAAACACAACTACATTAGAGAGAAGTATGTTATAGATAGGATATGGAAAAGTAAAAAAGTGAAAAAATTAAATATGATATATCATGTAAACACTAAGCAAAACAAAGATGGTGTAACTATAGTGATAGCAGTCAAAGTACATTTTAAAGAAAATGCATTAAAGGATGGAGAAATTTCATAATTAAAAATAACAGGAACATCATAATTCAAAAGTAATATGTATATATTAATATAGATTTTAAATATGTAAAAAAGTAATATGTAGATATTAATATAGATTTTAAATATATATTAATATAGATTTTAAATATGTTTATTGTATACATGTTTTTCAAAACTATAATGGGAGTATTCATATTCACTGTTAATAGTTAATATAATAATACAATAAAGAGAAAAAATGTAATGCTGTAGTAGATCTGAGACCACAATCAGTAAAATTAACTTAACGTTAATGAACTAAACCTTCACTCAACCAAAGTAATGCACATTATTTTCAAGTGCACTTGGAAAATTTGCCAAAATTGAACAAAAGTATTATAAATAAATATTAATAAATTTCATAGAGTGCAAATCAATGTTTTTTTCTGTTCATAATGTTAATAGATAGTAGTCAATAACATAAAGTAGTCCAGAAAATTTCTAACTACTTTTAAAAGAATATTTTACTTCTAATTAATCAATGGTTCAAAAAAAAATCACAATTAAAATTTTAAAACATATTTTCAAATATATGTAAATATGATACAGAATATTAAATGTTTAAGAGCAAACAAAATCTTTAGAAGATACATCATAGTTTTCAATGCATATATTAGAGAACAAGAAAAACATGCCATGAATGATAGATTGATAACATCATGATAACTGAGTACCATTAACCCAAAAGAAAGACAAGGAAGAAAAAATAATAAAAGAACAGAATGAATGTAATAGAAAAAACAGGTGATCGATATTGAAGATCAGCAAAGTTAAAAGTGGGTTCTTCGAATACATGAATTAACTTTAAGATTCCGTGTAAGACAAAACAGGAGCGAGAGAAAATTGAAATTCTTAATATAAGGAAAAATCACTACAAATCTAATAATACACCCACCCACTTATGGTTCATGATTTTTATCTAAGTTGCTAATATTTTTCAATAAGGAAAATAGTTTTTTGGCAAACTATGTTTGATTTAATATGAGATTTATTCTGGTCTCAATATAATTTAGGTAGGTTTTTGTCTTTCTTTTATAGAAGATATTGTGTATAACTGGTACTAGTTCTTCCTTATGTCAAATTATAGACCTTAAGTTAAATACTAAAACTATACAAATTTCCCAATTTCCTAAAAAATTAGGAAAAAAGTACTTGCAATATTGTCAGCAAAGACTTCTAAATAGGGCACGTAAAGCATGAACCATGAAAAAATAGGGGGGAAATGGTAAATTGGACTCCATCAAATGAAAAAGCCTACTGTTCCAAAGTCTTTTAAGAAAAATGAAAATGTAATTGATGGAACGAGAGAAATTACTTTCAATACATATAACTTACACAGGATACATATATTGGAAGTATACAAACAACTCCTACAGCCTCAAAATAAGAAGACAAATAGCCTAATATGTATTGCCAAAACACTTGAAAAGATATTTCAAGAGAATAATAGATACATGAATGGCCAATAATTACATGAACCGATGTCAAACTTCATTAGTCATCAGATAAACCTACAATAAATATTACTACACACACCATAGAATTGCTAAAATTAATGAAGATAATAACAGTGTTAGAGAAGAGGTTGTGCAACTGGAACTTTCATAATTTGCTAGTGGAAATGTAAAAGTGTGTAATCATTTTGGACAACCATTTGGCAGTGTTAATAAAGTTAAGCATAAAATTATTATAATTTTAATTCCTATGAATTCACACAAGATAAATGAAATAAGTATCTACATAAATTCCTTTACATGAATGTTTACAGCAGCTTTATATAAGGCCTCCAAATGGAAACAATCCAAATGACCATCACCAGGAGAATAAATAATAAATAAACCCATTATAACATATCCGTTCAGTGGAATATTAATAACTACTATTATAAATGTAGCAGCCAATATAAACCTCAGAATCATGCTGAGCATAATCAAGTAGACACAAAAAAGTAATTTGAATGATTTAATATTTTAAATTCTAGGAAAGTTAAATTTAATATTGTAACAGAAAGCAGATCAAGGATTGCTTGAGGACAGGAATGAAGATTTTAAAGATAAAAATGATCAATAGAAAAGTTTCATACTTTGAAGCTAATGGTGGTTAAAGGAGTGTAGAGATTTGTCAGAAGTTATCATAGTGTACACTGATAATGGAAGCATTATATTTTATGTAAATTTTACTCAATATAGATTAAAACCTTAGAACATAAAGAGTCATTATGAAAAGTCTTATGATGACAAATTCTAAAACATGATATGGTCAATTTTTTAAAAAAATCATAATCTCTCAAAAGATATATAGAAATAAATATAATATTTGAAATATCTTAGCTTTTGAATATAGAGTTTTTAAAAAATTATTGTAGGGGGAAGGGGGAAGAGGGGAAGTAGATGGGATAAAAAGGGTCAAATATGTAGTGATAGAAAGAAATCTAACTATGGGAAGTGAACACACAATACAAATATATATATATATATATATATATATATATATATATATATATTGTTAAAACGTACAGCTGAAACATTGGATTTCATTAACCAATGTCACCATAAAAAATAAATTAATTAATTAAAAAATTCTTACAAAATAAAATTTAGGTTTAGGTAACTTAAAACATAAATTCAGTTTTCAAACTCTTAAAAGAATGTTATAGTATTTCAGAGGCTAGAAAAAAGATAGAACACTTATGTGTCTGAAAATATTTAATATATCCAGCATATGTTAGGTAACAAATCCTGATGAAGACATTAAAAGGAGAGAAATGTAGAGATCTATCTCTCTCAAAAATGAATGTAAAAATATAAGAAAAAATCAGCAAATAAATTTGGTAATATATAAAAATAATAAAATGTCACTGACAAGGGAGATTTATTAATTCAAATACAGATTGACACTAGAAAACCTATCTTTCGGAAAAATGACAGATAAAAGGCAAAATATTCATATAATTATCTTGACAGATGAAACCAAATCTTTCAATGTAATTGAAGATTGATGATAAAACAAAGTTTTGACAAAATATGAATAGAAGGTAACTTCAGCAAATTTCATAATAAAGGGTAAAATATTGAAAATTTTCACCTGAGAAAGAATAAGACAAGGAGGTCCAGTATCTAGTTTCTGTTTAAAATTATACTGGATGTTTATAAACTATGGATTTTTATAAACTAGTTTGGCTCCTTCCAGATGTGAGCCCATAGTAATATAAACCTCTGAGAGTGAATACAAAATTGAGAATGACAAAAATGCTATAGAAAGAAAAAAGTCTAGAGAAAGGTAAGTCATGGAAATATATAGACAAGAGCTCTGAGAAAACAAGCTACCGTTTTTTGTTTTTTTTGTTTTTCACACTCTAAGTAAACAACAGAAAAGGCAGCTTCTTGAAGTTTAAAAAGGTATTCTGAACTACACCTCTTCCTGAAAGTTCAATAAAACCAATTTTACAGTTAAAAATATTTTTTAAAAAATGGAGGTCAGAACTCATCTTCTGTTAAGAAAAATGGAGATTAAGAAATATTCTTAGTGACGATGTCTTCAAGACAAAGGTCACTAGGAAGGAATCACCTGTAGTTGAACAAGTTGGGTTTATAGCTTACTAGAATAAGAGAAGCCACACAACGGTGAATCATGGAGTGTTTCAGTTAGAAGATGGCAAAATGACTTATAATAGGTTTGGGCTAATGCTATGTGGCTTTAGAGAAAGGTTTACTGAAATGTTTATTCTAGACTGAGGGATGTCAGGAAACAGTGGTAATTTTGTAATTTGTTATCTTAATCTTATTTAGAAGAAGGAAGATTACAGTAAGGCTAAAGCTCTAATTGCTAAAGAGTAGCAGTCACTAACAATGCCAAGAGAGGGGAATGCTTGGCTGTTTTTGTGGTTTAAGCAATGATGTGTGTGTGTGTGTGTGTGTGCGCGCGCGTGCGCGCGTACAAACAGATATAATGGAAAGGTCTTTTTATTTATTATTTATTTTTTTCTTAATCTGCCATAGCACAGGTGGCTTCATCTGATGTTGAAGCTTTGTGAAATTGTTTATAACAAACTTCTCAAAATACCAAAGGCTTGATAGTATTAAGCCAGTTGGTAGATTGCTTTTCTTTCTTACTACGGGCAATGAAATTATTCCTCAAAGATATATCCCAAAACAATATCAAAAGTCTATTTTAAAATTAGTTAAAAGTCATTAAGAACATGATACAAGATAGGAAAACAGCAAAAATATATCAAATTTAGGAAAATTCAGAAGTGAACTTACAGAATTCAGGAAAGAATTATAAATAGAAAAAAATCATAAATTAAGATTAAAATGAAAACAATAGAAAAGGAAGGTGAAACAGAGGATCATTTTAAAAATAAAGGTTAAATGAGGAAAAAATAATAAAAAAATAAGAAAGAAACAAATACTGAAGATAGTTTAGGCAGATAAAACATACAATTAATAGGAACCCCTGGGAGAGGGGATAGGAAACAAAGAAGAAAATTGAACAAACACCAAAAACTATAATTTCAAAAGAGACTCCTAAGTTAAAAAAAAAAATGAAATACTTATAAAAATATGACCCTACAATATTAAGGTTATTATGCAATAAATGTTATACAATAACTTCTGAAATTTAAAGAAAAGAGGAAAAAAATCTTTTGTATATCTGGACCAAAGATTAAGTGATTTATTAAGGATAGAAATTTAGATTGCAATCAGCAGTTTTCAAAGTTATTCTGTGCAAGATGAAAATATAGGTGAAGAATTTACTTGTAAAACAAGTTAATTTTAAAAAAAAAATGGCAGAAGAAGTTACCAACTGCAAGAACATAGAGAGTTTTGTTTACATGAGTTTGCTCTAAATCTTCTGCAAAAATGAAGTTTAGATGGGCAAAACTATTAATGAAAAAACAATATAAGAACTAGTGTGCGTGGATAGTTTGTTCCCAGAGTTTTAAACTGTACACATAATTAAAGTTTTCAGTCAGTTGATAAAAATAGGATATATTAGATCTTAAACACTGGTTATCAGAGCAAAGTTTTTAGTGATATTTCAGTTTTTATTTAGGTGCAACAAATTTGTACTGTTTTTATAAACAAATAGGAGATTGCATAAATATTAAAAATTCTTGTTTGAGAAGTGTGAGAGTCATGGCATTGTGAACAAAAATGGAAAGAAATATAATCATGACAAACTCCTGACATGATTAGGAACAATATTTACATATTCATAAAGTTGATGGCATTTATTGATATTCATTTTGGGAATCAAAATAGACAAGGTGAGTAAGAATATTGTGATTTTTAAAGTAGGATGTAACTATTATCAAGCTTTACAATATAGAAAAAAATTGCTAAAAAGTTATTTCTAATATAATTTTTAAAGTTTACAGTTAAAACTTAGTTTAAAATATACAATAAGATTAAAAATAATGAAAAGTAAAATCTTTATTTTTATGATATTAGACAAATGAGACTGTATTACATAAAATTAGAAGATATAGAATGAAAAATAAACCTTAAAACTAGCCATTAACATATAACTACTCATACTTTTTGGTGATAACCTTATTAATTTTATGCATATAATGAATAAACAAAAATGAAATTATAACACATTCTATTTTACTTTTTTCCAGTTTTTATATTCCTAATAATACTTGGTAGAAAACATTGGGCTATTGGTTCATAATCTGAATTTCTAGACCTAGAAATAGTGGGAAAAAATATCCTTTGTACATCTCAGAATATAATTTAATTGTTTTTTCTGGAAGTTTCTAAGATCTTTTAAATTTTTCTGTGTCCATTATATATATCTATTTATTCTTAAACTTTTAAAAATTTAGAAATCTTAGATTGAATATCTGTTTTGTAATGCTCAACTTTTCTCACAAATTTTACTTTTGTTTTTTCTATCAACTTTACATTGATACCATGTTTTTGATCTCAATACCACTTTTATAGTTTCCTACAAACTATTTGCACATAGTGACACTGGCTTAATTTTTGGAAACTATTGGACTGATGTCTAAATATTAACCATTTATGAAATATCAATAATCTGCTCTCAATAATTCAAAAATCTGAAATTCATTCAGATTTTGAGAAATGATATTTATTTTTTATGTTTACTTGGGTACTTTTAGACCAATTTTTTTTTTTTTTTGAAATTGAGACTTTATTATTCCTAGTTATAGAAACATCATTGTCTTCTGGAATAAAGACTACATAATAGAAAATTTTCAGTATTAACTTTTGGGTTTTTTAAAATTTATTTATTTTAATTAGTTTCAAGTATACAGTACATTGGTTAGACATCAATATAGTTCATAAAACAATCCCCTCAATTGCTCCCTCCCTCCCCTGACCCTACACCTAGCCAACATATTAATACTAACTGCATTCTCTATGCCGTGCTCCTTATTCCCATGACCATCTATCAGTTATTAATTTGTACTTCTTTAACCCTTCACCCTATTCTCTTAACCCCCCAAACCCCCCTCCCTCTGTCATCACCAAATTGTCCACTGTATTTGTGAGTCTGTTTTTTATCAGTTTGTCCTTTTTATTCCTTAGATTCCACATACGAGTGAAATCATATAGTATTTATCTTTCTCTGTCTGACTTAAATATTTTCTAGATCCATCAAGGCAATATCTTTTTCCATCCCCTTCTTTTTCACATGTAGGGGTCTTGTTTTCTTATCTTTTCAGCCACTCTATCTTTGGGTTGCAGAACTTAATTCTTTTCCATTTAAGGTACTTATTGATAGGAATGTAATTGTTGCCATTCTTTATTCTTGTTTTTGATACACGTTTTTTTCTTCTTAAAGAAGTCACTCCAACATTTCCTGTAGTACTGGCTTGGTGGTGATAAATTTCTTTAGCTTATTTTTGTCTGAGAAGTGCTTTATCTGTCCTTCAGCTCTAAATGGTAGTTTGCTGGATTAATTATTTTTGTTTGTAGATCCTAGGTCTTCATCCTGTTGAATATTTTTTTGCCAAGACCTTCTGTCCTGCATAGTTTCTTTTGAGAAATCAGTTGCCAGTCTTATGGGTGTTCCCTTATAAGTAACTATCTGTTTTTCTTTTGCTGTTTTTAATATTCTTTCTTTGTATTTAACCTTTGGCATTTTAATTATGTTGTGTCTTGGTGTGGGCCTCTTAGGATCCTTGATTTGGGGGATTCTCTGAGCTTCCTGGGGTTTTATGTCCATTTCCTTCACCAGGTTAGGGAAGTTTTCCATCATTATTTCTTCAAACAGCTGTTCAACATCTTGATTTTCTTCAGTTACACTGATCATATGGATATTCGGATCCTTAATAGTGTACCATATTCTCCTTAAATTACTTAAAGTCTTAGCATCTTATCTCTTGCTGTTTGATTGCCTGTCCTTTACTTTCCAGTCCTCTACATAAAGCATTTGATTCTCTTCTTTATTCACTTTATTCATTTGTTTATTCCATTTAATATGCTTCTCATCTCAGATAATGTGTTCTTCATTTCAGACTGATGCCTTTTTATAATCTCCATTTCTATTTTTATGTTTTTTATCTCTTTGTTGACATTCTCACTGCATTTATCTACACTCACCAAAAGTTCCTCGAGCATCTTTATAACCAGTGTTTTGAACTCTGAATCTGTTAGATTCCTTGACTCCATTATATCTGGATCTCTGTTCCGTTTTCTCATATGGCTTCTGCTTCTTCGTCTTCCCATTTTGGCTGCTTTTCATGTCTATTTCTATGTACTAAGCAAAGCTCCTAAATCTCCGGGTCTTATTAGTGTGGATTTGTCAGGTAGGTGTCCAGTGGCACAGTCCTGAGACGGGTTCAGCTGCAGGCCAAGTTTAGCCCCAGCCTGTGCCCCTGCAGAGCCACCTGTTAAGATTCAGCTAGCAATCCGCAGATGCTGTGCTTATAGTTGCCTCAAAAGGCTATACCAGAAACCAAGGCCAGCTGCCTTCAATGTGAGTCTAGATGCTACTCAGCAAGCAGCACCTGACTCGCTGAGGATATACTTGGATGTGGCTTGGATGGGGCTGCAAGTTAAGGGAGGTGGGGTTTCAAAGAATCCTCTGGGTGGAGTAACCTCTGTTATCCAGTTTGATGAAGGTCTCGTCTATAATGGCGCTGTGTCCACACACTGGGAGGGGGTGGGCTTGACAGAGGAACAATGAATAGTGCTGGGTACTTCTGTACAGTGCAAGTCTCGCCTTGGCCCTCACTCTGACAATGTCTCCCTGTAAGTCCCTGGTGCCCCCTGTACACAGCCTAATTGGCACTGTGCTCAGAGCGAGCAAGTCTGTCACTGCAAAAATCCGCTCACAGATGCAGCCCCTTTAAGAAGAGTCTGCTGCTGCCACAGCCTCCTTTTCATTCAGTTGTTCAAAACTGGGCAGCCTAGCATTCTACTTTCTGCCATTGCAGGGTGATTTTTTTGGATTTCTCCCCAGTTGTATGGTTTGTTCATCCCAGGCAATTTTTTTTTTGCTGCTGTTCCTTGTTTCCGTCACAACTTTGATTTGGTTGCCAGATGGATGAACAGAGCAGAGCCTCTATCATCTACGCCATTTTTATCTTTCTGTTGGACCAATTATTAGTATTACTGTATACTGCTTTAGATAATAAAATAAGAAATTTCAAAGAAACATTTCAGTATCATCTAATTTGCTAATATGTTTAAGAAGAAATTTGTTATAAAATTAATTATATATCACTGTTCTGACCACTTAAAATTAGGACTTAAAATTTCCCTAGTCATCTTATTTGTCATAGAGCTTAGCATATAATGATTCAACAAATTTTTTAGTAAATGCATAAATAAAAGACTTAAATATACATCATTTAAACATTTCCAATTTTTTTGATAATGATACACAGTATTTAGTACTCTTAGAAAATACAACTGAATTTATTAGAGATCAAGATGTGTTAATTGTACAAAAGTAGTAAGATTAAAGATATTTGTCATTCAGGTTGCATAATATAAGCAAAGAAATCTAAATATATATATATTACCTGTTTCAGTAAACCATATTAAGATAAAATATAGAAAATAAATACTTTTATTTTCATAATAATGTTATGCTATTAACAATTTTGATATGATAGATATTGGTATAAATAGATATAAGGACTTTCATATTTTGGAGCTTCTGTTTGTACAATATTACAAATTTGCATGACAGAGTTTTAGAACACTTTTTAAAAATAATTATCTAGTTCCTTAATATTTAAAAGTACTTTATAAACTCTGAGTGCACTTTTTTCTTATTTTCCATAGTATACAATATTTCCTGAGTTTACACCTGAAAATTTCCTCTGAGAATCCAATAATCTAGCTGATTCCTTTTTCTATTTCAAAACACATAAATTACAATAAAAAATTTCAGGAATACATGGCAGAAAAAAAAATCAGGTCTTCTGCCCATTTTTAAATTGGATTTCTTGTTTTTGTTTTTATTTTTGTTTTTGCTACCCAATTGTACAAGTTCTTAATATTTTTTGGATAGTAACCATTTATCAGATACATGGCTTTCAAATATTTTCTCCCAATCCATAGGTTGCCTTTTCATTTTATTGATTGCTTCCTTTGTTGTGTAGAATGTTTTAGTTTCATTAAATTCCACTTTTTTATTATTGCTTTTGTTGCTTGAATTTTTGGTAAAATCCAACAAAACAAAACAAAAGAACAACGACAAAAAGCTTTAATCTGAATAAACACTTTTCCAAAGCAGACATGCAAATGGCCAAGAAGTATATTAAAAAGTGTTCAACATCACTAATCAGCAAGGAAATTCAAATCAAAACCAAAATGAGATATCACCTTACACTTGTTAGGACGGCTATGTTCATAAAAAAAAAAAAAATGTTGACGAGAATGTAAGAAAAAAGAATCTTTGTATCTTTGTGTGCTGTTGGTGAGAATGTAAACTGGTATAGCCAACATGGAAAACATTATGGAGGTTCTTAAAAAACTTAAAATACATCTACTATATGATCCACCAATCCCTCTTTATGGCATATACCCCCAAGGAAATGAAATCAGTTCCTTGAAGAGATATCTGCACACCCATGTTTGTTCCAGCATTATTTACAATAGCAAAGATATGGAAACAATGAAAATTTCCATCAATAGATGAGGTTATAAAAAACTGTGGTATTTAAAAAGTAGGATATCCAGCCATTTGCAACTGCATAGGTGAACCTGAGAACATTTTATTAAGTGAAATAGCCAAATGCAGAAAAAAAATTAACTTCATAATTGACTTATATACTGAATCTAAAAAAAATGAACACAAAGAAGCAGAGAGTAGAAAGATAGTTCCCAGGGGCTAAGGCATGAGGGAAGCTGTGCGGTGTTGGTCGAAGGGAACAAAGTAGCAATTATATAGGATGAGTAAGTCTAGAGATCTAATGTAAAGCATGGTGTCTATAGTTAATGATACTATTAATAATATAGTTGAGTACTGAAAATTTGCTAAAAGAGTAGATTTCAGGTGCTCTCATAAAAAATAGCAACTCTGTGAGATATACTGATTAGCTTGATTGTAATAATCATTCACTATATGTATGTCACATCATATTGTAAACCTTAAATACATATAATTTTTATTAACAAATGAAATATATTGATAAAGTAAAATATTTCTGTTGTCTCTATTTTTGATAGACTTTTTGAATCGGAGTAAAACAGAGTAAGATGCCATAAAGCACGCACACACAAATTTACACACACATGCATACACATTTGAATACATGAATTTGACTATTCTTTTCAAATGATACTCTAAATTATAAGTACACAATTATATTCTCGTCTCATAACATGTTTTGCCTTAACAGGTAGTGAATATGTTATTTGACAGATAATGTTAAAACAGAATTGCTTCTCTAAAATGCTAAATTGATTGATTATTCAGTATTTTTAACTTTAAGGAATGAAATGATAAAAAATGACTCTAATTTTGACTCCTTACAGTGGCAAATCTCAAGTGACTTATGTGAATATTTACATATGATGAGCAAATGAATGTCAATTATATTAATATAGGAAATAAGCTGGTCTTTTTTCTGAATAGTGTCAGTTTTGTTGATAGCACATATTACAGTGGGTAAACACATTTAATTAATTTGATTTTTGAAATATCAGATATGTGTCACATCAAAACAGAATTGACTTATAGCATGCCAATAGTTCTTCGTTATGTTAGTAAAAGAAGAAAGACCAAAGTTTGATGCATATCTCAGTTTCTATTCTTAATCCAGGGAATGGTTTTGATCATGTCTCTATTTCTGATATATGAGAAAAGCTAATTCAGTTCCTTTCTCTTGCATTCTTTCAATTCCTGAGGTAATCTCCTATTGTTGCCTATATGAGGTTTTCAGAACATAGCCCCACTGCATACTCAGAAGACTGCTTGCTGGCTGTCCGGCCAGCCGCCAAGGCAGTACACAAAAAGCTTTCAGCAGTGCCTGCTCCAATGGACATTATCTGCTCCTATAAGCAAGCAGCACATCTTGTTCCCACTCACCTGAGAAGACAGCTGCTCCCCCAATGAGATTACCCCTCCCTCTGCTTGGGTGCCTAAAACATTGCTTGTGTGTGGCCAGGTGCCTTTTCCTGAAGCTTCGACCAGCTGCTACTGAAGCTTCCCTGCCCCATGAAGTGAGTAATAAACAGCATGTCACACCGCTCTGGTCCTCCTGGTGATTTTTCTGAACTATCCCAGGTACATGTTTCTGGCTTGAAGCTCCTATGTTACATGCCTGGAATTGCTGACATGGAGTTGCTTCTCTCTGGAACTTTCCCATATTTAAAATATGAGGCCTGGGCCCACAACAATGCAACCACATTTCAAAACAAAACAACAAAAAGTTCAACAATGTGAACTTCTGTTTGACTTTCCTATGATTTCTCTTCCCAATGTGATGTTAAATTTACTGATTTATGCCTCGTAATTTATTTTTTCTTATAATTTCTTCTCTGCCTTTTCAAAATTTTTCTCATCTCAACATTCATTTAAAATTCCATCTTTCAAATCCAGTGCTAGATGACTATACTGCTTTTATTCCAGTTCGATATGTAGATACAGATGTCTTGAGTCGCAAAGCCAATATATTCTGTCAATTCATACAAACAGAATAAAGAGTCATTTTGTTTCTAGAGAAGTACAAATTGCACAATTGAAATTATCTTTTTAATATCTTCATCTTTTCACTCATTAATGATCTTATAAAGGAGTATATCATTTCCGATCTGCGGCTACTTTTTTTAATGGGAGGGTGAGGGGGGGAAGTCAAACGATATTTGAGCTGAAGGAAGGTGTTTGGACATGCAAATTTTATCAAAACCAAATCATCATTATAATTCTATACTTTCTTCCAAGCTGTCATGGGTGTTTTTCCATATTTTTGAGACTATTCCTCTGTCCAACCAATCTTTATGCAATTTTGTTATAATACAAAAACAAAGGGTGGTTGGAGAGCAAGTGAGGTGAGAGATTTGGTAAGAATATTAAATGGTAGTAAGTTGTGGTAAAAGAATGTAGCAGTAGAAAAAAGTAAGAAGATAAAATCTGAGTGTAATACTCATGATTAGATATAAAAGCTGATTTCTCACTTACTAGAGGCCAGTGAATTAGTAACACAGCATTTTTTTCATCTTGTTTGAACATCTCTTGAAGTCTACTTGGAGACAATAGCTGGGAAATGAGAGTTGTATGCTGTAAATCAAAATTTACCTAGAAGTGGTATGTGTCATCTTTCTTCAAAGCTCATTAGCGAAACTATTCAATTTTTTTTTTTTTTTCCTAACTGCAATGAGCCTGGGAAGTGGAGTCTGCCCTGTGCCATAGAATAAAATATAGGATGTCCACTTAAATCTTACCTTGATACACATACACACAGAAACATTTTTAGTATAAAATAAGATATACAAACATGTATCTTTTTTTATCAGAAATTGCTCAATTTGGCTACCCTACCCAGAAATCAAGGAGAACTGGATATTAGCAAACAACATTACTGTCTACCACAATTCATAGTTCAAAAGTCCTGGATAGTGGAAAAGGTGCAGCTGTCCCTCCATCAGGTACATTTTTTCATGCCTACGCATGAAAAAGACAAGCTATCTGACCTACACACACCCAGTATGCAGTGGTAAAACATAAATACACCAACCGTAAGAAAACATTCTCAGGTAGAAAGAGAAGAATGAGTGACACAGTAAGTACACAGTAAGTGTCACAGTAACACAGTAAGTAGAGGTTGCCTATCTTAGGATGAGGATATTCATTAATTAGTCCCTGATACTGTTTTCTGCAAGGAACTGCCATATACACTGTTTTTGTTGTTTGTTTTAATTCTTTCAGTCTTTTCAGAGTTTCTTCTTTCACCATTACCCTCACTTAAAATAGATGGTGAGTTTGTCCTCTGGGGGGCTTCATAAGGTTTACAGTAATATTTATATTCATTCAAGTATTGAGGTAAAGAACATTATATGTATATATTTCATAACTTAATGATGTGATTCATAACTTAATGATGGCTACATGATGGTCATCTGAAACGCTTAGTTTGGATGGTAAAGTCATGCTCAAAGACTCAAATTAATATAAAATAACACTCAAAGTAATACTTTGCTGATGAGAGTATAAACAAAACATGCTAACATTCATTCCAAAATTTCCTATATACCTATAGACTGGGTAGGTACTTATGTGCCTTCTAATTTGTTGTTGATAAAGCATTTTTGTCTTTAATCTTTCTTCTTTCAATTTTATAATGTATTTTAGGGAAAATTGCTTTGGAAATAAAATTATTTACCACTCTGTGAAATATATGGTCTCATGTTCAGATATTACCTAAGAAAATATATAAGACCCAATATACAGAACTACAAAAATGATAGAAGATTGAAAATACCTGTCTCCTGATACATTTATATTTCTTATTTATGAATTAACTAATGTTTTAAAAATAATCCAGAAGCAAGACCCCCTTCCCAAATTGGCTACAATATAGTTACATTTTCAGTAAAATCATGTCTAAAAGACAAAGTAATCATGAAATATTCCTTTTTAAAATATGTAGCAATAAAAGTTTTTTTTTTATATTTATAATTAATTAATTGCTTAGAAGATTAACCTGCCCACCTGAGGAGAGCATAAGGCTTTTAGATTTGACTCATTAAGATCATCATGTTTTTCTGATGGAAATTATATTGCAGAGTTTAAATGTAGTTCTTACAGAAAGAATAAGTTTTACTGTATAATTTGCTAATAACTGTTATACTCCTATTAAATGTAATCCCTCTGCAATCTAACAGCCCTTATTTAAATGTATCTTCTTGGTTGTATACAGAAGGACATTATTGTATATGTCAGTGGAAGAGGCATATTATATATGAGCATGTCAATAAAAATAAAATGAGAAACATTTGGAGCAATCCCGATGACTATTTATCAGAGTATACAAAATTTTTTTAACATCTTAAAAAACAGCAAAGGACCACAGAACAAGAGTTTTACAACTGATGAAAGTACTTACAGGGTTATCTTTATAGTTGCTTTCAAATTATGCAAATGATAATAATTCATAATGGAGGAAAGCCTGAAAAGTCCTGGGCTCATTAGTTTTTTGATGTGGAACTTTATCCCCTAAAAGTCTGTCACTATCCAATTAAAATGTTAATTATTGTTGACAAGACTTGAAAATTTTACCTAGCTATCATTGAATTCTAATCTAGAAAATGACAGTTATGAAAAAATTCCATGTTTCCACACAAGACAAGTTTCTGGTTTAATGCATCCTTAGAGAAATATTTTCCAATTAATATTTAATTTTTGCATTAGAACTGTGAAATCATTTTTAAAATAATTTTTTTTATATAAAACAAGCTGTCATAAATTTTTAAAATCAGGATATCCCTTTAGTACTCATATTAAGTTGAGGCTTAATAAAATTGATTTTAAGATAAGATTATTAAAAGAAGATCCTTTATATTCTTAACTATTATGTCAAATTATATGTAATTATAAAGACTTATTGCATATTACTTCCAATATCTGAGTCTATTCTTGAGTTTTTCATTTTGTAGCATTGATTTCTCTCCCCTATTATGTCAACAGCTCCATACTGTGTGAACTATGGTGGATTTCTAACATCTGAAAAAGCTAGTGTTCCCTTATTCTTTTTTGAGAATTACTTGTTAAATCTTACATATATATTTTTAACCCAGCTTGATTGTTTGCAAAAATAGCTTTGTATTTTTTTTTTTTTTTGGAATCAGGATTATATAGAGATTAATATAGTACTTATATTCTTAAATTGAATTTTTATCTGAGTATTTGTATTTATTTGTATTTTCATTTCTTCAAGGCTTTGTTAAGAATATATCGTTCTTTATGGTTTTCACAGAAACGTTCATGTTTAAAAATTAATTTTTATGCATTTATTATGTTTGTTTTTTTAATTGCAATCTTTAGTCTCTTTTTTAACATAAAAACAATTGATTTTTATAAACTAATTCTCTCCAGTCTCATTAGTTAAAGTTTTCATTTTTGTGATGTTTCCAATGTTATCTTAGATATTCCAATTATACAACTCTACCTTCAGTAAATACTGTCTTTGAATAACAAAACATTTAAACTTTTTTTTGGCTCATTGTACTCTTCCATTCTCAAAGCCAGCAATAGCCTCTGAAATGTTTCTCATGTTGCATCATTCTAACACTGAATCTTCTTTCTCCAGCTTTCATATTTAAAGGATCCTTTGATTGCAATGGTCTCATCCAGATATTCCAGTGGAATAGCAACTTTATTTCTATTTTTAACTGTAATTATCCTTATGATGTAACATAACAGTCATGTGTTCCAAGGATTGGAGATGGACATTTTTGTGGGACTATTATTTTGCCTACCACAACCAATTACTATTTTCTCTAGTCTATTTATGTCAATAGATAAATTCAAACAATGTTAAAAATCTGGTGTGAAAACGGCATTCTCTATTATATTTTGTTTCATACATATGTATATTTGAATGTAAGGACATAGTCTATAATTGTAATTTTATTATGAATTCTGTATAAATAAAACTGGATGTTGAATTTTAACAAATATAACTTCAGAATATAAGCAAATAATCATTTTTTCCTTTTAATAGCTTAATGTGAAATTTGTATTGCTAGGTTTTCTAATATAGAACTATATTTTCTTCCAAGCAAGAAACCTATTTGATCTTGAAATACTATTTCAAAGATCAGATGTATGTTTTCTTAATTTTATTTGAGATTTTTGAATTAGTATTTACAGGTAAGCCTGATCTATTTTTTTCATTGTTGAACTATTTTTGTTGGATTTGATAACAAAATTTACTTGCTTTTTAAATAGAACATATAAGCAAAATTTGTATCCCTATTCTCCATGTTAGTGTAGTTATTGCTACTAGTATAGCATAAACTATATCTTAAATATATAGTAGAAGTCACCCATGAAATAATCTGGGCCTGATGCCATTTTTAAAGTAAATTTTTGATAAATTTTTTCCATTATTTCTCTGGAAATTATCTGTTTGGATTTTTAAAATCCTTTTTTTGTTGTTATTTTGTATGATTTATAATCAATTACTAAATCAACCAATTTCTTCAAGATTTTAAATTTCAGCAAATCTAAAATAAACTCTAATAATCTGTTTCTCAGTGCCAAACAACCAACAACAGTCTCATCTGAGTATCTGCATTTCTATATTTGATGTCAAAATACTTAGAATTTTGAATGTCTGCCATTAACTGAGATCCTTACTTATCAAGTCCTATAATGTCAGCAATTTACTTAGTGAAATTGACTTGTGAGCATTGTTTTCTTTTATTATAATAAGAATAGATTGTCTTTTTAGTTAAGGTACTTAGAGGTGGTCTCAACATTCTTTGTATTAAAAGATGCTAAAAATTTAAATAGAATAAAATGTTGCTGGATGATGACATCGCCATTGACTGATTGAATTAAAAGGATAAATCTGAAATTATTATTTATTATTGTAAAGTAGGGATATGCTGGTTGAACATAGTCTAAGCAGAAGAGCATGATAATTGAATATTGGCTTTTTTGGTAGCTTAAAGTTCAAATATTGATTGCTGGATCTTATGGTAAAAATGTGTTCGGTTTTTGTAAGAAACTGTCAAACTCTCTTTCAAAATGTTGGTATCATTTTGAATTCCCGTAAGTGAAACTGCATAACAGTTGGCATATAACAACTCCTCCCAAACTTCTGTACTGAGAGATTTGATTAAATTCGACTGGCTTCTCCCAGCATAAGGCTGTGCTTCTAGGATGAATTCAAGACTCACATTAAACTGTTTGCCTGAGAACACTCAACACTGCCAGGAAAATTTATTGTTTGTTTTAGCCAACTTCTGATGATAGGTCTCTGACCATCCTTTCTTATAGCATTTACTAAAAGGCCTTACCATTGTGAGTATATATCTCTTACAAATCAGAATTATATTTCTCAAACACCTGAGGGCCATTCCTTTGAAATATAATCATCAAGGATACCTCTGTTTCCCAGTATCTGTTAGAGTAGCGGTCTCCAAACTTTTTGGCACCAGGGACCTGTGCTCTTATGAGAATCTAATGCCTGATGGTCTGAGGTGGAGCTGAGGCAGTGATGCTAGCATTGGGGAGCGGCTGCAAATACAGATGAAGCACCGCCTCTCACCTCCGCTGGGTTCCTAACAGGCCATGCACTGGTACCGGTCCACTGACTGGGAGTTGGGGACGCCCATGTCAGAGGATAGATTACTAACTTCAATAAATGTCAGTTAGCAAACACAATTGGCCTAGTCTCATTACACATAGGGATGCTTCATTTTCTAGGATTTGACATTTTCAGCGATCTAGAATTACTGTATTTTGTAAATGGAAATAAAGCTACTAAAAACAGAATGATGTAAATAGAATGATGTCATTTGTTTCCAAAGACTATTGATATACTAGAGTGATGAGAAAATAATAATAAATACAAGATATTTATAGAAAATATTGGGGGTAAGATTAGGACTGTTATCTGCAAGAAATTTTGGGGTAAATGCTGCAGCCGCAAGTGCCACAGATGAGTATTCTTGTGGCAAACGGAAAATGAATTAAAAATCTCTGAAGAAATTGGAATGGTGATGAGACCTTTCTTATATTGTCAATAATTATGAACAAAATCTGTTTTACTACAATTATGAACAAATGTTCGGATGTATTTATCTTTGAGGTAATGAATAAGAGTTCCTTTTGCTCCACATCCTTGACTGCATTTAGAATTTTTGGTGTTCTGGATTTCAACCATTCTAATAAGTGTGTAATGGTATCTCACTGTTGTTTTAATTTGCATTTCTGGCACCAGTTCTTGTGGATTTCCACTCCTGGAAGATGTGATCCCATGTTTTTATCTGTTAGTTTCTTCAGTTTGGGGGACAGTGGTTTGTCTTGTGACCTCACTTCTCTAATAAATCTAAGAGAAATACAGTCATATGTTGAATAATGATGTTTTGGACAACAATAGACTGCATATTCAATGGTGGTCCCTTTGGGGACCACCATTGAATATGCAGTCTATTGTTGTCCAAAACATCATTATTCAACATTGGAGCTGAAGTTCCTGTTAAGAAATAGAAGGATATGTGGTTCAAGAGGATTTTTTTTTTTTTCCTCATGGAAGTAATATCTATGGGGCTTGGCAATAGATCTCTTGTCACTCACGGCACCTCAATTCTGAGTGCACAGATCACATCCCAATCAGCCAGCCACTGACTTGTTTCAGCACAGAGGAGCCTGTCCCCTCGCTAGTGCTACATATTCAGAGGGTGCTACAGACCCCCAGATCTAGCTTCATGGTCTTCATACATTGCTGAAATTTCTTTGTTGAGGAAATAAGATCCTGTACAACTACACAAGTCCACAGGAGCTACCTTAACAAATATTAAGTGCCACTACAACTTTAGTAAAAGCTTTCTGTGGTAGTATGGAGCTAACCTGTTTCTGTACTTTGAAATATTTTCAGGTCATAATGATGTAAAACAAATAAGTTTTATTTCTTCCACCAATTTAATGTCAGAGCTAGATAAAGTTAAAGGAACCAAAATCACATTTGCAAGGTCAAAATATTGAGTCTTCTATTCTACACCTTCTCCATGTTCAATACCCTTGCTATTTTAGTGAATATTACAAAATTCCTTAATCTGACCACTATTCCAACGTTCAGTAGCCAAAACCACATTACTATGACGGTCCCCTATGTTTGTTTATCTCTCCATCTAGATTTCTTATTCCTTCTGATTCTCAGGACATTTTTATTTCCTTCTGACAGCCACTTTTATGGTGATTTATGCCTTACTCAGTCTGTTTTTCCTCGATATTTCTAATCGGTCTAGTCCACATCCGTATGCATGGTGCATCATTGACAGTTTCAATGTTTTGTTTCTGACTATGTCAGAAGGAAGCAGGAATAGGGCTTGTGGGACAGCATTTATAAAGTCTACAGTAGTGTACAGGAATGTCCTAGGCCTTCACATTCACTCACCACTCACTCACCAACTAACCCAGAGTAACTTTCAGTCCTACAAGCTCCATTCATTGTAAGTGCCCTGTGTAGATATACCATTTTGTTATCTTTCATACTGTCTTTTTACTGTATCTTTTTTACATTTAGATATGTTTAGATATGCAAACATTTACTATTGTGTTACAATTGCCTATAGTTTTTAGTACGGTAACATGCTGCAGGGGTTTGCAGCCTAGGAGCAATAGGCTATACCATATAGTCTAGGTGTGGGGTAGACTGTACCATCTAGGTGTGTGTAAGTGCACTCTATAATGTTTACACAATGACAAAATTGCCTAATGACACATTTATCAGAATATATCCCTCTCATTAAATGATGTATGACTGTAGATGAGTTTTTAGTTTGCTCAAGGTTTTACTTGTTAGGACAGAATGTTGACTTCCAAGCTTTTTACATGCTGAAGCAGTAACCAGAAGTCCTATTATTTTCTTAACCATTTGTTGAATAATTTTCCAGGAGAGTGGCTTGGCAAAGACATTTGTAAGTCTGCAGAACAGATAGAGAACACCTGTGATACAAACAAGTGTAGCAAAAATATTATATAAAGTGACTGGAAGACAATCTAGAATCTCAACTCAAGCTTTTCCATACTTGATCAAAAAGTAAGTACCAGAAAATCCTAGAATTCATTGTAGGTAGGCAGGTTGCCTTTTCTTACAAAACCATAAAAAGAATATTCATAAAAAGGAACATGAAGGAGGAATCTAAGAGAGCAACATCTTAGTAATACAAATACTCGGAGACATTAAAACTGTGGAGTTGATGCTAAAGTTTCAAGAAAGAGAAGTCAAGAGTGTCAAATTATGTGGGAATACTTTGCAAGGATTTGTGATATCAACTGTGTAATTCCTATGCAACATATAATGCACTACATAGAAAGATTACCTTTATGTTGAATTTTTGGTTCAGGATTTTATAATGTTTTAGGATTTAGATTAAGTCAGAATTCTCCATAGGAAGAGTCTATCAGTCTGACTACTGTGTATCTTAGTGATTACTATTTTAAAAACCAAAACTCTAAGAGTGATCTGAATTACATGGATATATGATTTATTTATTAATTAATTTATTGGTATATTTATGCAAGTATTATTTTAAGAATCATCTTTGACATCTATTCTCTACCATTGCAATTATTTTTTTAAATTAATTTCTGCTGGTGGTTATTTCTTTTGAATGACAGTTTCATATCTGTTGAATTAAGAAAAGTTTTCTTTGATTTCTTATAATTGAGGTTCATCTAACTCAAAATACATCTCAGTGATTTCACATCCTGGTATTTTTACATAAAAAGAAATTCAGTATTTAAAAACCAGAAATATCATTTACTCTGTTTTTTTTTTTAATAAATTATTTTTTTAAAAAACCATATAAAATTAATTAGTTCCAGGATTATTTTTATTCCTGTATCTTTCTGAAAATTTTATTATTTTTTATAATGCAGTACTCATTTGCTTGCCATTTCCCTCTGGGTGGTCATTCCTTATACCACTGAGTTAGAGATATCCAATCAGCAGTATGATTTGATAACCATAATATAGTATAACATGGAAAAATAAACTAAATCAATATTAATAACAGAAGTTGCCACTTTAGAAGTTATACATTGAAAACAATTATCTCCCAACAGAAGATTATTAGAAATTCTGTAAAATTTTGTTGGCTGGCCCTATATTTTTTTGCTTCAGAGTTCTTTATGTTTTTGTTTATTTAATTTTCCCTATGGCCTCAATCTCTGGTTGTTTTGTTCTTAAATTTTATACCCACCTCTGTTTGTTACTTCAGTAGAAAATAGACAGATGGGGAATTTTTAGATCATCAGATTTCTATTTTTAAATAGAAGTCTCTTATCTCCTTAATATACTCTTACATTTAGAATTCAGTAATGTGCTGATTCTAACCATATCTTTAGTTATTTTAGTTTCTATTATTTCTATTATTCTATTTATCTTTAATATTTTTCTTAAAATATTGATATTATCCAGACTTATTTTATTATTCTCGTACTACACATATCCTCCTTAGATATTTTTTCTACCAGTGATTTTAATATTACATATTTGCTCTAGACTTTTATGTCATTTTAACCCTGTACATACATAGTAAATTCTTTTATTGACTGCAGATACTTACAGATAACAACTTAACAGACATTTACTATTATTTCAAAATGGTATATATGTAGATATATATGTAAATTATTCATTTGTTAACTAATTATACTATTTAAATATAGTGTGTCATTGGACCATATGGAAAAGAATATCTGCGCAAGAACAATTTGCATGCTAAATAGAATTTGTATTCAGAAGTTCTATGGCATATTTGTAGAATTTGCATATATTTAATGCATAAACTTATGTAATCACTGAAGATTTTTAAAAATTGATGATTCCTTTTTACAATGTTATTTATTAGGATAATATATTCTGTTCTATCTAATATACATCTTATTGTATACATTTATTATGTTAAATCTTCACTTTAAAAATTGATTGATATTTTTATATTTATTCTCCTGATTTTTGGCAAGTTGTAGAACTGTTATGTTGTCAAATAATCTTGGTCAAGCTCAGAAAAATTTCTTTCATATGTAAGTTTTTTAAGAATTGTTTATTTGTAGTTGTTTAATGCAACTTAAAATTTATTGAATTTAAAATTTGCTTAAGTCTACGGCCATGCCACCCTCAATGGGCCCGATCTTGTCTGATCTCGGAAGCTGAGCAGGGTTGGGCTTGGTTAGTATTTAGATGGGAGACCACTTAGGAATACCAGGTGCTGTAGGCGTTAAAAAAAAAAAAATGGTTAAAGTTCACTTAATAATGGTTTTCTGCACTATTATTTTATGACGGTAATGCATATTAATATAGGAAGATATATAAATTTAATATTAAGAAAACAAATTGTCAGGTTAGAATATTTAATTGGTGAAAACAAATTTCTCACAACTATGCTAAAAATATATATCTCAATCAATAAAAAAGCAATATATCAGTAAATATAACTAGGTTTATGGTGCAAACAATGCGGGTTACAGCTTCTGAAATGAAAGAACAGAGAATTCAGAGTATGTGTCTGGAAAATGAATGGTTCTGTCAGAACAATATTACTGAAAAATAAAAAATTAAAATGAGCATCAAGGAAAAATGTAAATGGATAAGCAAAGAACTCTTAAGGCAACAAATATATTCAGAATTTTAGTTATGATGAATATCTAGTAGCAAATATATTTAGATATATTTATCATCATTATTTAATAAAATATGACCATCTGCCATATAAAATATCCTAGAAGACAGCTCTAGAATGCCATATACTGTGATAAGACATATTTAATTTAAAGTAAACTACAAGATGAAAGAGTATGTACCTTTTATTATAACAAGCTTCAAGCAAGGGATAGCTTCCTAATTACTCATTTGAATATCAATCTTGAAGAAGTGATTCATCTATATAAATTTTAATATGTCTCTTGCCTTAATATAAGATTATTTCTTAATGTGTTATACTTAGGATACATTATGGTGATTACAAAAACCTTTTAAAGTACAACTAAATAAAACAAAAAAGAAAAGAAAAAATGAAACAGTAACAAAAATCTTAATCTCAAATCAAAATTTTTGTTTAAAATAAGAACTAAACATTATTATTGTATGTTTATTTTATCCTGAATATTTTCAGAAATATGAACTGCATTCTGAAAAGTGGTCTTTTGATTCCAAATATTGTGAAAAAATTACTGCTTATTTACTAAATAAAGAACAAAAAATTATACCATCAAATTCGTGGGATGAAGAAAAAGAAGAAATATATATGACTTAATTAGAGCAGGCAAGACTTAGTAGAATATTTTGAAATATACTGCTCTTGAGAAAGTTGATATGAGTGATTATATTTTAGGGTAATAACTTTTAATAATGTTAAATTTTAATAATTTTATTCTCTGGACAGCTTCTGAACGATTAGAATTGTGTATTTGTTTCTGACTGAGGGAATATATTTAGATTTGGAAAACATGAATTCAGATTAATAAGTTAAAGGATTTCTTTATGAAACTTGAAAAGTTTAAAATTTCCTTTACCAGGAAACTATGCTTTACTTTCTAAATGCAACTTTTCTTAAACCAGCATCATTACTTATTAAAGTTAATTTCATCACAAAGAAAGCAATAGCTAAAATTTTTAATTTGATTAGTTTTGAAAAGTCTAAAATTCTTATCAATATGGAAAGATACTTAAATTATCAGAGTTTAGTGACAATGTATCTCTAATATTAGAATTTTTTTCAGGGTAATTGGAATTCTGGTTTTGTAATTTTCAAAAGAAAGAGAATAGGGTCAAAACAAAAAAAAATATTGCTGAAAATATAACTATAACCAAATATCAGTAAAATAAAAAATATGATTTATTACGAGAAGAATAGAAGTCTGAGATCATCCTCAAATTAGATCTCTCAAATATAATCGAAACAAATTGTCATAGATAAAATATCGAGAAAATCTAGAAGGAATAGGAATTCCACAACTCTCCCTATCATTCTAGAAATGTAACATCAATAAAGCCAAAAGTACTTTATTGAATTATCAATAGCTATCTATCATGATTATTTGTTAAAATGATAAAATAACATTAAATCTTCGTAAACTTTAATTTCAGAAAAACATTATTTCTTCATACAAAGAAACTATACTTTATTTTCATGATTAAAGTAAACTACATTACATCAACATTATTACTTATTGAAATGAATTTCATTACATGGATATAATATGGTTTTAATAATTTACATACAATTAGATTGACCAATTTTTAGTGTACAATTAGATGAGATTGACATCTGTATACAGTCAAGTACCTACTCCTACAACAATAATATAGAACATTTCCATCAGTGCTCAAATATCTCTTATAACCCTGGCAATCAAAGTCCTTCTCTGAGCTCTGACTTCTGGGAAACACTCTTTTTTTGTCTTTAATCTGTGAAATCTGTTTTTCCCCTGGTATGGAGACAATGATATCTCTGTTCAGTTGTTTTTTGTTATTTTAAAAAAAATTATTTTGACTTTGTACATGTCGATGCTATGTCTGCAAGGCTTAGGTGTCAACCCCTGATCAACCACTGATTGATCAGGGGTTGTGCTTAAACATCTTGAGACATAAAATTTCCACCTTCTACCAATTGATCTGTGTATAGATGAGGTGTCCTATTCAAATTTTAGGCAGTTTTCAGTTCTCCCATGAATTTTTATGTTTCACTGAATCCTCTCAACTCTTGCCTGTGCATTCAGGTATCTTCCAAGGAAGCCAGAAATGTGTGGACTTTGACCATTTCATGTCTTCCCTGTTCCTGCATGCAACCTCCCACTCAGCTGTGGTTGTGAAGAGGGCTGAGTTCCTATCCAGTGGTTTCCTTTGTATGTGTGGATAGTAGTCATCAGATATGTGATAGTTATCAGCCTCTCTCAATAGCTTTTTCATTTTCAGAATCCTCTTGTTATATTTCTGGCTGGTTCTCTGTTCTGTCACTGCCCTGTTGGGACCACAATCTCAGTTTAGGCAAACCGTAGACTTTTCTTGTTTGCTACTTTTTCAAGTGTTTTGTGCCCTCTGGTCCAAATCAAGTCAACCACTTAAGCAACTTTATTTCTGTTTATATGGCCAGATCTGCCTTGGTACACTGAAAATCAGACTGACCAAGCTGGATTGGAGCATAAGAATATTATTAGGCAAGAACATCATAGATTCCTTCTATTCATACTACAAATTGAGCAGTTTTTTATTTCATAATTTGTTGTTTGCATTTATTCAATTTTATAAGTCCCCGAATTTTTATTTTTAATCCCAAAGATAATTGCTCAATTGAAGGAGGTAGTTATTTTGGTATCAGAAAAAAATGGAACTCTATTTGTAATGTTTCAAGAGGAAATTATTTTAAACTTGAATTCTATATTCTGCCACAATACACTTAAAAGAGTAGACAAATTAATCATGAACAGTCACTTAAAATATGGTAATTGAATATATTCCAGTAAAATAAATGTCTCTTCCACGAAAAAGAAAGATGTGAACAATTGAAAGAGAAATGACAAAAGAAAATATCAGAACTCAGTATTTGACTAAATAGAGTCAATATATAATATTATCACAAGTTTTAATAATAACTTCACGTTTTTAATATACATGGTACCAGGTATGGAAAGAAAGAGGAAATTGAGAATGGTATGAATTTTACATCTTATTGAGATGGAATATCAAGATATATATTAAGTCTAAAAATAAACACCATAATATAAATAACACTTAAATTTAAGTGAAAAAATGTGTGTCGAAATAGAACATATTCAACAAAAAATATAAAATACTTAGGTATAAATACAAAAACTGTACAGGATCTCTATAAAATTATAAAACTATATAAAATTATAAAACTAATAAAATAAAATAAAATAAAAACAAGAAATGGAGAGATATTCCATGTTTAATATGTTCAGAGTCAACATTGTCAAGATGCCAGTTCTTCCCACTTGATCGATATATTAAAATGAATCACAATAAAAATCCCAGAAAGTTATTTTGTGGATATGACAGTGATTCAAAATTTTGTATGGAGAGGTAAAAGACCTGGAATAGCCAAAACAATATTGAAGGAAAAGAATGAAGTTAGAGTACAGATTATATTCAAATTCAAGACTTACTATAAAGTTATAGAAATCAAGACAATGTAGTAACATTGAAAGAACAGACAAATAGACAGATGGAAAAGGGTAGAGGGCCCAGAAGTAGACCCGCACAAATATATTCAACTGATCCTTGATAAGAGATCAAAGGAAGTACAGTGGAGGAAAGATAGTCTTTATGACAAAAGTTGCTGGAACGACTGGACATCCATGGGCAAAAAAAAATCAATCTAGATACAGGCTTTACATTCTTTACTGAAATTAACAAAAAATGAATTATAGAATAATGTAAAATGCAAAACTATAATACTCCTAAAATATAAGAGAAAATCTAGATGAAGTGGGTATGGTAAGGACTTTTTATTTATTTATTTATTTATTTATTCTCAAGCTTATATTTTTATTTATTTTTTTTTAAACTTTATTTCTTTTCTCCCTCCTCATTCCCCTCTGGTAACCACTAGTCCATTGTCCATGTCCATGAGTCTCTGTCTGTCCTGTTCATTTGTTGCTTTTAGGGTTATATTCCAAGTATAAGTGATATCATGTGATTTTCAATCTTCTCTGTCTGGCTTATTTTGCTTAGTATAATTATTTCAAGGTCCATCCATGGTATTGAAAATGGCAGTATTTCATTTCTTCTTATTGCTGAGTAATATTCCATTGTATATATATACCACAGCTTCTTTAGTCAATTATCTATCGTAGGACACTTCCATTGCTTCTATGTCCTGGTCACTGTGAATAATGCTGCTATGAACATTGATGTGTAAATATCTTTTCAGATATGGGTTTGCAAGTCTTTGGGGCAAATACCCAGTAGAGGGACTGCTGGATCTTATGGTAGATCAATTCTTAGTTTTTAGAAGAACCTCCATAATGTTTTCCATAGTGGCTGTACCAATTTGCAGTCCCACCAGTAGTGTGTGAGAGTTTCTATTTCTCCACATCCTCTCCAACATTTGTTATTACTTGGCCTGTTGATTACAGCTATTCTAACAGATATGAGATGGTATCTCATTGTGGTTTTGATTTGCCTTTCCTTAATAGCTAGCGATGTTGAGCATCTTTTCATATATTTGTTGTCCATTTGTATGTCCTCTAAAGAGAAGTGTCTGTTCAAATCCTCTGCCTAATTTTTGATGGGATCATTTTTTTTTTATTATTATTGAGTCTTATGAGTTCTTTTTATATTTTGGATATTAGACCCTTATTGGAGGCATTGCTTGCAAATATATTTTCCCATTTGGAGGGCTGTCTTTTTATCTTGTTGATGGTTTCTTTTGCCGAAGAGAAGCTTTTTAGTTTGATGTAGTCCCATTTATTTATTTTTGCTTTTACTTCCCTCGCCTTTGAGGTCAAACTCATAAAATTTTCTTTAAGTCCGAGGTCCTTGAGTTTCATTCCTATGTTTCCTTCTATGCATTTTATTGTTTCAGGTCTTATATTCAGGTCTTTAACCCATTTTGAGTTAATTTCGGTGTGTGGTGATAGACAATAGTCTAGTTTCATTCTTTTACAGGTGGCTTTCCAGTTTTCCCAGCACAATTTTATTGAAGAGGCTTTTCTTTCTCCACTGTGTTTTTAGTTTTTTTGTCAAACATTTTTGCCCATATACATATGATTTACTCCTGGACTCTAGATTCTATTCCACTAGTCAGTGTGTCTGTTTTTCTGCCAATATAATGCCGTTTTGATTACTGTCATTTTGTAGTATAATTTGAAGTTGGGCAGAGTGATGCCTCCAACCTCATTCTTTTTCTCAGAATGGCTTTGGTAATTTGGAGTCTTTTGTGCTTTCATACAAATCAGATGATTTTTTTAATTCTATTTCTTTAAAAAATGCCAATGAGAATTTGATGGGAATTGCATTCAATCTATAATGCTTTAAGTGACATGGTTATTTTAACTATGTTGATTCTTTCAATCCAAGAACACAGAATATTTTTCCATTTCTTTGTATATCTTTCGATTAATTTTAATAGGGTCTTGTACTTTTCATTATATAGGTCCTTCACATGTTTCGTTAGATTTACTCTTAAGTATTTTATTCTTTTTCTTGCAATTGCAAAAGGAATTATTTTTTCTACTTCTTTTTCTGACACTTCATTATTAGAATATAGGAACACTATGGATTTTTGAACATTGATTTTATATGCAGAAACTTTACTTTATTTGCTTATTGTTTCTAGTAGTGTTCTTGTGGAGTGTTTAGGATTTTCTTTATAGAGAATCATAGCATCTGCAAATAGTGACAGTTTGAATTCTTTGTTTTCTATTTGGATGCCTTTTATATCTTTCTTTTGCCTGATTGCACTCACTAGGACCTCTGATGTTATATCGAATAAGAGTGATGATAGTGGACAGCCTTGCCTTATTTCTGATCTCAGAGGGAAGGTTTTTCATTTTTCACCATTAAGTATAATGTTGGCTGAGGGTTTGTCATAGATGGCCTTTATTATGTTAAGGTACTTTCCTTCTATACTGATTTTGTTAAGTGTTTTGATCATAAATGGGTTCAGTATCTTGTTGAAGGTTCTTTCTGCATCTATTCATATGATTGTCTGAGTCTTATTTTTTAATTTGTTTATGTGGTATATCACATTAATTGATTCGTGTATGTCAAACCTGTGCCTCTGGGATGAAGCCCAATTATTCATGGTGTATAATCTTCTCAATATGTTGTCGTATTCGGTTTGCAAGTATCTTATTTAGGATTTTTGCATCTGTGTTCATGAGAGATGTTGTTCTGTAGTTTACTTTTTTTGTGTTATCTTTACCAGGTTTTGGTATCAGGGTAATGTTGACCTCATAAAATAAGTTGGGAAATGTAGCCTCCTCTTCAATTTTTTGGAAGAGCTTGAGGAGAATAGGTATTAAATCTTCTTTGAATGTTTGGTACAATTCACTGGTGAAGGCATCTGGTCCTGGACTTTTACTGTTTGGTGGGTTTTTGATGATTGTTTCCATTTCCATACTGCTGATCAGTCTGTTTAGATTTTCCAGTTCTTCTTGATTCAGTCTAGGAAGATTGTACTTTTCTAAGTACTGGTCCATTTCTTCTAGGTTACTAAATTTGGTATTATATACTTCTTCATAGCATTCTTGTATGATCCTTTGTGTTTCTGCAGTGTCTGTCATAATCTCCCCTCTTTTATCCCTGATTTTGTTAATTTGTCTCCTTTCTCTTTTTTCTTTAGCGAGTCTAGCCAAGGGCTTGTCAATGTTATTAGTTTTTTCAAAAAACCAGCACTTTGTTGCATTTTTTTCTTTTCTTTTTTTTGTTTGTTTTTGGTTTATTTGTTTCTGCTCTAATTTTGATTATTTCTTTCCTTCTGCTGACTTTAGGCTTTGTTTATTCTTCCATTTCTAGTTTTTTAAGATGAAGCATTAGGTTATTAATTTGGGCTCGTTCTTGTTTTGGGAAGTAGGCCTGTAATGATATGAACTTTCCTCTTATGACCACTTTTTACATGTTTCAAAAATTTTGGTATGTTGTACTATCATTATCATTCATTTCTATGTATCTCTCTTGATCTCTCTTTTTATTTCTCCTCTGACCCAGTTATTCTTCAGTAGTATGTTGCTTAATCTCCATGTATTTGTGGTTCTTTCTGCTTTCTTTTTACAGTTGATCTCTAGTTTCAAGGTATTATGATCAGAGAATACGGTTGGTATGATTTCCACCTTCTTCTATTTGTTGAGGCTATCTCTGTGTCCCAGCATGTGGTTGATTCTTGAGAATATTCCATTCTTATACATACTTGAGAATGTATAAGCAGCTGTTTTGGGATGAAAGGCTCTGTAAATGTCAATTATGTTCAGTTGGTCTAATGTATCATTTAAGGATGTTATTTCTTTATTGATTTTCTGTTTGAATGATCTGTCCGTATCTGACAGTGGGGTATTTAAGTCCCCTACTATGATAATGTTTTGGTCTATTTCTCCCTTTAGTTCTGTTAGTAATTGCTTTATATATTTTGGAGCTCCTCGATTGAGTGCGTAGATATTAATAAGTGTTATGTCTTCTTGGTGCATTATTCCCTTTACTATTATGAAGTGTCCCTCAGTATTTCATCCGATATTAGTACCGCTACTCCCACTTTTTTCTGAATGCCATTTGCTTAAAATATCATTTTCCACCCTTTCACTTTGAGTCTATGTTTGTCTTTGGAGCTGAGATGTGTCTCCTGGAGGCAGCATATGTTTGGTTGTTTTTTGTTGTTGTTGTTGTTTGTTTTGTTTTGTTTTTAAATCCATTCTGCCACTCTGCCTTTTTGTTGGTGAGTTCAGTCCATTTACATTTAGAGTGATTATTGAAATATGAGGTCTTCTTATAGCCATTTTCTCTTTTGCTTTCTGGTAGCTTGGTGTTTCCATTGCTTCCTTGTCTTTGTGTTTCTGTTTTCTTTATTTTGGTTGGCTTTTGTGCGTGTTCCTTCCGGTTCTTCTTGTTTTATGTTATATATAATTTGGTTCTGAATCTTTGGCATGTGGTTACCATTATGAATATGTAAAGGATAATTTCATACATATATAGTCATCCATTTTCTTCTGCACATGCCTTATCTCCATTCCCCTTTGCAAATTTGGATCTTTGACTCCTCCCCTTATAGACATAGTTGTCTCGATTTGTCCCTATGTATGCTGAACATTTTTTACTATCTTGCTATAGCAAATCTCTTCTTATTTTAAACTTATAATGCCCTGTTCCTAGTAAGGGTTGCAGTCTTCTCCTTTATCAGATTGCTAGTTATCTTAATTATGGTATTTCTGTGTGTGTCATTTTGTTTAAGGTGAGCTGACCCTTTTTAGTATTTCCTATAGTGCAGGCCTTGTAGTAGAGAATTCCCTCAATTTTTTTTTTTTACGTCTGAAAAGGTCTTTATTTCTCCTTCATAGCTAAAGGAAAGCTTAGCTGGATACTTTATTCTTGTCTGATAGTTCCTTCCATTTAATAGTTTGAATATTTGATTCCACTCCTTTCTGGCTTATAAGGTTTGTGCTGAGAAGCCTGACAATAATCTAATAGATTTTCTTTTGTAGGTTATCATCTTTTTTTCCCTGGCTGCCCTGAATTTTCTGGCTTTGTTGTTGATTTTTGATAATTTTAATACAATATGTCTTGGTGAAGGCCTTTTTGGGTTGAGATAATTGGGTGTTCTATTGACTTCTTGAATTCCAGGCTCCAGCTCATTCCTTAGATTTGGGAAATTCTCTTCAACTATTTGTCTGAAACGCTTTCTAGTCTCTGCTCCTTTTCCTTGCCTTCGATAATGCCCATTATTCTTATGTTTCCCTTCCTAATGGTATCAGCTAGTTCTTGAATTTCTTTCATTATTTTTCATTCTTTGGTTTTTCTCTTCTTCCTTCTGATTTATTTCTAGATTTTTGTCTTTGATATCACTGATCCTTTCCTCCATTTGGTTGACTCTATTTTCCAAGCTTGTTATTCCCTTTTTCACTCTTGCAGTGTGTTCTTTATTTCCAGAAGGTCTGTTCGGTTCTTTTTGCGGGTTTCCATTTCCTTGCTAAAGAACTCATTCTGCTCATCTAGTTGTTTTTTTCAATTACTGATATTGTTGATATTATTCGTTTCAGATCTCATTGAGTTTTTTCAGAAGTGACATTCTGAATTGTTTGTCATTTAAGTCGCATATTTCTATGTCTGTAACTTATTTTCTAGAGATTTTACTCTTTTTTTTCTGAGATGCCTTATCACCTTGGTTGTTCATGGTGTTTAATAGACTATTTCTCTGCCTGGACATTAACGGAAATGTGTCCTGCTTTTTTAAATTTTTCCCAGAAAGAAGATTTATTATATAATGGTCCCTAGCATTTTGCAAAGAATGTGTTTTTCTTTCGGTTTCCAGTAGATGACGTCTAAGCGTCTTGGATCTCTGCTTTATATAAAGTTTTAATAATATGTTTTTTTCATTATAGATGTTTATCATGTTCACTACCCTCAGTCTCAGTTCCCGTCAGTGTTAGTGACAGTTCCAATAGCGTTTGCTCAGATTCCCCCGGAGCTTCACGGTGTTCGTTCTCGGAGGGTTTGGGGGGAGGGGCCCTCTGGGTTGGGAAATGAGGGCTGCAGCTCAACCTATGTTTTGCAACTGCAGCTAATAAAAATCAATTGCTGTTTCTTTGTGTCCCTGCTTTTTTGCCGTCCCCGCTTCTTTGTCTTCTGCCCTGATGACTGGGCACTGCTGCCGGCCGCAGGGAGTTCGCAGCTTTCCCAGGCAGGGCTGTTTGGAGAACTCGCTGCTCCTTCTCCCCTCGCCTTCCTCCTACAGGGAGCTCTGGTGGCTGCAAAAGGCAGCTCTTTTGTTTCTTCCAGTCCACTGCCAAACACCCGGGGTTCTGACCTGCAGTAGCTGTTATGTGCAGATCCCACATTCAGATGTGCTGGTGTGCAGTTTGGGTGTTTTTGTTGAGTTTTAGATGTTCAGCTTATTGTTGCTTCAAGGAGAGAGATCTGGGAACATCTCTCATTCCACCATGTTTGATACCTGGTAATGACTTTTTAGATATAACAACAAAGGCATGATCCATGAAAGAAATAATTAATAAGCTGGACATCATTAAAATTAGAAACTTCTACTCTGTGAAAGACTATATAAAAAAGCTGACATAATCCACATAACTTGATATATAGGTACAAAATAATCAGTACAGATAATGGCAATATTAAGGTACTGAAGTCTTTTAATGGATACCTGTTAAATGGATTACTTATCTATTTACTGACATATCTATAAAGTCTAATTCATAGATTATTAAATTTAGAAATCCTAGTGTTCAAATCAGCTACATAACTTTCAGCACAAGTAACCAACATATAAAGCACAAGTAACCAACATATAAAATAAAACAGAATATTTCCTTCACCCCAGAAAATTTCATCTTACCACTTTTCAGTTAATCCCTGTCCTCAACTTAGGTAAATACTTTCTGACTACTAACACCATGAATTAATTTTGTACCTCATATAAGTGTTTCATGTAGTAACTATTTTTAGAATCTGGTTGGTTTCAATTATTTAGTACTTTATACATTAACCCCTTCACGTTACCCTGTGGGTGTATGTCCCAACCCTCACCTTATAAATGGAGGATATGTCCCAAGATCCTCAGTGTATGCCTGAAACTGGATAGTACTAAACCCTATACATGCTATGTTTTTTTTTTTCTGTACATACATTCTTATAATAAAATTACATTTATATTAAACACAGTAAGAAATTAACAACTGTAATAATAAACTAGAACAATTATAATAATATACTGCAATAAAAGTTATGTGAATGTAGCATTATTAAGTAAAATAAGGGTTGTTTGAACACAAGTACTGCAATACTATGACAGTCAATCTGATAACTTATATGGCTACTAAATGACTAACAGGCAGATAGCATACACAGTGTGGATATGCTGGACAAAGGAATGATTCACATCCTGGGCAAGGCAAAGTGGAATGGTGGAAGATTTCATCACATTACTTAGAGCTCCATGCAACTTTAAACTTATGAATTATTTATTTTTGGAGTTTTCTATTGATCCTAATAATGCTAAAGTCTTTTTCCAATAGTTTCAGCAATTGGACCACCTATGGGTGTATTTCTATTGACCTTTTTTTTCTCTATTGGATGTGATTAACATTTTCTTGCTTCTTCACATTTCTCATTACTGTTAATTATATGTGAGATATCAAATGTAAAAGAGCAATGGAAAATTTATTAAATTTATTTGTTCTCAGAAAAGAGTACACACCTATCTATGTCAAACTGTATATATAAGTAGGGAGCGTAGTGAGCCAATTAGATCTATAGTTAATCTAGTTTTGTTGCAGCTTTATTTGTATTTGGTTTAACACTGACAACAAAAATTATGAGGAAAGAATTCACTTTCTTTCCAGCAGGGGTCTGAATCTGCAATGGTGAGATCCATAGTATTTTTTGTACTTCATATCCAGGTTGTTTTAAAGTCTAGAATATCCCTCTGACATCTAGCCTTTGGAGTTCTTGAAGAATTCTCCTTACACAGACACACCTTCTTAAACTCGTTGGTCCTCAAGTGATGTCTCTTTGTCTTGCTGCCTTGTTCCCCTACACTACTTGTGTTTATCTGTCTATGGAAGCCCAATGTACTTTGGAGAGATATCTCTCATTTCTCCTTTCTTATCTTAATCCTTCAAATTAGATGAAGGCTCTATGTGCCTCTGAGACAGTCTCGCCAGACTCAATCCTTTATGGACACAGCCTTGTAATCAGTAAAGGTACTGTGTACCTTGTAGGAGAAATTAATTTTAGCTAACTCTCCTGCATAGTTTTCAGCCTATACAAGTTACGTCATGTGCCCTGAAAAGGCCAATAAAAAAGAGTTGACTGACTCGCTGCATAATTACTGCTCGTTGATATTCAAAGTCATTCCTCTAGCTCTCTCATGGTGGCTAAAAGATGGGTGATTTCTCCTCACCACTATTTATGTGTTTTTTAGTCTTCTTCTTGCTGATAGTTGAGACTTGAAAACAGCAATATGTTGCTTATATAATGGAAAGATGTGGTATATTCAAAACAATCAATTTTGTCTAATTCTTTTTGAGTCTTTACTACCATGATTATTTTTAAATACTGAGATTTTTCTAATTTCCCTGACTTGTTCTCATTGTTACATGAAATAATGGTCATCAGTGAAGTTCCACATTCATATTGAAAATGATAAACCATAAACTCTACTCTTAATTATTCTTTTGTTTAAACTTAATTTTGGTCTAGAACAAGAAAGGACACTCTTTCTGAATTATAGATGATAGAAGAAAAATTCACTACCATCTGTTTAATGATACTAGCCATGCTCACTTCATTCCCTTATGTATATCAAGTGTAATAAAATAAAATTATGCTGGCTAATGCACAGATGATCTCTCTTTAGATGAGTGATTTCCAATTCAATAATGTGCAAAATCAACTTTCCTTATAACGAGCATATAAAATATTCATTATATCTAGGCTATGTTGCAATTACCTAAAGGAATAGATAAAAAAAAAAAATGAAAAAAAAAAAAATAACCCAAAAACCTTACACACAAAGATTTAGGAAAAGAAATAAAAAATCCCACCACATATACACAGTATTGAATTCATTATATTCATATAATATAATATAAAATATTTCAAAAAGCTAAAATACTTTGAATGACTTTTTGCTCTTTAACAATAATTTATTGAATATTACTTTCTTTAAAGAGTGTTGAAAAGTTCTTCATTAAAATTAGGTTTGCATTTAGGCTTTTTGTTGTGGTTAATCAGTCAGTGCTGTGTACAGGATAGAAACAGTATTCTCAGAGAGAAATAGAGCTTTTGATCCTCTTTCAAATTCATCTGTAGTCAAATTCTTTCTAAGGGAATGAGAACCTACCAAAAGCACTCTTCCAGTGTGCAATGCATGGTAGTCACTATTTTTGTTGATTATGTTGTTCCTGAAATAAGATAATGTGTTTTCATCTTTTAATTGGTAAGTTTTTCACATAGCAACAAAGTTGATATTATCAATGCTTAAATTACTATTTAAATCATTAATTTGTTTTGTGTTGTAGTATTAGAGTAATATATGTAAAATACTATAGCTAGATTCACATGTTAATTATTTTAAATTAATATTTTAAAACATTAACAAAATATTTTAAATGTCTTCTAAGTATGTTCTAAACATAAACTGAAATTTCATATTTATTTGTTGTATCCAAATCATTATTCTTCTGAGAATTTTATATTCCTATTAAATAGCTGAAATCTAGGGTGAGAAGTGTACAACAAAATCTATTTAAAATTTCTTGAACAATTAGTACATTTTATATTCATATACAATACATATAAACACTATTACTTATAGCTATATATAAAGTTTATTAAGCAAGTATTTTCACATTAAATGATATTTTTGACTGCCTCTGTAAATTGGAGGGGAAATTGAACTATTTGACATGGCAACATCCAGCATGATAAAGTTTTCTAAGATGTCTGATTGAAACATTTGCATAAATCATAATGAAAATCCACACTAATTCTACACTATACCATCTAGAGATCATTTGGGGCAAATAAGGAGTTATACAATACAGTGTGGCTTGGCCTATTATAACAACATAAGGCAACGTTCTTGAGGGGTTAAGAATTTACAATGAAATCAAATGAGAAAGCATTTTTATTTTAACTAAAAACTTTTGAACTACAATTCTATGTTCCCTCGGATGTCTGTAAAATTTTTATCATCTTCAAATTTAAGCCACTGTTGATGTCCAAGTAAATTTTTTTAGGCCAATTTAAAGAGTATTAATTAGGTTGAAAATTTCAAGAGAATGATAAGTGTACTAATAAGATATTAATAATTATAGTATCATTTATCTTAGATATCTCTTTGAACTCTGCAAAGTATATTCTCCTATATTGCCTTAGGTTAATCATATCAGAATTTATATATTACATTCAAATATTTTGTTGTTTGTATGTTCAACTTCTACTTTTTTCCAAAATATCTACCATATAGGCTAACCTAGTAAAAGAAAATTTTTATGAAATTAATCACATTTAATTAAATTTTATAAAAATCACGGTCAGAATTATTCATATAATTTCATCTGGAATTAGAAATTATGTAATTTTAAAGAATCAAATAATTAACCAGTATTTATTGGGTGCTTGTTAATATGACAATTATCTCATTGCAAAGAAAAATTTTATAGAAAAATTAGCAATACTTTGTCACACATATTTTTCGGATTGTGAAAAGTGCAAAATGAATTGCAAACATTTTATATTTATTAGTCCTATAAAATAAAAATAGCCAATAATATTTTTTGCATATATTTATATATATTATATTATATTACATATGTAATATAACACAATTACAATAATGTAACTTCACATACAATGTGATATCTAAAGTGCACATAAATCTTATATATGTATATGCACATATATATATATATGTACAGATAGATATCCTCCACATTTCAAAAGTTTGTGTTAAGCTTCGCTTTTACGAAAAACCTATATTAGTACCTTATTTTGCTAACCAAAATTTGAAGAGGATTTTTACTTTTAAGTACAAAGGCAAAAAGCGAAATAGCACTCAGCATTTATTTTGCTAATGTAGAGGCACACCTCAAGCTGAGAGAGTGGCACTGCTTTTACTATATGTTAGTGTTACTTTAGGTTTTCTGTATTATTAGTTATAATTTGGTAGGTTATTTTTTGCATCCGGAAACGCTCAAAAATTTTTTTCTTATAAATTAATAATTCTTTCTTTGTTTTATGCTATTTGGCTTAGAAAAGGTTTATAGGAATGCTCTATTTTCAGATAGCAGGGGAATGTGTGTGTGTGTGTGTGTGTGTGTGTGTGTGTGTGTGTATTTGGTTATTTAAATAACTAAATTAAGAAACTAATAGAATAAACATATCAAAATAAGCAATTTTAGTAGTTATACAATAGATACAATATTTTTAGACTGGAATTATTTTTTTTACTATGGCAATTTTTTAATGAAGCTACTATGGCCAGAATTCACTCACAATAACAAATAAAAAAGCCTTCTCAAAATCCTTTTGTCTTTTAGTTTCTGCTATCTTTAATTTGTACCTTATGGCAAATGGAATCATTTATGAAACTAGATTACTATGGAACAGATAAATATTCAGCTGGATTCTAGGAATATATATATATGGTTACTTCAGCAACCTTGAGCGAGAGTGGCTAATTTGATCTCTAGATTATAATTTCTGACAAATTTATTTCAAAATGATAAAATGATGAAGACATGGCCAATGTAGGTATGGTTCCAAGTTCTGGTCAGCATTGTACAAATCAGGATATACATACAATCATATATTATTTATTTTTTAAATAGTTAGAATTTATATGCTAGAGTTATTTTCATCATCCCACTTCGCACTTACCAATAATCAACTTACTTATAATTGTGCTTACTAAAGGTTATGAAAAATCCATGTGGTGTGAGAAAAAGAAATATTTGAGCCAGCAAATTAGTTAGTACTGATAATTGAAAGAGAATAAAATTATTCAGTTCCTGACCAGAAATATGTAATATGATACATTAATTTTGGATTTCGTTCTAAGTATTTTCTAATACATAGAAAAACAAATTTGATTAATATTGAGACAGTAATTTAAAAACATGTTAATTTAACAGAAATTGATTCTCAAAATTGTCATATTGAAAAGGTTAACTATAATCCCTAATTTTAATTTAATGTCAACAATATTTTATTAAAGATCCCATGTTGTCATTATAACCCCAAAATGATAAATCCTATGAAATTTCATTATATGAAAAAAACAGATTTGTGTTTTCAAATCACCCAATAGAGAAAACTGATTTTGAATTTTTATATTTACCTTCAATAATAAAAGACAGTTTCTAAAAATAGAAATGCAACATATATCAAAGTTGGTCTTATTAAAGCTAAGTGATAAAATATAAATAAATAAAACTTTCAAACAATAAAGTTATTATTGTGCTAACAAGTCAAAAATGTCTTTTCATTCTATTTCATGAGAATTTTAAAAATTTATTTATTAGCTATACATCTAGAATTTAGAATCTATTTGTAATAAAATATTCAACAAAAAATAAACACTATTCAAACTCACTGTGTTGACAAAAATAAATAGAAAACCAAATTCTGTGGCCTTGGGCAAGTCATCTTTTCTCAATTAAGTTTATGTTTCTTCATCTGTGAAAAAATATAAGCTAAGAGGTCTAGGTCTAATCATATACTCTGTAATTACTGGGTTTTAGAAATTAATGATGAATTTATTGTCACTGATATAGTTGAGCAGACGGATGGTAATAACATGCAAGAACACATGCTTGCAAATTTAAATTAAAAAATTCAGACTTGAATTAATCTTATTTTAATTTTAAAGGTGTGTGGGGGGGTAGGAGTAACAAAAATGTCTATAAAACAAACTTACTATTTTTTTCTTATGTTTCTTATTATATAGAATATTGCCACATAGTTTATACACATGATTAACAAAAAAAGCAGTGTTCATCCAAAATAGGTGACTTATAGTAATCCTTCATTTAGATCATTAAAAGACAGTAAAAATATTCATTATTTCTGTTGTAATCAGACGAATTTGACAAAATTCGATAGTACAAGACAAATTTCCTATAGTTTTTGAAAGTCTACTTGTGCTACCTTAATTGCTTTATTTGACCAAACGTTGCATTAACATGAGTAAGTTATATCAACTATAATGAACTTCCTCTTTAAAGATTTTATATGTGTGTGTGTGTGTATATAAATATATATGTGTGTGTATATACATATAAGTATATACATATATATACATAAATATAACATAAATATATATGTATATACATATATACATAAATATACATAAATATACATAAATATATATGTATATACATATATATACATAATATTATGTATATACATATATATACACATAAATAAAATATTCGTAGTGAGGCCAAACTTTTTTTTAAAGAAACTGGAAATTCATGCTAAAAAAGATCTAACTCCAGTGTCTTTTACATTTCTTCTTTATATTAGAATAAATATATAATTTTCATGAGTAAACAATCAGTGTAAAGTCTTTTCTAATAATATTTGAAAGAAAATGGGAAGAACACATAAATCATCTCTTTGTGTCCTGAAGGAAAAACATATATAATTGTTAGAGTTGTGAGCTGAATTAGCTGAGGTTTTATTTTTTTGTTTAATTTTACATGGAACTCCATTTTTACTAAAATGAATAATAATATAATAATAATATACATTTATTCAGACTTGGATTTTGGCAGATATTTTCTTGAAAATGACTAAAGTACATCCTTTCAGGAAAATAACTGTCACTATTTGCTGCCAATAATAAAATTTAAGTGTTAAAATGAAAATTAAAATTTTGGAAAACATATGGCATGTGGGCTTGTAAACTTACCAATTCTTACATTGCTTTAAAATGAGATCATCAGCAATTTTAACAAATGTGATTATTTATATTGAATAATTAAATATGTCAATCTATGAAAGCTCTGTACAACTCAGTGAACTAATATTTTCCAAATGACCAATGCATGATGTTAGATAAGTCAAAGATTCATTTAAAGTTCAAGATAGACCAATAGGTTATAATTTAATAGGCTATGTAATTTTAATAAAATTGGTTCCATATTCTATATTTCAATTACCTTTAATAAATGATCACTTGTACATTCACAATTCTCTGGAAAGGCTACTAGCATATTTTTTGTTTCTCCAATTATATAATTTTTTTTACCCCAGCTTTATTGAAGTATAATCGACAAATAAAAAATGTTGTATATTTAAAGTGTACAAACTGATGTTTCAATATCCATATATATTGTGGATAGGCCAACATAGGCTATATACTTAGTGTTTGATTTTTATTCAGAAATTTCATTTATGGAAATCTATTGCAAAGTTGCCCTGGCAAAAATACAAATAAACAAGACTAGCATGTCATTATTTGTAATATAATAATGTAATTATAATGTAAATATAAATATAATGTATTATGAGATAAAGCAAATTAGTAAATATGTTTTGTATCTGGGTCCTTAGATTTTGGCATGACAGAAAAGAGAAATGTATAATTTTAAGAAAAAAATTTGTAGTCTTCAATTTGAATTGAAAGTGTCATTGTAAACTTATGAAAATTCAGTTTTAAAAATAAGTTTGTTTGCTTTAAAAAAAATTATTATTACCACAAAACTAACCTTGTTTTGAGGGGCATGTCTATCTTGAATGTCAATATTCTTAAATGTCATTTCCCATAAAAAATAACAGTCTTATTTGTCAATTAGTTTATTTTAGGGCTGGAGCTGGAAATATTCAAGATGAGCCTGGACTATGTTGTAACTACAAAAAGTAAGGGTACTTTTAAAAGCTATTAAGTACTTACCAAACTGACTAAGGAAACAAGTTGAAGTGGTCCGCTGGCCAATAATGGGCAATTTTAACATTGGTATGATCAACTACAATGAACTGAACACTGTAAATATGTAAAATCCATTAGGGCATAATGTATTTTTTAAGAAGAAACAAACAGTTCATTTTCACCTTAGGGATGATACTAAGCAACCAGATCAATATTTTCAAAACTGGCTAAAAAGGAAAATAGTCAAGTATCTATTCATACATTCATATAGGAATTTAATCAAAGTGTTAGTAAGAGAAAATGTCTTTTAAAGAAGTACTTGGCTAATAGATAAAGAAAGAATAATAGAATTGGAACATTCGATATCAATGAAATGATGAATCTATGCAATGCTCATCAGTAATTATTAATATCTCGAAACATAAAATACTCAAACATTATGTGCATCTTGACAGAAGAACACACCTATGAAAATATCTTGAAACTGAGTCACAACATGTATCTATATCATGTTGAAAAATTATTCTTTCTCCATTGATACCTTCTCTCCTTTGACAAAGAGCAGTTGACCATTTGTTTGGATGTATTTGTGGGCTCTCTATTCTGTTCCGTTGATCTAAATGACTTTCACTATTATGTTGTCTTGATTTCTAAAGTTGTGCAGCAAGTCTTGAAATTGGGCAACGTGTCTTCCAACTTTGTTCTTCACTATTGTGTTGGCTATTCTAGGTCTTTGTATCTTTCCATAGAAATTGTAAAATTAAGTTCCCAATATCTTTTAATAGTTTTTTGGGGGAATATTAAATAGGCTTTCACAGATTTTATAAAACATGTTTTAGGGAATTTACATTTTAGTATTGAATCTTTGAAGTTATAAACATGAGATATTTCTTTCACGTAGATCTATGATTTTTTTTCTTCAGAGTTTTATAATATTCTACACTATAGAAACTATATATATTCTGTTAGATTTGTAGCCAAATATTAATTTGGGGGAAGCTACTTGTATTGCATTTTACTTTTCAGTGTTCATGTTTTCATTTCTAACATACAGAATGTGAATGATTTCTGAATGATTGTCTCAGGTTCTGCAACCTTCCTAAACTAATTTATTGTAGAAATTTTTTTGATAGATTTCTTAAGATATTCTACTTTGACAAACAGATTATATGGTAATGAGAACAGTTCCCTCCCTCCCCCCCCGCCTTTGATATGTATGCCTTTTATTTTACGTCTTTATTTTATTTTACTGCCACTAGTATGTTGGATAAGTCGTGAAAGCAGACAATCTGAATGGGTCTTCCCGTCAACAAATGATTTTTCTGCTTTAATTGGAAGGATCATGTGATTTTTTTTTTTTCTCGTTAGCAATGTAATATAGTGTAGTGTATTGATTTTCAAAACTTGATACAGCCTTGTGTCACTGGAATAAACACCATTTGGTGATAAAAAATTTCTCTCTCTCTCTCTATATATGAATTATATATATATATATGAATTATGTATTTTGTTACATATTATGTTAAGGATATTTATATCTGTATTCATGAGGAATATTGGGTTGTAATTTTTAGGTACTGCTTTTGTCTCATTCCAGTATCAGAGTAATATCAACTTTATAAAATGAATTAAAATACTCCTTCTATTTGATGGCATATTAAATGACATTAAACATGTTTTATTATTTTTATAATAAAACAACATAATACTTTTATTATATTTTAAACTAATACTTATATTTTAGAATCAAATTATGAAATAATGTAAAGGTAGGCTTTGCTGGCCTTTCCTCAAAATAATTTAGGTTTAGGGGAAGCAGATGATTGCTCATGCTGAAAATATTTTAACTTGGATAACGGGCATACTGTGGTTCATTACGCCAATCACTCTACTTTTTAACATTTTTTTAATATAAAATTTTGTTATCCAATTTCTCATATAATTACCTTATAGTTAGTTTATAATATATTGCTAAGGATTATATCAGGTCACTCAATTTAAATATTTGTTCTATATTTGTTTAAAATATGAGGCCATTTCTGAAATAATTTTTTACTTTACTACCTTTTTTGAAAGTCTTTTCTAAATGCATTCAATACAGTTATGGGTGGGGGGAAGCCATATGGCATCTGTCATGTGTGTTTTATTCTTTTAAAAGGCCATTCAGTTTCTTCTCATCTGCTGTCACCCTATTTGAGCAAGAATAAATATGACAGATTCATGGTTGGAGGACACAAGAAAAACAACTTGTCAGTCATTATCAAGATTCTTTTTGTATTTTAGTACACAGAAGATACTGAATGGTAGTGAGAGTGTTTTGTTAATATTATTATTAAATAATAATAATATTAAGTGTTAATATTATTATTATTATCATATGTTGACTTTTTTATATGTTAAATATATTGTCAATTTTAACTAGAAGTATTCAAATCATCCTTATGCGATTAGAATTTTTATCTAAATCATATTATAATGTTTATTTTTTTCAAAATACTTTAAACCTATAGACTGATTAAAAGAAAAAATACTTAAAGAAAGAAAATAAATAATAAAAATTGAAGAGAGAATGAGTAAGGAAGTTGGGTTGTAGTCCTAACAGCCAACCAAACACTGTGTTTCTGCAAAAAGATTTAAAGTAATGTTTGTTCATTTCTTTAATCTATACACGCATCGCAGGGGAGTTATAATCAATAAATATATAACACTGGAGAACAAGACAAAAGAATTTACATGAGAAGAAATATTGACATAAGTATATAAATTAAGAAAAGGATTGTTGAAAACAGGATACTGCACTAGGTTAATGAGAAATGTTTGCCAGTTTGCAAATATTTTAAATCATTGAAGCTACTTAATTTACCAGCTTAAATATAATTTACATATGATTTTCTTTCAAAGTAACCATACATAATTGAAAGATTCAAAGTCATAAGACCATGATGTTTGTAAACAGTACTAAACTACAAAACAATGAATAAAAACTTATCTTTCAGGAAAAAAAAAGTGAAATTCCTACAAATGGATCAGGTACTGAAATTAAATGTCAGGTTACTAATTCCTTGTATTATTTCATGAATCTAACAGCCTGCATTGGTTTTGTGGAATGCATAAAATAGAAAACTATGAATAGAATATAAAATGGAAAGCATGTTGGTGAATTTTATTTAACAGGCTTGCCAATATCATTTGGAAAAAAATTGTTTTTAAAAATCTGGTTAGTTTGAACTCTGTGGTAAATACTTTCTAGAATAAAACGTTTCATTGATGTTGCAAGTTTCATCAAGTATATCAAACAATAATAATTATTAGAATATAATTTAGATAATTATCTTGTGCACATATCTAGAAAACTATTAATATGAGTTTTACTAAGGGAATATGACTAAACATGTATATTTAATTTTATAAATTTATAAAGCATTAATATGATAAATTAAAAATTATAATTATTCCCTGATCTTTATTATCTTTACCATAATAATCACAAAGGCTCTAACATCCATGTAGGATTTATACTTATGTATAGAAATTTTATATATGCAACATATAGTTGATCAGAATATCCCCAAAACTTAGTATAACACTACCAAATATAAAGTGATTAAGTATATTTGTGAAAATATGAATTGTATATTACAGAATTTTAAATACTATTTTTAAATTATTTGAAATCTCTGAATTAAATTTTTACAACAAGATGGGGTGTGTTTGTTTGCATATGTGAAAGAGAGTGTTATTCCATGGGTCTGTGTGTATGTCATCCTCTCTCTACTGTACTTTGTAAAAGTTTACTAAATGCTTTCACTTTTGACCCTACAATATAGGAATCAAAGGGACTTTTTCAAATTGTGAGTATATAATATTACTCTTGTACTTTATAGATTTGGTGTCTCTATTTAAATTAAAATAAACTACAAAGTAATCATAATGGCCAGCACATCTTTGCATGACCTGAGAATCTTCTATCTGTTTGTAGGAATTCAAAATGGACCAGCTACTTTAGAAATCACTTTGGAAATTTTTTATAAAGCTAAACATACAACTATCATTTGACACAGGAATTCCATATCTACTAGGTATCTATGGAAATTAAAAAGTATGTTTATACAAAGACAACAGTATGATTGTTTACATCATCTTTATTCTTAATCACTAAAAACTGAGAAAAACACATATGCCCTTCAACTAGTTAATGAATGAACAATGTTAGTATACCTGTATAGCAGACTACTAATCTGCAATACCTAAAAAGAAAAACAAACAAGCAACGACAAAATAAAAACTATTGATTCGCATGACATGGAATAACCTTAACTATTTTCTTGAAAAAAAACTAGCTCTCAAACATTATGTATTGTATAATTTCATTTATGTGACATTTTAGAAAAGGCAAAAACAATAGGAATAGGAAAAAAGGATCAGTGATTGTTAGGAGTTGAGAGGTAGGGGCAGAAATTGACTACAAAGGTTCAGTACAAAAAGGTTTTTTTGTGAACCCAATGTTCTATACAGTTCTATAATGTAGTGGTGGAAGCAAGTAGTCATGAATGCATGACTGCACATTTCTCTATTCTCACAGATATTTACAACACAAAGAGTAAATTTTAATTGATATGCATTTTTTTTAAATCAACCAATATGTGAGAGTATCCAAGGTTGAGTGAAGACTGCAATCTGGATTACAGTTCGATTCTGCACTTTTAAAAAAAATCCAATTATAGTCTTAAGATCTGAGAATTTTAAAAATATGTAAGTTATACCACAATAGTTTTTTTAAATATAATAAAAGAAAAATAAAAACTTTTATAAGGTCCAGAGGACCTGTGACCTATCTCTCCTTTAATTTTTATTTTATCCTAATGATTTGGGAAGCCTTAGTTTTAAGTAGGAGGAAATCTATATCCTTCATGACCTACCACTCCCTAGACTATTCAGATTTATTTTCTACTCCTCTCTTATGTTATAATTTTCATTTTAAAATGTAAAATTAAATAATTTACCAAATACATTTAAAGGATATTTCTGTATGTTTACATTCAAGTATTGATTGAATATTTGTTACTACAATCCCATTACTATGTAGGTATTTGGGGTATTGTTAAATAGACACACAATATTCTTGTTACTTTACATTCTAGTGACAGATGATAAAAAAAGATGAATAAATAATCATAATAAAATATTAGACAATAGCTATGCAGAAAATTAAAATAGGGTGCTATGATAGTTATTGAAGAGATTATTAGGTTAGTTGCCGGAGAAAGGCCTCTTTTAAAAGCTAATATTTATGTTGAATCCCAAATGATGAGAGAAAGCTATATGACTCCAGGTGGAAAAATATTTGTAGACTGCAAGAATGGCTACTGTAAATATTGGAATAATTGTAGCAAGGCAGAGGACCCAAAAGACATGTAGCTAGAACATAGAGGGATAAAGGTTAATGTACATATGTGATAAGAGATAAACAGAAATATATCACATAGCATTTAGTAAGACAAGGAAAGAAAACTTTTTGTTTGTCTGTTTATTTTTAATTCTAAGTGTATTTGGGAACCCACTGAATTATTTTAAGCAGGGAGGGACCATGATCTAATTAATATATTTAAATGCTTTCTTTAGCTAATGTATAAAAAAAAAATATTTCAAGGTGGAGAGAATGGAAGTAGACAAATTAGATAGGAGGCTATGGCAGTTTGCTTAGCACTAGGTGATGATTGTCTGGCCCAGGAAAGAACATTGGAGATGACAACAAGTGTAAATTTTCCAGCTTTTTTTTTTAGACGTAGAGTTGGCAGGGTGTATTGATGAAATAGAAATGGTGGTATGGGATACAGAGAATTTAAAAATGCCTAATTTTGTGGCTTGAGCAACTTTAGAGATAGCAGTGTTATTTATTAAGATATCTTTTTCTGTGATGGTTCCTAATCATACTTCTGATAATCTCTGTTATTTATCAAAGTGAACAATATTCCCTCTATTTAAATTGGTGATTATCTTCTCAATGTCATTTCTCTTATATGCCTAACTTATATATCTTATATATCTATTAATGCATTTATTTTACCATTTTGTGTATTTTTTTCAATTACATTTTTCCCTATTAGAAGGAAACTGTCTTGAGAAGAGGAGAGATTTAAAAGAAAATGTGTTCTTCCAGGCTTTGCAATATTTCACGATACATTTAGAGAAATTTTTTACAATATAGTAGCTTCTAGTCATATACAGGTAATTCAAATTCAATTAATTAAAATTAAGTTTCTTAGTTACACGAGCCAATATCAAGAGCTCTATAGCCACATATAGCTGGTGGCTATTTTATTTGACAGAGCAAATATAGAACATTTCCATCATTGTCAGTTGAACAGTGATTTTAAGTGAATGTCAATAAATGAATTAATAAAAATAAAATAGTACTGTTAAATCGTAGCATGCCACTCTTCTCTAAGAAATCTGTAATTCCCTTACTTCTATAAATATAAATTACCTTATAAAGTAAGTTGGTCAACCAGATTTCATCTGATTATTGTACAATCATTAGTTGGTCAACCATGTCTCATTTGTTTATTATAAATATTGCCATTTATAACATATAAGTGTGAAAAACTTTTTAAACAGTAATCATAGAAAATAAATAATTTAAATGTGACTATATGCATGTAAATATTTAGTGAATTTTTACTGTGAACTATAATGACATTGAATTTAAGTTCATACATACATATAGATAATTAAAGAATATGGCAATTCCATCACCTTTGAGAGCCAAAAAGTCCTCCATATCTTCATTTGCGTTTCGTACCAAGTCTGAAAAATGTAGTCTTTCAATTGGAATATTTAGCTTACTTATATTTAATGGAATTATTGAAATAAGTGACTGACTTTCTATCTACTATCTTACTATTTGTTTTCTATACAAACCATTTTCATGTTTCTCTTTTTCTTGGTTCTGTCTGTATTATCTCAATATTGTTTAATTCACTCATTTTTCTTATATAAACCTGTTAAACATTCTTTTCGTACTTTTAGTAGGTACTCTGGAGATTATAACATGTAACTTTGATTTATCTCAGTTCATTACAAAATATTGCTGTTATTACTTCTCATAACACTAGAAATTTATACTTTAACTTTGTTTATTCCTTTCTCATATTCTACATTATTTTCATATTTTAGTTATATTTTAAACCCTATTATTAAGTAGTGTTATTGTTTTATATTTTCTCAAAAATCATTATATTTACATTTTGATGTTCTTTATTCCTTCTTATATAACACTTTTATCTCCTGATCTAGCAGAAGGTGGAGGAAAAACTCCTCCCCTTTCTGAAGCAAGAAAACATCATCTGGAGTCTCATTTCTTTAACAGACATGTCGAAGGCAAACCACATATTCAAGAATCTAGAAAAAACAAACCTCATAGATCATAAAAACAGAAACATTGTAATACAGATAATTGACATAACTAATAGGCACTTAAAATAATTCTTAATAATGTACAATAGAAACATCTCACTAGATCATTGAAATATATAGTAGTCATACTCAAATTTTATAATGTCAAATATGATATTTGAAATCAATACCTCTCAACAGACACAGCAGAATTGAAAGAACAAAAGGAAGGCTGGAAGAATTGGAATACAGGTTAATAGCCAATATAGTAATTTAAAATATAGTAATTTAAAATACAAAAAAATAAAATTAACCTGTGGGGTAAAATAAAAATATCTACCATTGATGTAATTTGAATCCAGAAGAGAGGAAAGATGAGTGTCAATACTTTCTCTCAATGTAAATAAGGTCTGCACAGTCTTGAGCCTGGTTATCAGTCTAAGTAAGGCTAAATCTACCTTAGCTTCACTCTTTCATCTTCAAGATTGTCAGCTAAAACACTCATATGTTTTCTTTTCTTCATGAAAGTGCTGATAAACTCTATTTTCCAGATTTTTTTCTTTTTTTAAATTTTTAAAAATTAAATATTAGGTTCCAACTACCTCTAGCTCCTGAGGGAAAAGCAAACATGTGCTTGAGATAACCTCAATCCCTGTCAAAATTTCCACTGGTTTATTTATCACTCAGCAATAGCCCCCTGTAGCATTTTCACCCTCTTGCTTGTGCAATGTATTAGTTTTTGTTGTTGTTGTTGTTTGTTTGTTTGTTTTACTGTGGCCATAGCAAATTACCACAAATTTTGTGGCTTAAAAGAACAAAAATGTATTATCTTACAATTCTGTATAATAGAAATCTGACACAGGTCTAACTGAATTAAACTCAAGGAGCTTGGCAGGGTTGTGTTCCTTTCTAGAAGCCACAGGAGGAGAATCCATTGCCTAGACTTTGCTGCAACCTCCCTCCGTCTTCAGAGTCAGCAACATGGAATCTCTGTGACTCTTCTATTTTTGCTTCCCTTTTGAATGAAGGGGACCAAAGTTCTGTCACCCCAAAATATTCTTTTTTGGGGATACTGGTTGCAGCCTGGCTATTAAGAAACAAAAGACTCAGAAAGAACCTTTGATTTTCTCACCTGCCTAAGGAAATTCAGAGAGGAAACCTGCTTACCTTAGCATCATAATATAAATATGACAGATAGGGAGAAATCTAGCAGAGACTTCCCTTTGTGTTCTATCATTTCTGAGTGGCCCAGCAAGAATTTGTTTACCACATGATTGCTCTACATGTGAATTGCCTACTTGCCCTTTGAAGTCTCAGACCCTTTACCTCATTCACCTTAGTCCAGAATGGTATATAAACCTCAACTGCCCAGTGGGTCTCAGGATTTGTATTCTTAATGACACCCCACATGTACATCGTCATAACTTTTTGGCATTTTCTCTTTTTAAATCTGTCCTATGTTAAGTGATGATTAGCTCAAGTCAGAAGGACTTAGAAAGATGGAGGGAAAGGTTTTTTTTTTTTTTTTTTTTTTGTGGGGATGAGGTGGAGTTGACCCCACAGGACCATATCTAGGAAAGGCTCTCTACTTTTAAGTATTTAAGCAATCAGGTTGGACTCACATCAGGATAATCTCTTTATCTCAAGGTTAGCTGATTACCAATCTTAAATGTATCTGCCATTTTAATTCTCTTTAACAGGCTTTAAGGGCTATTATTCTGCCTTGCTTGAGGTTGAGCCTGTTTGGTAAAAACAGGTCTTTTTAGGTAGCCATTTGATATAAAGCCAGCAAGCTCATTTGTCCCTCTTTATGTCCTGAAATTATTGCGCAATGGTAGATCCCTGAATGCTTTCATGGAAAGGGAAAATGAAGAGTGGCTGGTCACGATATTTCTTTAACAATATTTACTAATATTTGCCTAGAATTGCCACGTGCCCCCAGGGTAAAATCTGTAAAAGTCAATCTACTTCACTGAGGTTCTCCCCTCCCTGGAGTCTTCCCTCTGTTACTGAACAGAAAATGTTTGTCCAGTCGACGCTAGTAGAGCCAAACATAACACTGAGAATTGCAGTGGAGGAAGACTGGCTATTTTATTGATGAATAGTGTCATTCGGGAGAACAAGAAGCTAAAGTTCAAAAGCTCAAACTCCCCGATGATGTGTAAATTACAGATTTTATAGGGCAAAATGACAAGACACGGTGGGTTAGGGGCTCGAGGTTGTATTAGGAGCTGATTGGTCAGAGGTGAGGTAAGGGTAATGAATCATTTCTTTAGTTCTTAAGGACAGCTCTGAGGTCTGCTCTGGCTTTTCTCTATCTGGTTTCATGGAAAATTTTCCAGGGGTTTCTTCCACATTCGCATCAGGAACCGACACATGGCCTAGGTAAAGACGTTATCTTTAGCTTAATAGAACCCCATACCTTGAGACCCTTAGTCAATTCATGGCCATTGTTTCTGGCTGCCTCAGGGGATTAATGACCAGTAAGAGGAAGGGATAAGGCTTACAGAGCATGCTATGAAGAAACTGAATAGAATGCTGGGGCTACTTATTAAATCAAAATCATGCATTAAATTAAGACCCTTGGTTTCCCTTCCTTGAAGTCTCTTTGTCTTTGCAGTTCTTGGTATCTTCAAACAGTTGATTTCTGTGTTTTAAATATGTTTTCTAGTGGTTTCAGTGAGAGTGCTGATCCTCCTCTAGTTAATAATCCCTTTTTTAAAGTTGAAGTCTCCCATTATTACACTATTCTTAAACTAAAATATCATGTAACACATCTTTTAAATTTACAGATTAAAAACAAATAAGCAAAGAAATCAACAAAATGTCCAGCCATGATCTGCCTGATATTGTGGACTTTAGGTGGTAACATTCTTTTCATGTTTAGCCTGTAACTGCTTAAATTATGTCAAACACTGACATAATATCATAATTCAACCTTTGTTTATATAAAGTGTTCAGAAAACTAAAGAGCATTTTATAAGTTATTACCTAAAAATTTCTCAAGTTTAGAGCAATAATCACTGGTCGAAGGATAGTTTATCATGTAACAAATACCTTAAAATATTTTCTTCCTATTTTAAGTATTTCATAAGTGGACAATACCAACTGGAAATTAGATTAACTATTTATAGCTTAGTTAATTAACATGTTACTAATTGTAGAAAGAGCTTTTCTAATCTAAAATTTTTGTGTAATGTGTATAACAAAAATTACATTGGCTTAATGTCCTATTCTCTTGAAATGGCAGTAGCTAAAGGGTAAAAGACATATAGAGTTTAAATCAGTAATTTTACTTTTCACAAAAGTACAAACAGTCCTGAAGTGTCTAGATGATGACCCTAAGCTCAGCTTAGATCCTAAGCTCAATTTTAGCCTTGGAAATCCCTTTAGGAATTGTCTAACAATTTCTGTAAGCTCTTCAGATGATCAAAATTTATTTAAAAACCATTATTTTATCCTTGATATGAAGTTACTTTTGATTGCTTGTGGTTAGGTCTGCATGTTAGAAGCAGGCTCTCTAAGTAGCCGTTTGTGATAAAAGCCAGAAAACTCAATTGACCCTCTTTCTGTCATGAAGTTATCGATCAATTATAGATCCAAGAATACTTTTCTGAAAGGAGAATTGAAGAGTGTCTGGCCACATTTCTTTAATAATATTTACTAATTCTTTTCAAATGCATTATCTTGGAGATTCAAATCTTTAATCTCTATCTGCCCCTTTGTAAAAAGAATACCTATAAAATCTCATTTGCTGAAAAGCAAAGAGACAGAGAGTGTCTCTGATTCCTTATAATGTTGTAATTCTCAAAAGTCAAAAATTCAAATTACCCCATATGAATTACTCCATACAAAGCAATAGAGGAAGAATAATGCTTAAGAACATAGAGGCTGGAAGCCAGATAGCATATATACAATCCCTGCATTCCACCCGATTGTTGATTGTGTGACTTTGGGCACATTTCTTCACTGCCACATATCTCAGTTTCTCTAATTGTGAATAGAAATAACACTAGTAGTAACTTATTTCATTGGTTTGTCGAGAGAATTAAATAATTTAAGATTTTAAATCTCTTAGAACATTAATTATTTAACTCATAGTAAGTGCTCAGTAGGTGATAGTTATTGTTTTCTATTGTGTGGGGAATGCATGAAAAGCTGTTGGCTGTACATCAGCAGTGCTTCTTCAGGTAACACCACCTAATTGAAGAAGACTATATTGATGCCAAGCACCAGATATTTAATATCTTAATATCCCATATATACACACATAGTTACACTTTAGTGTATTGTGATCATTATATTAATATATACAGGGGATGTGTATGTGTGAATCGTAATCATCATAATATTTATCCTTGCTGACAAATACTGAATGCTTACCATGCTTACCAATTCCCAGGCACTCTGCTAAGTGTGTGTTTTTTTAAAAATTAATTTATTTATTTTTATAAGTTTTAAGTATACAGTACATTGGTTAGACATCTATATAGTTCATAAAATGATCCCCTCAGTTGCTCCCTCCGTCCCCTGGCCCTCCACCTAGCCAACATATTATTGCTAACTTCATTCTCTATGCTGTGCTTCCCATCCCCATGACCATCTAGCAACTACTAATTTGTACTTCTTTAACCCTTCACCCCATTCTCCCAGCCCCCACAAACCACCTTCTCTCTGGCCATCACCAGACTGTCCTCTATATTTGTGAGTCTGTTTTTGATTAGTTTGTTCTTTTTGTTCCTTAGATTCCGCATATAAGTAAAATCATATGGTATTTTGTCTGACTTATTTCACTCAACATGATAACCTCTAGGTCCATCCATGTTGTTACAAATGGTAGGATTTCATTATTTTTAATGGCTGAGTAATATTCCATTAATATCTCTTTTTATCCTCAAAGCAATTGTTTGAGATGGGGATGATTTTTATTTTTATGACCATGTAACTTTATGAGGCATAGAGAACTTAAGTAATTTAGTTGTCATATATCTAGAAATAACAAGGCAAAGATTCAAACTGAGTCTTTATTTGACCCAGAAGCCAGTTCTCATAATCACTTCACTGCCTGGGCATTAGAAAGAGTCTATTCAGAAAAACAGTTGAGTAATTAAGTGGAAAAAGTTAACTTAATTGTTAAATGGAAGTCATAAGAAAAATATTCTTCTGCTGCTACTGGAAAGAAAATCATACAGAATTATAATTTTCCAAAGAGCAACAATATTATCTCTACTTCTTTTTGACTAGTTTGAACAAAATGTATTTGATAAATAGTTTCTAGCTTACTTTGGCAAGCACAGTTTGGTTTTTTACACTGTCATCTCTATATCTATATTTGGAACTTTTGGGAAAAGTTCTGATTTTTTGAAGCCATTTATTCTGTATAAATCAATTCCCAAGGTAAAATAAATTGCTATTCTTCCATTCACATTTCTTTCAGCTTTTCACAGCTATTGTATTTTTCAGCTAGTTTTTCAACTCTGAACAGAATATCTGACATTTTTTTTTTTTTCTTTTAAGCAAAGAGACTTACTGGAAGTAGAATTAAAACTTGCAAATCACCAAAGCACTTTGAAATTTTACATTCTAAAGAGACAAACTTTATTTACTCAGTTAATAACATTTGATACTTCATAGCTCCAATCCCCCAGTAAGATTGGTTGCATTGGATTAGCTTTTATTGATACTGATATAGATAAAATAAAGAAAAAAAATGGAGAGTATCATATTTTATCTTCCAAATCAGTATTTATAAAAAGAAAACAATAATCACACATTTTCTCCACACAATAACTTTTAATAAAATTTATTTTAACAGTTTTAGGAAACTTTACATTAGCATTTTATATCAGAAGAAGAAATGATACAATGTTATAAAATTACATATAATGATATAATGTTATAAAATTATATAGTAAAGGAGGAGCTGACTTTGGATTCATTTATTCATTCACTTATCCTCTTATTAATTTATTGTCTAATAATATTTAAAGTAATCTTGAGAAATAATCTAATTGTCCTGGGCTCCATTTCTTTTTCTGTTAAATTAGACTTCCCTATAACCTGATCAATACATTCCTGACTTTTCTGATTCCTTCTGTGCATGAAACAGAAGTGACATAGCATTATGGATAAGGAAGTGTTCTAAGAGGCAATGAACAAATAAATATTTAAGTCCACCCTTTGCTTGTTATGCAATCAAATAAGGTGGAAAATTGTCTATACAACAATCTGTATATAAGTATATATATATATGTTACTACAATCCTGATATAGCACTTACAAGAAGGAACAAAGTACAGAATTAAAATCAGCATTTGTGAGTGAAATGAGCAAGAATCAAGGAATTATGAATGGCATTAAGCATCTGTCTAAGAAGCCCATTCTAGGAAAAGGCTGGAAAAAGTGTGGCTGTTGAAGATTTTGAAAACTTCACCACTAAGTTACAGATTTGAGTGTGAATTACAATTAAAGATCTGAATGAAGAGTTTAAGAATAGATTTCAGCATCATGTAGACCTGGATTCAAAGCTTAATACTTCAAACTTATTGTTTCATAGAAGGTTAAATTTGTCCTGTACAGTGTTTCCAAGTGAGATTTTGTTTATTTTTATTCAAATGTGGACATTAACTTGTCATAATTCCCATTACTTACTGTTGCCATGTGTCTTGCCTGAAACACCTAAATCTTTCACTTAACCTTCTTTCATGGTCTACACAGTGTCACTGCCTCACCTCCTCTTAGTCTTCTAGCTACTTACTGATTTGAATGAATTAAGAACACTAGAAAAAGTAACTAAAGTAAATGTTGAAGATTATATTTTGTCTACTTTAACATTATTCTGAAAGAGGTTAATAGGTTAAAAAATAGACTTTTCTGTTTATATTTTTATTCAATAAACATTTTGATAGACCAAATGTTTTTTTTTTTTTAAGATGTTAGAGGAGGAATGCATTATTTTTAAAAGATTCAGACAACTCAGAAATTAGTACCTTGCTTGAACTTCTGTGTGATTTGAGGGAACTTTAAGATCCTCTGAAACAGACACTAGCAGGTACTCAAAAAAGAAAATAAAATTGAAATAATTAGTTATCTCATTAAATCATTACCTAATTTTTATGTTTTAATATATAATCACATTCCAAAATATTATATTATGGCCCATAAAATTCATAGAATAGAGTTAAACATACCGGTAAATAGAGAAAAACACTTCAGCCTGAAGGAGTCCTATCAGAATTGAAATAGTTGAGACGTGTTCTTAAGCACAACTGACTGAGGCGGCAAGTGGAAACAGAGCTAGGATCTTTGAAATAAGTTAGCATTCCCTAGGAGTTGTCTGAGAAAATGAACAAAGAGAATCTGATAACATATCTGACTTCTTGGAGCCTGGCAGGATAGAGTTATAGGATATTTTAATTAGAAAAATAAATAGAAACATTGCATTGCTAGATAGAGAAATTAAAAACCAGCATGTTATAAAAGCGTGCCTATTTAAAAATAATTTGGTTATAATGAGATAACATGTCAATGTTTTCTTGTGTAGCTCATTATTTGCAAGTTCTGTAGTAACTTACGTTAAGAATAATAGAACAATCTTCTAGAAGGCGATGGTGTTATTAAATGACTAATATGAATTGCAATGTCCAAAACATTGCTCCTAATACTTTATACATATTATGTCATGAAATCCTCATATATACTTCATAAAGTAAATACTGTTACCCTCATTATACAGAGGAGGAAACAAAGACATAGAGAAAAATATGTGCAAGATCATAGATTTAGGTAATGACAATGCCAGAATCTACTACAAATTTATCTATTAAAGGAAATTTTTCCCAAAGCTATTTCACTCTCAAGTAGATATCAAACAGTAATGAGTGTTTATGTTCACCAGAAGATTTTAATAGTAAAAATAGTAAAATCGATAAATACAATAATGTATTAAAATAATAAAATGCCTCAGACAATTGAAAAGAACAAACTGTTGCTATGTGTAATAAGATGGATTTGTTAAATCTGGATGGTAGCTTTAATAATTTCTCTTATGAGGTTAAATTCATAAAATCATCTCTAAATCCAAGGTCCATGAGTTTAGTACCTAGGTTTTTGTCTATGTAATTTGTAATTTTCTTATATTTAGGTATTTGATCCATTTTGAGTTAAATTTGGTATATGGTTACAAATAGTCTAGTTTTATATTTTTGCATGTGGCTTTTCAACTTTCTCGGCACCATTTATTGAGGCTTTCTTTTCTCCATTGTATATTTTTGACTCCTATGTTGAAAATCATTTGCCCACATATATGTGGGTTTATTTCTGCACTCTCAATTCTGCTTCATTGGTCTGTGTGTCTGTTTCTCTGCCAATATCATGCTGTTTTGATTATTGTCGCTTTGAAGTTTAATTGAAGTCAGGCAGTGTGATACCTCCAGCCTTGTTTTTTCCCTCAGGATTGCTTTGGCTATTCAGGGTCTTTTGTGATTCCATAGAAATTTAATAATTGTTTTGTTCTATTTTCTTAAAGAATGCCATTGAAATTTTAATGTCAAAGGAAGTAAAAACAAAAATAAAAAATGGGACTATATCAAACTAAAAAGCTTCTGCCCAACAAAAGAAACCATTAATAATACAAAGAGGCAACCAACTGAATTGGAAAAGATATTTGTTAACTATGCCTCCGCTAAGGGGCTAATATATAAAATATATAAATAACCCATACAAATCAACAACAAAAAAACAAACGATACAATTAAAAAATGGGCAGAGGACTTGAACAGACACTTCCTCCCTAGAAGACATACAACAGACATATGAAAAGATACTCAACTTCACTAGCTGTTAGGAAAATGCAAATCAAAACCATAATGAAATAATAAGACAGACTGCTATCTGTCACCATATACCAAATTTAACTCAAAATGGATCAAATATCTAAATATAAGACAAATTACAAATTATTCTTATTTTTCAGGCTATCATCAACAGACAAGTAATAATAAGTATTGGAGAGATTGTGAGGAAAAAGGAACCCTCAGACAATGCTGGTGGGAATGTAAATTGGTACAGCCACTCTGGAAAACAGTATGGGGAGTTTCTCAAAAAATTTAGAATAGAATTACAATTTAACCCAGCAATCTCTTGTCTGGGTTCCTATCCCCCCAAATTAAAAACATTTATGCATAAAGATATATAGACCCGGATGTCCACTGCAGCATTATTCACAGGGGCCAAGACATGGAAACAACTAAAGTGCCCTTCAATAAATGATTAACTAAAGATGTGGTACATATATACAATAGACTATTACTCAGCTATAAGAAAAAATAAAATACTGCCATTTGCAACAACATGGATGGATCTTGAGATATTCTTGCTAAGCAAAATAAGTCAAACGGGAGAAGTTGAGAACCATGTGATTTCATTCATATTTGGGATATAAAGCTGAAAGCAACAAATGAACAAGACAAAGAAACAGTGACACATGTATACAGAGAACAGTTTAGTGGTTACCAGAAGGAAGACGGGGAGGGAGAGAGGTAGATAAGGATAAAGGGGGTCAAATATGATGCTAGGGAAAATTTCACTTTGGGTAGTTAATACACAATGCAATATACATATGACATATTATTGAATTGCACACTCGAAACCTATATAATTTTATTAACCAATGTCACCCCCAATAAATTTATTTTAAAAAATTACCCAGGAAAAAATTATTTATATTTTCCTTTTAAAAAATATTTTTAACAGATGATATTAAACATTACTTAAATCCCTTTAAATTGACAAATTATTAATATCTCTTCATCTTCATCCTTATATCTTCCCATCAATTGACTTTCCATTTATTTAGTTCTTCTTTCATGTTCTCAATTCCATAACAGTGTTTTGAAAGATTTTAATATAAGTAAGATTTATGTGTGTGTATATCTCCAATTAATACCAAGAAATATATTGGGGTCAGATATGTGTTTGGTGTTTTTATAAATTTTACCATATTACTTTCATGGATGCTGAACCATGAAGCAGTAACGGTATACTGAGTTTATCACAGCATTGTAAAAGAGAACTTAATTCTCAATTTAATATGCTACCAAATGATTAGAACTTTGGTTGCACCAATGGCTGAAGATATATTTCAATTTGATTTTAACATTTATTTCTCTTTCATAAGTGAATTGAGTATTATCCTCTCAATTGATGAGTAATTGATGGTATGAGCCATCTTTATCTCTTAGTAAATTATCTGTTTAAAATCATTTTGTATTTGATATTTACTAATTGCTCTTTTTCTTATTGATTTCAAATTATTTGTTTTTAATAAAATTATTATTTTTAGTATAAATTGTAAATATTTTTCCAATTTATTTTTGCCTTTTGCTTCAAGTGTTGTGGTGTGACTTTTTTGGTTTGTATATCAAATTTTTAATGAAAATTTCTGGAATTTTAATTTTTGTCTAGTTAAAAGAGACTTCCAAATTCTGAGATTAAAAATTTTACCATGATTTCTTTAATGTTTATTTATGTCCTCCTCTCTTTTTTTTTATTTCTCCTCTTGTACTTTTCTCTTTAACATTACTTTAATCTAATTAAAATTTACTTAGCTTTGAGTTAAGTAGAGATCCACAATATCCTTTCTGTTATATTAATAACCAAATGGGTTTATATCACTATTTTGAATGTTCCACCATTTCCCATTGATTGCAAGCATCAATTTTATCACATGTTAAATGACTTTATACATCTGGAGATATTTTAAAACTTTAGTTTTTACTTTATTGATCTATTTATGTACCAGTAGCACATGATTTAATTATTATGGTTGTATAATATATTTTGTTGTCTGTTAGGAGCAGAATTGTTTTATTATTCTTAATTTTCAGAATTTCTCCAGATATTTTTACTTGGTTCTATTTTTCCTATAAAATTTACAATCAGCTTTTCCAGTCAAAAACTATTTTTGTCATTTTTATTGAGAGTACATAAGTGTATTTATTAACATAAAGAGAATTGACATTTTTATTTTGAATCTTCCTATCCATAAATCTACCTTACGTAAGTTTCTGTTCTACTCTATTTAAAGAGATTTTGAAATACTTAAGAAAATTATTTTTATATAGATATTGTATAATTCTAGTTACATTTTATATACATTTTATCCTTTTTATTGTTTTATTGTAACTTTTTTGTGATTGATAGTTGTTTCTATATGAGAAGTTTGTTGATTATGAAATAGTATTATTTTTTAACTACCCAATTTCCTCTAGTTTCTGCTTTTTTCAAATTTTAATTAATCTTCTTGAATTTTCCAGTTATTAAAAAATTATTAGCAAGTTATAATCATTAAAAATCTTTCTTTCCAATTTTTATATCTTTTATTGTATATTCTTACTAGATAATGTAAACTAGAATTTCAGGACATAGTCAAATAATAATAGTTATGGCTGAAAAGTATATTTAGATTCTGAATTCATTGGCACTGCTTCTAGTACTTCTAATTGAGTATGATAGTAGAATATTTTTGTGAAACTAAATATGTTTTCCATTTTTAAAAAGTGTTCTTATATTACTAGGATTTTCTTTCTAATTAATAACCTAATGATGAATATTGTAAAATATTTCTTCAGAATATATAGAAATAGATCAGCATATGGTCCTTTTTTTCTCCTTAGAATGTGTGGCCCTTTTTTCTTCTTAGAATATTTGTCATGTTCTGTTTTCTGACTATTCAGTATATGATACCTTTGTTTAGAGAAATTCCCAGCTTTATGATAGTCATCCTCCACTATATCAAAATCCAGCAGCTTAACTTCAAGCTTTTGTGTTCAATTTACTAATGATTTAGTAAGTGACATAATATCCTATCTGTTTAATGGGCTACAAACAATCTATGTTTATTAAAATTAATTAGTATGAACCTATATAAATTAATGATCGATATGAATAGAAGGAACTCATTCTCATTGCACTGTTGGAAGTCTGGATTTGGTTGTCTGGTCTTGTCACTGCTGGGGCCAATCGGAGTTCAGTGTTGCCCCAACGGTAGTGGGGAGGGAGAGGAATAACGACAGTGCAGACACGTAATTAACATTTTCATTGGTTCTTCCTCAAATGATGCGGTGAAAAATCACAGGTCACTGAGATTTAATAGTTTTATTAAAAATATATTTTAAAAAGACAAAGAAAGCCCCAAGAAAGCACATAGTCCTAGTACTGTAACTAACACAAAAGGGCCAAAATGGCTACAAATGGGCAAAAGGGCCACAAAAGGCTACCAAAAGAGAAAAAAGACCAGAGGAGTAAAAAAGGAGGGGAGCTCCGAAGGGCAATAAGGGAAAGAGAGAGCTCAGAAGGGCAAGAAGAGAGGAGAGCTCAGAAGGGCAAAAAGGACCAAGAAGTGGGAATGCCTGCCTTATATTTGGGCTGTGATGGGTGGTTCCAAAGGCATTCTTAGGTAATTGGCAAGTGAGGTCATTTTGATTGACACCTGGCTGCTGCAACTTTGACCATTGAGGTGTTCTTTGAGTAGTCTCTAGGGTAGGTCATTATTTCTTTGTTCCTCTTGTCACTCATATTTGACTAGCTACCTAACAGCCTGGTTTGGGATTTTTTCAATTAAAAACATAATTAAGATAGTGACTCATGGCAGCCCATTACATGCATTGACAATGTAACTAAATTATATTTATGGATAACTGTAATAAAGTCCAAATGTGGCTATCTTATAGAAAATGAAAAAGACACTAGGAATTCAAGGAATCTGTGTGATGAGCTGGTTCCTTCATCTGTACTGGATATCTTAAAGAAAGAGATTGGAAATCTTGAATTAATTTTGCTTAGCATTACTCAAGAGCCACCCATGTTGTTGCAAATGGAAATATTTCATCATTCCTTATAGCTGAGTAATATTCCATTGTATATATGTACCACATCTTCTATATTCAATCATCTATTGTAGGGACACTTCAGTTGCTTCCATGTTCTGACCACTGTGAATAATGCTACTATGAAGAGAAAAGTTTAAAACCACATAATATCACTTATATGTGGGATATAAATCCAAAAGTAATAAACAAACATGACAAACAGAGACTCATGGACATTGACAGTGGATTAGTAGTTACCAGAGTGGGAGTGGGGAGGTAGATAGGGGTAAAAAGAGTCAAATATTTGGTGACAGAAATCTAACTATGAGTGAAAACACAATGGTGAAAACGCAATGCAATATATATATATATATATGTGTGTATATATATATATGTATATATACACATATATATATATATATATACACACATATATATGTATATATATATGTATATATATGTATATATATATATATACACACACAACATGCTATTGAATCGCACACTTGAAGCATTGGATTTTTTTATCGTGCCACTCCAATAATTTTTAATTAAAAAGAAATTTAGTTAATTAATAAAGTATATGAAAAAGTATAAACATGAAAGCAGAAATGGCTACATGGGGTGGAGGGTAATTAGATTGCTGAAGTACTTCAAAACCTCACTAACCACACCTCCCTTGTCAGCAGAAGCAACTTTTCCTCCCTAAGGTCTCATAGGGCTGTTCTTGCCTTGCATGAAGACTCTATAACAACTCCTGGAGCAGTCAAATCTTTTCATGCACACCTCCACTAACTCTCATTTTATTATTTTATTCAGACCTGTAATGAAACTGAGAGTTTAGCATTCCCCAAGGGGCCAATTATAAAGTTAACATGGGGAAAAAAAAGTTAAAAGTAAAAACAGTGCAAAGCTTTGTTAATCTTTATTGAAAAAAAATCATAAATAATATTCATGAGTATGGATTCTGAGAGCATTTGACCAAAGAGAAGTAAATATAATTTTATAAAGCTGAGTTTCTTTTAAGAGTATATTGATTGAGAATTTAATGTTCCAACTAAAAAGAGAATGTGGATAGTTCTAGTTGTTTGTTGCTGAGCTTTGGATTCCATTCTCTCTCACTGAATAACAATGAGATGCTAGAAATTACTTGGTCTAATGTAGTGGAAGAAATAGGAAAACTGATTATTTATGAATGTCAAAACAGATTTAAGATGTATAATCTACTGCTACTTAGTTCCTATCTAATGTCCCTAGAGATGGTTTATAAGGTATTGCTTTCATCAAAGCATGGACAACTACATTTTTTATGAGAATTATAATATTTTTGAAATGTATTGTGGTGGTGTTTCATTGACAGTTAGAGATGTTGCTAGTAGAGGCTACTATTTTAATGGATTCCCCGGTCTTGAAATTATGCAACCACAAGATAATAGAGGCCAAACAATTTCATTTAAATGTAAAAACTATTAATTGATTTTGGAGTTCCTGGGACTGAAAGAAATAGGCATCTCATTAAAGTCCAATTGAATTGTAAAGGATAAAGAGTTATACAAAACTAAACAAAATGAAACAAACAAAAAAATCTAGATCTGGCAAGCAGCAGTTTACCTTGAATCACTATAACGGAAACTTTAGGCATCTTACCCAGTTATCAGAAATGAGTCAGTTCACGATTCCAGATCCCTTTTAATGAAGTTAAATCAAGGTAGTGAAGAAAAAACTTCTTACAATAAGAAAATAAGTACACATTATAAATCTTGCTTTTTGGCTTTCCCAAAGACACCTCGCAAGGGTGCAACATGGTAATTGTTTGGGGATAGACATAGGTTTAAGTAAATGCAAATTCCTTGGGACCCAGAATAATATCGTGCTTCATGGATCAAGGTAGAGGATTAGCATTGTCTAGTGATAGAGTATTCACTCATGATTGATACATATTTTATCCATAGGGCTTCAAACCCTTTCTTTGATTACTTTTTAAAGTAATCAAAGAGCCTGAATATAGAATTTTAATAGATTCACTTGATAATTTATATATTGTCCACATTAGCTTACTGATTTATGGAGTAATGGCTTTTATTCTACAAAGAAGCTTATATTATTGGTTAATTGATCCCTAAAGATCCCCGTTTAGTTTGCTTTTGGACTGCAGAATATGGATGGGACATGGGAAATGACGATGGATTATAATCATTAAATCAAGTAGTGATCCTAGTTGAAGCTTCTATTTTGGATGTGCACTCTATTGTAGTAAGTTAATGCATCCCGTGTTATTCTATTTACTGTTCTGAAAGTTGCCTTGTTTTTCTCTACTAAAATAAACACAGTACTATTGGTGGATTTATATTTTATACCGAAAGCTTCTATAAATTAGGTGATATTTTTCTTAGAAAAAAATTTAAATTAATGTAAAGTAGTTAAGCCACCTCTCAGGGCCGGATAGGTTAGCTGTTTAAATGAGAGTCCTGAAATTTAAGCTTTATTAGCTTCATGAGAAATCTTTCTCTGAGGACATAACCACTATTTTGCTTCAGAATTTCATGAAGTTTATAGTTTGGTGAGAGGCATGTATACCAGATAATGGAAGGTAATTTCCAAAGAAATACATCATTTGGGCCTATTATTTCAACGAAAATTGGAATTCCGTGTCCTGGGACATGTTAGATAACCTCCTAAAGAACTTTTGCAACACAGTTACAAATACAGAGTCGCTATGCGTGGTAGGTATGAGTAAGAATAACAAGGAAGTTTTCTCCTCTTTCTTTCTTTCCCAGTGGAAATGGGCCTTGATTAGCCTTCTTCCAATTACTAAAAACCTGATAAAGATAAAATTTCAGCTGTGTTTTTAGGCAACATTGTTTGTGGTAAAAATAAAAACATACTGATTACTAAACTGCATCTGGACTAGGGGATTGTTAAAAACAAACACAGTGCAAAGACCCGAGTGAAGCCATAACTTTGGATTTTCCTCAGTTCGAAGATTCTTTTAATTATGTTCTTCTTTTGGTAAATTGGAAGTTAAACTCATGAAACTGTTAGAAGAGATATGAATTCCTATATGAAACTTGGACTTCTAAGTCAATGTAAACCTCCTTACCACTCCATGGTCACATTCTCCCACATTGAGCTGTCAGTTGTTGAGACAAATGACTAGCTTCTGGCCATTTGCAAGGACTGTCATGTAAGTGTTGTTCTTGATGTTGACATGCTGAGTTTACAGTTCTGTATCCTTCTATAAACCTGAGATAATTAGTGCTGGATGAGGCCTATTTCAATCTTATGAGTGTGAAATAGCCAATTGAACCTAAAATTGTCAAGATTGGTTGTTAAATTTGAGGGCAACATATGCGATATCTGGGCATGCTGTTCACAACAATTTATTAATATAAGACTAGCAGGTTTGAGTGTAGGACAGAAGGCTCTCAACTGAGTAGTGGCTCTTGTGCATCTATAATCTGCCACTTTGTCCTTTTGGTTTAGCTGATCAATGTTAATATGTGTGTGTGAAGAACCAAGATGCTGAATGAGAATGTGCCAAACTCTAATAAGAGAGTTACAGAGGAGACCTCTAGAGTATTGGAGCTATGCTTTCTTTGGTAAGTAACTTCCTCATTTTGAAAAATATTTCAGTGTTTGCTCTTGGATTAGGTGACTACATAATCATGGTTCACAAGGTAATATTACTTGAGCTACCAATTATAAACACTCAGATGGGTACTATATCAGAGTGATCACTTATTAAGTTATATAAATGCAGTACCCATCTGACACTATACCTACTTATTATAATATTATTGACTATATTCCTTATGCTATACTTTATATCACCATAACTATTTTGTAACTACTAATTTGTACTTCTTAATTCCTTCCCTTTTTTTACCTACTCCCCAACCCCCTCCCGTCTGACAACCATCAAAATGTTCTTTATATCTATGAGTTTGTTTCTGTTTTATTTGTTTATTTCGCTTTTTAGATTCCACATGTAAGTGAAATCATATGGCATTTCTCTTTCTCTGTCTGAATTACTCCACTAGATCCATCCATGTTGTTGCAGAAGACATGATTTTATTCTTTTCTTATGGCTGAGTAATATTCCATTGTATGTATGTACCACTTCTTCTTTACCCATTCATCCATTGATGGACACCTAGGTAGCCTCCATAACTTGACTATTATAAATAATGCTGCAATGAATGTACAGATTCTGATGTCCTTTTAAAATAGTATTTTGGATTTATTTAGATAAATATCTAAGAGTGGTATAACTAGGTCCTTCTTTTGTCTCTTGTTATAATCTTTGTTTTAAAGTCTATTTTGTCTGGTATAAGTATTACTAACCAAACTTTTTGTTTGTTTCCATTTTCATGAAATATTTTTGTCTGTCCTTTTACTTTCAGTTTCTCTGTGTCTTTTTATCTAAAGTGAGTCTCTTGTAGGCAGCATATTTAACAGTCTTGTTTTCTTATCCATTCATCTACCCTATCTTTTGATTGGAGCATTTAATCCATTTACATTTAAAGTAATTATTGATGGATATGTAGTTATTGCTATTCTATTATTCATATTTTTTATCTTTTTTTCTTTTTTATTCTTCTTAAAGAAGTTCTTCCAACATTTCCTGTAATACTGACTTGATGGTGATGAACTATTTTAATTTTTTCTTGTTTGAGAAGCTCGTTATTTCTCTTTCAATTCTAGATAATAACTTTGCTGGGTAAAGTCGTCTCAATTGTAGGTTGTTGCTTTTCATCACTTTCAATATTTTGAATATTTTGCGTCAATCCCTGATGGCCTGCTAAGTTTCTGTTGAGAAATCTGACAGTCTTATGGGAGCCCTTTTGTAAGGTAACTAACTGTTTTTCTCTCGTTGCTTTTAAGATTCTTTGTCCTTAACCTTTAGCTTTTTAATTATGATGTGTCTTGGTATGGGCCTCTTTGGGTTCATCTTGTTTGGAACTCTCTGTGCTTCCTGGGCTTGTATGTCTATTTTCAACAGGTGAGAGAAGTTTTTCATCATTATTTCTTTCAATAGGTTTTCAATTCCTCTCTCTCTCACTTCTCGTATTCGTATGATGTGAAGGATGCTTGATGTTGTCCCAGAGGCCCCTTAAACTATTCTCATTTTTTTTATTCTTTTTTCTTGTTGCTGTTCTGATTGGGTGTTTTTTGCTACTGTATCTTCTAAATTGATGATTCGAACCTCTGCTTCATCTAATCTACTGTTGATTCCTCCTAAGGTATTCTTCACTTCAGTTATTATATTCTTCATTTCTAACTTTTTTTTTTACGTTTTCTATCTCTATTTTTATATTTCCTATCTCACTGTTAAAATTCTCACTGAGTTCGCCTACTCTTCCCCCAAGTTCATTGACGATCCTTAAGCATCTGGTAGATTAGGTAGATTGTTTGTTTCCATTTTGTTTAGTTCTCTTTGGGAGCTTTGTTATATTCTTTTATTTGAGACATGTTTCTTTGTCTCCCCATTTTGGCTGCTATGTCATCTGGTCTTAGTAGAGTGGTTTTATATAGTAGATGTTTTGTGTGGCGCAGTCTCCCTGGTCACCTGAGCCGAGTGTTCCATGTGCTTCCCTTGTATAGATTTTATGTGCCCTTCTGTTGTTATTGAGCCTTGGTTGCTGTGGCACATCAATGGGAAAGATTGACTCTCAGGCTGATTGGTTGTGAAGACTGGCCGGTGACTGCAGTGGAGGAGCGATTGTACAGGGATTGACCTTATGAAGCAGGATTCTCTTTAGCAGGGCTCCAGCGCCTACCCATTCTGCCCTGTCAGTGTGTTGTCCTCTTATGTGTCCCCAGGTGATGCTCCAGATCAGACCAAAGCTGGCCACTGGGCATTCAGGCAAGGATCTTCTGGGAGGGGCCCCACTGCAGGTCAAGTTCTGTTTCAGCCTGTGCTCTGACCAGGGCCATGTGGCATGAGTAACCAAGCAATCCACAGGTGATCACTAGCCACATTGGGCTGGGATGTGCCTCAAGATGCCACGTTGCAAACTGAGGCTGGCTGCCACTAGTCCCGGCCTTGAGGCTACTCAGCAAGAGGCACAGGGCATGCCGAGGTCAGATACTGCTTGTTTAGGTTTTGTAAATCTTTGAGAGATTTTAAGAAAGTCCATAGCATAAGCCAAGACAGGCTATTTGTATGAAAAAGTCTCCTGGGAGGGTCCACAAGTTGGGTGGGGCAGGGACTCAGGGAATCACCAGGACAAGGTGACCAGTATTAGCCAGGTTGATGGAGACTCAGATATGGTGCCCACTGTCATCTACAGGCTGAATGGAAGGAGGGTTCAACAAAAAAATAATTCCCTCCGCCAGCACTTCTGTCTGGGAGAAAGCTGCCCCTCTGGCCCTTGCCCTGAAGCCAAACAATTCCTCCTGGTATGTTCCCGGCACCCTTTGATCTGCTAGCCCAGCACTATTGCTTAGAGATAGTGAGTCCATCAGCAAGTAAATCCACATGTGGGCTCCTTAAGAGGAATGTCTGCAACTCCAGTAGCTCTTGTCTTATTCAGTCATAATCTTCCCTGGTTTTCACAGCCAGAAATTGTATGGACTTTTTTTTCTGGCACTGGAACCTTGGGTTGGGGAACCTGTTTTGGGGCTGGGACCCCTTGTTCCTCTAGGTGGACTTCTGCAGCCAAGATATCTCTCCCTATTCTCAACAGCCATATGTAGATGTGGGACCATCCTGTTCCATATCTCTGCCCCTCTTATCAGTCTCCAGGTGGGGCCTCTTCTGTGTATCCCCAGTTGTAGGACTTCTGTTCAGCTAGCCTTTAGGCAATTCCCAATGATGATTGTTCTGTAGTCTAGTTGTAATATTGATGTGTTTGTAAGAAGAGGCAAATACAGTGTTCACTTATCAACTATCTTGATCAGAAACCTCATGTTGTGCTTTTCTAAAATTTTATATTTAATGTTTAATATAATTTTACTATATGACTTATTACTATTAATGCACAAGACTTTAAATTGTTTCCTAACACTAATTTAATTATGTCAATATTCTGATATTTAAGTTTTCATATTATTCTAATTATTCTATTTTTTAATACTTTTAATTTAACCCAAAATATGTTTAGAAGGGAATTTAGTCTGTTTCGTATAATTTCCTTTAGAGAGGATCTTTTCTGATTTCTGTTTTATTTTCTAATTTTACTGCATTGTGTTAAGGTAATAATATCTATACTTATAACTTTTCTTTATTCTTTTAATTTACTTTTAGCATAATATATGATGAGTCATCGTAAATGTTCCATCACCACTAAAAATAAGTTTTACCCTTTTTTATTTGTTATTGATGTCTACATAATTATTTCATGATTTAGTCTTTTTATATCCTTACTTTATCCTTAAATTTTTACTTAGTCATCATTGACTGAGAGGAAATTAAAGCATTTTATATTAAAATTTTTCTATCTACTTTTCTATCTTCTGTTTTTTTAACTTTGTAATATTTATGTTGTTGTTAAATTGCAAAAATATTAATTAATCATATCTTTTTAATAAGTTGTACTCCTAAGCTATAACTGAAACTGTTAGAAACTGTGAGGGTGTGATCCTACAATTTGTGTTTTAATGCTCTCTTCTCTCTATTCCAATGTAGAATAAAGACATGAGTAATATGTAATCTCCCATTAGTGTTTACATTTATTTCTATTTTTAAATATTCAACTGAAAATTGTTAATATATCCATTTTAAATTAAAAAGTACAAAATGTTTGTTGTAACTCCTTGATATCTTGAAAGTAATATGTATTTTCTACATAAGGGATGCATTATTTTCTATATATAAAATCAAACCATAATTTTGTTGCTTGAATTCTCTATATTTTATTAAATGCTTATCTTCTTTATCTTATAGCTACTTTAAATACCATTGAACATCACCTCTTCCATTCTTTTAGTTGCATCTAGTTTTATTTTAAAGTTCTTCACACAGGTATTATATATTTAATATTCCATTTAATGTATTCTTAATTCTATGTATATTTATCAATTATTTGTTCAAAATTTGTGTCAGAGATTGCCAGTTGTTCCAGAAATTCACTTTATCTTTTCTACAGCAATAATACACCTACATTGTAGCTGTGAATATGGCCAGCTGGAATATACACTATGTATTGTAGTCTCCTAGCCTAGAGATTCTTGTGATCTTATGTGTATGTTCTAGCTAATAAAACAAGAGGAGTGTATCTTTAAAGAGAGTGGAAGTAGAAGAGTCTTCTCCTTTTTTCTGTCTTACTACTTAGAAAATGGATATAATGTCTGGAGAACCGTTTTGTGTGATAAGAATGAGAGTTATGTATAATCCAAGAGGCTGAAAACACTAGAAGTATCCTAGTTCTTCACTGTGAGAGTTTAGCTAAATTACTCCCTAATATTGCTACCTGTGTATCCATTTTGTATGGCCAAGTGGCCTTGAACTGATGCTAACTCTTCCCATGAGCATATGCTCTAGATAACAGCTTGAAAGTCACAAATAAATGGAAGTTCCTGATATGATTTCCCTAATGCCCTTATAATAAGCATTCTCTTCCTACTCTTAGGATCTTCCCTGTGAGTTCCCTTATCTAAAGATAAGACCCCCTAGAAAGCTTACCAAAATCCTACTCTTTTAGGTTTGAATTGACCAATCTGGCTTTAGCCCAGGAACTCCAAAGCACTCTACACTAGCATCTGCCCCAGGTCTTGCTCTGCTCTCTCTACAGAGCACCCTGACTTGAAGTCCTCTTGTGGCCCTTTGAATTGCCTGTACTCCTCCAGGACCTGTAAGTAATAAATTTATTTCACTTTCCCTTGTGGGCTTTTGTTGAATCCTGGCTCCTTATCTGATATCTAGGGGCCCTACTTAACAAATGTTAATTGAACAAAGTCACAACACTCAGCAACTATGCACAACTGCTATGCTAAATTTGATCTGCCTAAAGTTATACTATGGAGATCCATTAGGTCATTTTTGAGCTCCTGCCTCATAGCAGTTATAGAAATAACACAGAGTCAAAAAGTCAGGAGAGTGCTTTATTTATCTAATTTTTACAGAATTGTGTCTATGTCCTATCACAAGGCCAAGACTGTGACTAATAATACTCAGGCACTCTCCTTGGATGATATCAAGAAACTCAGTAATCAAGATAATATTAAATGCAGTATTTTAAAAATCAAAATTAATGCAAAAGTTTATAAAAAACAACTATAAATAAAAACTGTAAAAATGTTAAATAAGGACAAAGTATTTATTTGTTTTATTACCTCAAATTATTGTGCATTGAGAATAGTTTTTCCAATAATCTCATACCTCTGGATTTATGAGGGTGCAGTGACTAGAGAATGAATTGGACAAAATAGGGCTTTATATATAATTATGTTTTCTGATCAGTCAATATTCATTCATGTTTTTCTCTTGGTCAAAATATAGGAGGACATTTTGCCAAGTTTATATCGGGGCACACATGTTTCCTTTTGCATTAGGCTCTAATATGACTTGGCACGGTCCTGTTCTACTGTGCTGGAGGGGAGGCAGTGCTTTGCAATGTTTGTTTTTAGCCCTCTTTCACAAATGATAAGAACCTTCTCTTACCTTTTTAAAATCTCACCCTTCAACCCTGGTTTTCAAAAAATGAGACTAGATTTTATTACTCATCCTCACTAAATTCTTGCATGCTTCTATCTACTTCTGGAATGAAAGTGAAGCAGAAATGGCATTGGCACTGATCGCTAGCTGTGGTGTGTTCTGATTTTGTACATTGTCTAAAAGTGTTTATCTTATTTTGGAGCCCACTTAATTTTCTATTTTTGTATACTTTATGAACCATTTCTATGTGTTTGGAAGAGAAAAGGGTTCATGAAAAGTGAGAACTTATTGAATTGCCTTGGGTGGCTTTTGTAATGAAAATGGCAGTGATGATGTACTATCTCCCATATGTCACTTCTAATATAGGTCTTTACTTAAGGCTTTCATTTAAAGGACTGAAAGAATTACTAAAAACTAATAAAAAAATTACTAAGAAATAATACCAGAGCACATGTATCTAAGGCAATTTGCTACATCTCTGACTGTCCTTCCATGATCAAGAATTGAATACTTTTGCAGGGTTATTTTTCCCCTTGTGGTAGTTGGTCTAATTATATAAACCTATAAAGGAACATGTTATTTATTAGATGTACATTTCTTTCTACTTTATTCTTGCAGTGAGATTCCTTCAGTGGAGCCATACTGGCATAAAATTTCTATTATAAGAAACTATTTATTTTTCCGGTTCTTTCCTCAGTTTGTTATAAAAGACTGAAAATAGCTGCTTCCATTTCAAATATTTTTCTTAAGTTGCAAAAGCTTAAAATACTAGTGGCTATCTTAGGTATGCCTTAAATTAACATTTAACAGCTCGTTAGATGTAACAGTTTGAAACATACATCATGCATATTTTTGAAAATCTTTTAGTATAAGTTCATAGAAAATCTATTTGCTTTCATAATTTTTAAGCTTGGAAAAATGATAGTCTGAAGAAACAAAACAATTTCTAAGTAAAGTAATATAAAATCTAGAAATATCATTTTTTTCTATTTTGGTAAATAAAACTTTTTGCTGTTTAATTTTAAATAGGGTAAGTATGACCATTTTCTGCAAAGAAAACTGATCCAAAGTCACTGAAAATTTAATAGAAACAGAACAAAATATAATTTATACTGCTAATGTTCATTTTTTTTCAACACATAACAACTATAATTCTTGAAAACACTTCACTGTGTATTGTGATATTGTGTAATTTTTAGGTTAAGCTATAACCCAAGTGCAGTAAACGTTCCAAAGGATATACTTTTTCATCAGATAGTTATATTCTGCAGGGTATGGTTAAAAAGTGATTCTATTTTTTCTACTGTGATCGGCACTTTCTTAATTAGCATGGTAAATTTGAGAAATGCATTTTAATGGTGCAAAGAATGACCTGTTAATGAGCAGATTGAATATTACAAATGAGGTCTCATTTGATATGGTCAGTAAAAAATGATAAGGTCAGTAAAAAATGCAGACTGAGAAAATTATTTTAGTGATACTCCCTGTCCTTGGCTAGACAGACCATTAAACAGCAAGACTTATTGTTAACACCCTTATAGATACCTAGGTTAAACCTCTAAATGTCTCTGTGCCTGCCTTGAACCTGAGAATTCTAGATGCCTGATTCCTGTTAGGAGAGTAATGGAAGTCTGGCCTTTGGAATTCTGATGTTTTTGATTTGAATAGATATTTACATAGATAATTCACTGAACATATGAAAAGACAGAGACTAAGACTTGCTTGGGGTTAGTGAAGAGGTATGAAATATATTAGTGATTCTGTTACAAGTAGTCAGCTAATTAAATGTGTGATAATTGCCAGAATAGTCTGAGACTCCCTTTTACTATAAACAGTAAAAAGTTTTGGTGAAGAAGTAGTTAATTCTAATGGTTTTCAAAAATTTTCTGTGACCACAATTATCAGCAAAAAAAAAAAAAAAAAAAAAAAACTAGTAAAGTTGTGCAAGATCAAATTGGTTTAGGTCAGTTTGGTATAAACTAATTTTCATTTTTTTCATTTATTTCACAAATCTTTACTCATTATTTATCATATGTTTGAAAGGTTGAAAATAGATTGAGGTAGATAAATCTGATCAAGGTTTGTTAAAAGATAAATCTTTATTAAATATTTATCATGAAAGCAGATATATCCCATTTATCTTCAGGTATCCGTATAGATGTATACTATTTTAGCACCCGTTTAATGCAAAATAAAAACAAATATTAAGTATTGATGATAATGCAGATACATAAAACTTACATTCTTATATCATAGGCTTTATAGTAATATTGACCTGTAATAATGATTTGGATTTTTCATGGCTAATTTTGCAAGCTTTTAATTATACTTTAAGCACATGTTGTTTGCAAACAACTGATAACAAAAAAAGATCTTTCAGAACAATTGAGAAAGGTTTTGATATATTAAACATGACCTTTTAAAAATAAAGTGTTGATTTGCTTATCATAGTCCCTACTTGAACCTCATTTGAATGGACAGTACGTAATTGCCATTCTTGCAATTTGATTTGATCTACTATCCTCTTCTTCAACCTCATTATTCAAGAGCGTACTAAGTTGACATGTAATTATTACTCTAAACTAAAATCTTTGTTTAGTGCCTGCATTTAATGAACACTTATAAATATCATGTAAACCATATTAAAAGTCAAATGTTGATGCCATTGTAAAATTTTAGCTTTTTCTACAAAAATTTAGATATCTATTTAGTCCATATTTCTATTTGTTTCTTTCATTTTTCATTTCATTAAGAAAATTTTGCAAATTTATTGAAGGGCTTGTTTTAACAATTTTCTCTTTTTAAATATATTTTTTTCAATTACAGTTGACATACAATATTATATTCATTTCAGATTTACGACATAGTGATTAGACATTTACATAACTTAAGAAGTGATCACCCCAATAAATCTAGTACCCATGTGACACCATACACATTTATTACAGTATTATTGACTATATTCCTTATGCTATACTTTACATCTCCATGACTATTTTGTAACAACCAATTTGTACTTCTTAACCTCTTCTCCTTCTTCATTTATGCTTCTCAACTCCCCTCCTATCTAGCAATCATCAAAATTTTCTCTGTATATGGGGATTTTCCAATCAGGGAGTAGGTAAATGTTGTACTTGCTTCCTCTCACAACCAAATCAAAATTACAACTAAACTACAGAACAACCATCATTGACAATTGCCTGAAATGTAGCTGAACAGAAGTCTTATAACTAAGGACATAGAAAAGAAGCCATCTTGAGACTGCTGTGGGACAGGGACGAGAAACAAGATGATCCCACACCCACGTGTGGTAGTTAAAAATCAAGAGAGATATCTCAGCCGTGGAAGTTCCCCTTGAGAAGAAAAGGATTCCAGTCCCACACTTGGCTCTCCAGCCCATAGTTCCAGTGCCAGGGAGAAAGTCCTTACAACTTCTGGCTGTGAAAACTAGCAGAGATTGTGTCTGAGTGCGATGGAGGACAGTTGGAATTTCAGATATTTCTCTTTAAGGGCCCGCACTTGGATTTACTCTCTGACAGACTCATTCTCCCTGAGCTCCGGTGCTAGGGCAGCAGTTTGAAAGGTACCGGGGACATATAGGGAGGAACTATACTATTTGACATCAGGGCCTGGGCTAGATGTGTAGCTTTCACTCAGACAAATGTGCTAGCAGAATTTATTGTTTCTTTATTGAGCCATCCCCTGTCCTGTCATGCAGACTAAAACAGCCACCATATATGAGTCTCATCAACCTGCCTAACACTGTTCGCCCTGCCCTGGTGATTACTTTAGGCCCTCTCAACTTGCAAGCCCATCCAAGCTGCTTCCAGTGGCTTTTTCATACAAATGATCTGTCTTGGCTCATGCTACAGACTTTCCTAATATCTCTCAAAGGTTCACAAAACCCAAATATGCAATATTTGGGCTCTGCACACTCCATACCTCTTGCTTAGCCGGCCTAAGTCTGGCACTAGTGGCAGCTGGTCTCAGTTGGCAGCTTAGACTCTCGAGGTATCTCCAGACCCAGTGTGGATCCATTGGTAGCTTATACCAGGTCACCCCAGACTGGGCACAGGCTGCTATTTAACTTGACCTACTGTGAGAACCCTCCTAGAAGACTCCAGGGCCAGTATGCCTAGTGGCCAGTTTCAAACCAAGACACCATCTAGGACCCTTTTGGAGGACAATACACTCAAAGGGCAAACCTGGGCAAGTACCAGAGTCTTGCTAAAGTAAATCCTGCTCTGTAGGATTAGCTCATTAGTAGGTGTCCTGTTGGGTCCAGTAGTGCAATCTCCTTGGTCACCTGAGCCAGGTCCTTCTGGTGTGTCCCTTGTGTGGGTCGTGTATGCCTTGCTGCTGTAGTTGAGCCTTAGATGCTGTTTGCATGTCAACAGAAGGGATTATCCCTCAGGCTGCTGATTGGTTGTGAGGACTGGCCATAACTAGAGTGGAGGAGCTGTTGTGCAGGGGCTGACCCTACAGAGGAAGATTCATTTTAGTGGGGCTCTGGTGCCTGCCTAGTCTGCCCTTCGGGTGAGTTGTTTGTGGAGGGGGTTGGGTAGGGCTTTGGTATGGTCTGAAGCTGACCACCAGGTGTGTTGGTTCTGGGCCTCCTGGGAGAGTCTCTGTTGCAGGCAATGGTCACCTGCTGACTGTGTCCTGCACAGGGCCACTTGGTATAATCTACGAAGTGATCTGTAAATGGTTGCCAGAGAGGCTAAGCTGCAAACTGAGCTTGGGACTGCTTGGCAAGAGGTACAAGGCACATGAAGGCCAGATGCTGCTTGTTTGGAGTTTGTGATTCTTTGAGAGATTTTTAGGAAAGTCTGCAGCATGAGCCAATACAGACTCTTTGTATGAAAAAACTACTGAAAGTAGCTTGGTTGGGCCCACAAGATGGGTAAGGCAGGATCTCAGTCACCAGGCTAGGGAGACCAGTGTTAGCCAGGTTGATGGAGACTCAGATATGGAGATTGCCTTCACCTATAGTCTGGATGGGGGGAGAGCTTAACAAGGGAACAACAACTTCTGCCAGCAATTCTGTCTTAGAGAAAGCTATTCTTTTACCTCTCACCCTGCAGCCAGACAATTTAGTTCCTCCCTATATGTCCCTGGCACCTTTTGAGCTGCTGCTCCAGTGTTAGAGATCAGAGTGAGTCCATCAGTGAATGAGTTGATGCATGGGCCCTTTAAGAGGAATGCCTATTACTCCAGCAACCCTCGATCTCCACTAGTTTTCACAGCTAGAAATGTGAAGACTTCTCTTCCTGGCACTGGAACCCTGGGTTAGGGAGCCCGGTGTGGGTTTGGGACCCCTTGCTTCTCAAGGTGGATCTCTGCAGCTGAGATGTCTCTGATTTTTAACTACCACACATGGGTGTGGGGTCACCCAGTTCCTCGTCTCTGCACCCTATCAGTCTAAAGGTGGCTTCTTTGTACATCCTTAGTTATAGGGCTTCTGTTCAGCTAGACTTCTCCATGATTGTTGTTCTGTGGTTTAGTTGTAATTTTAATGTGGTTGTGAGAGAAGGCAAGCAGTGTTTACCTCCTTTGCCATCTGAACCTGAAGTTCTAATAGTCCTAACAATTTTTTTTTAACATAATTTCAATGGATTTTTTTCAAATTAAAATGTAATTTTATTTTTATATTTGATGATAAGCTAAATACAAGATATTTTCTGGAAATGTACTAAGTAAAAGAGATAAAAACAAGACTGGCGACAAGGCTGGAATCAGTCTCTGCCTTCTCAAATTCTATTTGGTGAATTTGTAAAGTTAATTTAACCTAAAGATTTCCTTTTCATGGAAAATGTCTATGCTTGTAAGTTTTAAGTTATGTAGTGCATATGAAGCATTAAGGACAGTGTTTGGCATAGAGTAGATTCCTCAGTATCCATTATCTGTTTTTTTTTTTTTAATAGCGATTTTATTATTACATCAAAACCTCTTCCTCTAGCTATTGCTTTATATTTATCCCTGCATGAAAGGTACCAGGTGGCTATACTTATAGCAATTTGATTGAAAACATTCAAACAAATTATTAGGTATGTTTCACTCATCTCTGAATGGCACATTATAGGGTCCAACTGTGAGTTTTAATGAATCCACACATTTGTGTAACTATCCGCACAATCAAGATATAAAACTGTTGCATCATCCACAGAAAACCTTATTCCTCTTTATAATTGATAATTCTCCATCCAATTATAGCCTCTAAAAACACTATTCTGTTTTCGGTTCCTGTAGTTTTAACTTTTCCAGGAGGCCACATAAATAAAAATGTGCACTATGTATTCTTTAGGATCTGCTTCTTTCACTTAGCAGATTTGAAATTAATTCATGTTGTATGTAGCAGGAGTTATATCTTTTTATTATTGAATAGTATTCCATTGTGTGGGGAAGCACAATTTTCATCCATTTACCAATTGAAGGACTTTAGGTTATTTCCAAGCTCATTCATAATTATGAATAAACCTGCAAAAAATATATATATATGTGTATATATATATACACACACACACATATATGTATATACACACACGCATACATACATACATACATACATACATACATATTATACATATATATCTGTAATTGGGTGAACATATGTTTTAATAAACATGACAACAGGTTGGGAGAAAGAAGAGAAATGCTCATTTATTCTGCTTTTCATTGTCTTTGGTAGGTAAGATTCTGATAATTTTTCAATAGGTTAATCACATGTTAAGGGAAAGAATAGGCTCAAAATGAAATGGAGACATCACAGTCAATGTCTCCATTTATTTTGATTAAAATATTTAAAGAATAAGGAGACCAGAAATAGTTGAATATATCTCAAATTGTGAACCAAATGGAATAAAAAATAAGTTATATTTCTGCACATTTTAATGAACTAATTAATAACTACTGGCTATAGTAGGAGACATATAATGTAGTGGTCTGTGGATACTTTCGTCAAGTATCACTATTTTTGAAGATCATTGACTGGCATTTTTCAAGGGAGTTTTATTTTTATACATAAAATATTTACATGCAATAGATATAACCTACATTACTACAATATACATCAATATTTGCAGTCATGATATGGACGTAAATGTCACCATCTATTGAATAATGATAATTAGATATCTATGTGAATTCTATTTTGTATACATTTCCTTCTATTATTAGACATTCTGAATAATTAGGTAATTATAAAATAATAATTAAGATGGGCAAAATGCAAAATAATTCTTCTAGTTATAAAATTAAGGAAAATACAATTATCATTATGCTATACACTATGAGAGAAGAAATAGCTATCCATGAGTAATATCATATGTAGCCACTGAGTTAAGAAACCAACGGGATTATAATATTAGAGAGCTAAGACTTCTACTTTGATGAAAAACAGTGCAAAAATGTTACCTCTGTTATAAAGCTTCAAATTCTACTAGATTTTTTCTGGCTCAGATTTTATGATTGAAAAAAATAATATGAACTGTAATATATTTTTGACTTTGGGAAAAGGAAGAAGGTAGACTATGGCAAAGAGAATAAATGTGGCTTTCATATTTCTTCAGAGAAGCTGTGCACTATGAAAATCTGTGATATAAAAGACTAGGTGATAAAGAACCTGACTTTTATTAAAAAGAAGTAAAACTCTCTCATAGATTTACAGAATTCCCCCAAAAATATTTAATTTGATTTGAGATAGTTTTAATTTTTTCCCCCTGATATACTTTATCATCTTTTGATTAACTGTAAGAGGTGAATTAAGAAGTCATTTTCTCTTTTTTTTCCCATTGATGGGTTATTCTCCACAGCTTGATAAAATTTAAACCATGCCATCATTAAGAGAAGGGTAAGAATTAAATACTAACAGAACAGCTTCTACTCCCAACGTAGAGATGGTTCTGGTAAGCAAAATATCTCTGCCAGATGATTTCTCAAAAGATTAGAGTTGGGAGAAATTAACCTAAAAGCTGTTTTAAATATTCTTTTCAAATTCTATAAAATATCATAGAGCTCTAAGTCTCATATTTCTGGAATATTTAGCAAAAGATAAATCATTTTGTCAAGAAAAGCTTTTCTCAGTTACTTCTGATTAAGAAAAATGAATATTTTTAGATGAAATTCTAAGAAGATATAATAAGTAACATTATTTTGGAGTGAAGTTTCACATGATCCCTGATGGCCTGGACTCAATTAGGATGTAGGAAGTGGGGTGATGTCAGAAACATGGCAGAGAGAGAGGCATCCCCAGATCTCTCCCCTTGAAACAAAATAAAGCTGAACACCTAAAACTTAACAAAAAACACCTAAACTGCACACCAGCACATAAGTGGGGGATCTGTGCATAAGAGTACCACAATTCAGAACTCCAGGTGTTGGGCGGTGGCCACCTGGGATAAACAAAGAAGCTGCCTCTCACAGCCAGAGCTCCCTGTAGGAGGAGGGGGAAGGGAGAAGGTGTGAGAGTTCCCTGAACAGCCCTGTCTGGGAGAGCCGTGAGCTCCACATGGCTGACACCAGTACACAGTCATCAGAGCAGAATGCAGAGAAACAGAGATGGCAGAAAAATGGGGATGGCAGAGAAACAACAGTTGATTTTTACCAACCTTGATTGCAAAACCGAGGCTGAGCTGCAGCCCCAACCCCTAATCCAGAGGGCCCCTGCCCCTATACTCTCAGAAGCCGAACACCACAAAGCCCCAGGGGAATCTGAGGAAATGCTACTGAAACTGTTGCTAACACTCACAGGGACTGACTGAGACTGAGGGTAGTGAGCGTGATTAAATATCTATCAGAAAATAAAAAGACATTTTTAAGGCTTTATATAAAGCAGGGATCCAAGAAGCTTAGATGCCACTTACTGGAAATGAAAAGAAAAGCTCCTTCTTTGCAGCAGGCTAAAGAAAGACCTTTACATAATAAATCTTCTTTTTGGAAAAACAGCAGAATACACTTCTATTAATGCCCAGTCGGAGAAATAGTCCATTAAACATCATGAACAATCAAGGTGACAAGGCAGCTCGAAAAAAAAGAGAAAAATCTCCAGAAAATAAGCATACTGACATAGAAATATGTGACTTAAATTACAAAGAATTCGAGATAGTACTTCTGAAAAAACTCAGTGAGATCCGAAAAGAATTATATCAACAATTTCAAGAATTGAAAAAAACAACTAGATGAGCAGAATGAGTTCTTTAGCAAGAAGACTGAAACTCTCAGAAAACAAACAAACAAACAAAAAAAACTGAATAGACCTTCTGTAGATAAAGAACATACTGCAAGAGTTGAAAAATGAAATAGCAAGCTTGGGAAATAGAGTTGACCAAATGGAGTAAAGAATCAGTGATATTGAAGACAGAAATCTAGAAATATCAGATGGAAGAAGAGAGAAACTGAAGAAAATAATGAAAGAGAAATTCAAGAACTATCTGATAGCATCAGGAGAGGAAACATAAGCATAATGGGCATTATCGAAGGGGAGGAAAAGGAGCAGGGATTAGAAAGCATTTTCAGACAAATAGTTGACAAGAATTTCCCAAATCTAAGGAATGAGTTGGAGCCTGGAATTCAAGAAGTCAACAGAACACCCAATTATCTCAGCCCAAAAAGGCTTTCACCAAGACACTTTTTATTAAAATTATAAAAATCAACGACAAAGACAGAATTCTCAGGGCAGCCAGGGAGAAGAAAATGGTAACCTATAAAGGAAAACCCATTAGATTATTGTTGGACTTCTCAGCTCAAACCTTACAAACCAGAAAGGAGCAAAATCAAATATTCAAATACTCAAACTATTAAATGGAAAGAACTGCCAGTCAAGAATAATGTATCTAACTAAGCTCTCCTTTACATATAAAGGAGAAATAAAAACCTTTCCAGACATACAAAAATTAAGGGAATTCGCTACTACGAGGCCTGCACTACAGGAAATACTGAAAGGGGTCAGCTCACCTAAAACAAAATGACAAAGAAAAAGATATATAATTAGGAGTAAGGCAACTAACAGGCTGATAGAAGCAGAGGAGTGCAACCCTTACTGAAAACAGGCCATTATAAGCTTAAACAATAAGAAGAAAATTGCCATAGCAAGATAGTAATGAACATTCAGCATACACAGGGACAAAATGAGACAACAATGATTGAAAAGGGGAAGATTCAAAGATCCAAATTCGCAAAGGGGAATGGAGATAAGGCACGAGCAGGAGAAAATGGATGACTATATATACATAACTAACCTTTACATATTCATAATGGTAACCCCACACCAAAGATTCAGAACGAAGTATATAACATAAAACAAGAAGAACCAGAAGGAAACCCCACAAAAGCCAACAAAAATAAAGAAAACACAAACACAAGGACAAGGAAGCAATGGAAATACTGAGCTAACAGAAAGCAAAAGATAAAATGGCTATAAGAAGACCTTGTATTTCTGTAATCACCCTAAATATAAATGGACTGAACTAACCAATAAAAACACACAGAGTTGCAGAATGGATAAAAAAACAAAACCCAACCATATGCTGCCTCCAGGAGATACATCTCAGCTCTAAAGACAAATATAGACTCAAAGCGAAAGAGTGGAAAATGATATTTCAAGCAAATGGCATTCAGAGAAAAGTGGGAGCAGTGATAATAATATCAGATAAAATAGACTTCAAAATAAAAAAGGTAAAGAAAGATACTGAGGGACACTTCATAATGGTAAAGGGAATCATGCACCAAGAAGACATAACACATTAATATCTGTGTTCTCAGTCAGGGAACCCCAAAATATGTAAAACAATTACTAATAGAACTAAAGTGAGAAACAGACCAAAACACTATCATAGTAGGGGACTTAAATGCCCCACTGTCGGATATGGACAGATCATCTAAACAGAAAATCAATAAAGAAATAACATCCTTAAATGACACATCAGACCAACTGGACATAACTGACATTTACAGAGCCTTTCATACCCAAACAGCTGCTTATACATTTTTCTCTAGTGCACATGAAACATTATCAAGGATTGACCACATACTGGGACACAGAGATAACCTCAACAAATAGAAGAGGGTTGAAATTATACCAACCATATTCTCTGATCATAATGCTTTGAAAGTAGAGATCAGCTGTAAAAAAAAAAAAAAAAAGGCGGGAAGAACTGCAAACACATGGAGAGAAAACAACACTACTGAAGAATAACTGGGTCAGAGAAGAAATAAAAAGAGAGATCAAGAGATACATAGAAATAAATGATAATGATAGAACAACATATCAAAACTTTTGGGACACAGCAAAAACAGTCATAAGAGGGAAGTTCATATCATTACAGGCCTATCTCAAGAAACAAGAATGAGCCCAAATAAACAACCTAACACTTCATCTTAAAAAACTAATAAAGGAAGAACAAATGAAGCCTAAAGTCAGCAGAAAGAAAGAAATAATAAAATAGAGCAGAAATAAATGAAATTTAAAACAACAACAACAAAAACAATAGAAAAAATAAATGCAACGAAGAGCGTTTCTTTGAGAAGGTTAATAAAATTGACAAATCTCTGACTAGACTCACTAAAAGATGTAGGATGTAGTAAGTTATGATTGGAATGCACATGAAACTCTCCCTAATCCTAAATTTTAAAATGCAGAAAGGGTTGTATTAGTTCATTAGTAAAATAGTACATTTTAGTAATTTTAATTTAGTAAAATTAGTATTTTTTTCAGAATTAGCAAGTTTAACATTGTCAGCACTTAATTTCAACATAATCTAAATATTAACAAGGTTATAAAAAATGTTTTATATGTTGTAAAAATGTTTGTTCAACTTTAATGCTGTACTTGGTATACACAGAACTTACCCATTTGAAGAAAGAAATAACTATATCCATATTTAAGTTATAGTTAAAATTATTTTTCAAATATAAACATTGACCAGAGTTCTAATATTTTACAGTAATTTTCTGTTTTCACCAGCCTATGAATCTGCAATATTCTTTAGATAGATTTAATTGTGTTTTAATTCATTTAGGAGCGCATTTCTTTATGAAATCATTTTCTGCTTCTTACTTTAAGTATCCTTAAACTATAATATTTTGGACCACAACTGTCATTATTTAGTAGTTTCTATTATTTTGCATACTATATAAGGAACACCATATACCAGCATTTAAGTATCAGGTACATTTTCCCCATAAAACTCCATCCAAGAAACATTGGGGCAAATGGACTTCAATATAAGGTTACTATATGCTGATGGTTATCTCAGACTGTATGCCCCAATGATAATTCTCATTTCTCTATCCTTGTCTCAAACCAAGGCCTTCTTAAGCATTACTTTTGCTGACTTAGATTCTCCTTAGTTCTGGAGTTGCAGTAGGCAACAGCTCTTTCCCTCTAATTTTTCCTGGACATGATAGCTACATGGTAGTAAAGAGAGCCTAACTACTTGTTTGATTCTCTCCTCTTGGATTGATACGGTTTCTTCTGGGTAGACTTTTTTGCAGCTCTCTAGTGACAGCAAGTGACAATGTCAGAAGAAAGCTGTGGAGAGGATATATGGAACTGAATTGATTTATATTTGAGATTCTGTTTAATTTAGCTCATTTTCCCTAAACTAAAGTAAAACAAACAAACAAACAAAACAATTACAGTTGATTTATGAAGGTACAAGTGAAATAATGACAATTAACATTTTACATTCTGATCTGTTGAGAACTATACATTGTTCTTTAAAAAGATGGAGTAAAAATTATTCTAGCTATTATAAACTTACATTCCAGAAATCCTCTATTTAGATTTATAATGTTTTTATTAATATGATAACCAGAATGTTACTTTAAAGCATTATTTTGATCTGTGTTTATATATAAATCTGTCAATTAAACTGGTACAGATAAATTAAAAACTAAAATTCAGAATATGTTTGTCTTTTTGAAAGTTTCTATTTTTTCATAATTTAACGAAATAAAGGTAAAAACTAGATTTTTTTAAAAATTATATTAGGAAAAATATTTAGGTAAAGCATAGCCAATATGAGACAATGATTTTACAAAATTTCTAAAGATATATGTTCAATGAAACAACTGTAATATTTGACTTCCAGTTTGCTATAACTGTAACTATAATTCTGAGTATCTATAAATTCTGAATCATTGAATTAAAATCTGTTCTTCATACACAATTTAATCACAATAAGGACACAATAGAGCATCTTGGAGCTATAGGAATATCAAGCAAAACTAGTAAAATTGATATTTCAGAGAAATTCATATTGTAACAATTTATGGGGCAAGATAAATAGAAGTTAAAAGAGACAGAGGGAATAAAGAAACAAGATATGCTTTTATCACATAAATCCAAGAATAAATTGATGGCATCTTAATTTTGACTTTACTTTCAATATTTTCACATAAAAATATACTACCTATCCATATTTTTCTCCAGTCATAGTTTTCATGACTCAAACTAATATTTAGGATCTTCCTAATTTTCCTACTCTATGAAAGTTCAGAATTGCTTAGAGCTTATATTTCTTTCCCTTTGAAATTCTCCAGTAAGCTATGAAATCTTATTTTTAAAAACTCAAGAACACTTATATATTAACTCCGTAATTGCCAAATTTTATTCTTACATTATGCATAGAGCAGTTTCTTCTTTAATCACAAAGAAAGTATTTAAATATTGCATTTTTTGTAGTTTTAGGTAATTATACTTAATGCTAAAGACCTAGAACAACAACTCAAAGCAAGATATCTCTCTACAGCATAACAAAAAAATACACAATAAAATATTTTTATTTTATATTAGATTCACATTAGGAATATGATTATGTATTTTTGTAGCACTCAAAACATTAAATGAGCCATGTGAGGAGAAGAGTATTAATCTGGAGAGAAATACAAAAATAAACACTGCCTTCCCATATGGCACATGTCCCCCAAAGTGTTATTTTCCAAATTCAGGATTTAGAATTGTGATTCAAAGATATCAGTCAGATTCTGCTGGTCATAAATGAGAGGCATGTGAACTTTGAAGGTATAGGATGGTCATCTTTTGCTGTGCATCCAGAAAAAGAGAGAAAACCAGTTTGTAGAAAGAAAAGAATAAAGTACATGTAAACAAAACATGGGGTGAGGTGTGATGTCATGGAGGGAAAGACTGAGGAAGTGTGGAGCCTGATGTTTTTTTTTTTTTTTTACAGGTTCTGTTTCCAGGTTTTAATATCTTCTGACTGTATTATCTTTCTTTGATTTCCATGGAATATCCCGTCTCCTTTAGATAAATTACATCTTTCCTATTTTTCTGCTTAAGTTTATTTGTGTAGTTTTTTAACTTGCCACTAAAGGAGTCTTGATTAAAACCCTAGGCTGTCACCCACTTGAATGTCAGTAGAGGCTATTGTTCCTAGGATGGCCATGTGTTACACAGTTCTAGAAAATGAATCAACTGGAAAGTTCAGTCTATCTACAGTTAGCTTCCAGACAGAAAAATTGAATATTGTGACCCATGGGCATAGCTGAGGCTAAGATTAAAGGAGAGCAAATAAGTGGGAGTCCAAAGGAAATTTTAGAGGATTTCTGAAGTGGCTTATTTCCAGGGTTATTTTGAAATCAGTAAAACAATATACATATAAATGCTTTCTTCAGAGTAAAGGGCAAGATAATTTAGTGATTTAGGGCACAAGATTCTACAGACAAACTCCCTGAGTTTAAAACTTAGCTCTGTTGTTTTCTGGTTAGCTGACATGGGATAAATTAAAATTTTCATGCCTCAGTTCCCTTAATCTGTAAAATGATAAAGGTATTTCCTATTTCATAGGGTTACTTTGTTGATTAAATGAGTTAGTACATGTGAAGCGCTTAAAACAGCTCCTGGAACTTGGTTCAGCACTATAAGTCTATATGTTTGCTATTATTAGTGTTTATAGAACTGCATTGTTGGCCTTCACTGTCACATAGAAATTGCGATAACTGCTTTATAAATAACTATGACATTCTACACTGTAATTTATAGAACACAACACATGTGACATAAATTTCCCTTGAGCTAAGGTTTTTATGGTATCAAAAATCAGGAAATAAATCAAAAAGCAAGAAATACAATACTAGAAAAGAGGTCACTATTATAATAGCTCATTGCTTGACATCTTTGCTAAACAAAATGTATTTACTAAAAAAGAGATTCTACAAATGACATGTTGAAAAGAAATGAAACATAATCCAGATAAATTAAAAAATAAAAACAATGGGAAGCAAACTTAAAAACATCACAAAATGATAAATACAGAATTGATTTAATACAAATTTGATTGAGCTACTCACTGCACAGGGATATAATATTAATTAGTAAATTCTATTGCAAATTGTAATACGGTTAGTGTACTGAGGTTTTAGGTGCTTGATTTGTCACACAGTTACTTCTTAAAAGAATAGTACCAACAAACAAAAACTACTGTTTAAAATATAATAGACAATTATAGTTTCTTTCCTGAATGTGGTTTATGTGGTTTTTGTTTATCAAAAATGGTAACTGACACTTTGAGAAATATAAAGCAGAAGATATCTTAGTTCTTGTAAAAATATCTCCAGCAGAAGATGTTCTCAATTTTTTCCCTGCAGAGCATTGTGTGGTGTGTGAGTTTAAACTTAATGAAGTGCTTGAATCCTTTTGTATTCACCTTTATCATCGGACCTTCGTATTGCATTAGTTGGTAGTTAAAGACAGGTAAAGAATGTCTGGAACCTTTTCATGGTAGTTATTTAGCCATTCTTGTCTTACACTGCCATGTGTAACTAATGAGACAAATACATAAACTTAATGTATTGATATTAACTCAGAATCTCCAACATAAAAATAAACCTTTTAATTTAGTAATAATTTTCTTTAAAGCAGTATCAAGGTAACCTAAACATAATAAATAAAAATTTTCTTGTTATACTAGTTTGTGAGAAAGTACAAGTCTACCATCCTTCAGTATATCACAGTGATGAAAGAAGAATTACTGCTTCCTTTCCTAGTAGATGTGGTAATACATCAATGGGTTGACTCTCATTACTCACAATAGCTATGGTTTATAAAGTCATCATGAACACTGAATTAGCAAAAACTAAACAACTGCTCCTGGGGAAAATACAGGGTTAGATTCTTTTAAGACTCTGCTCACAACATTTTTCTCAACCCAAATATGCCAACTGTTATATACATTCATTTACCAACATTTTTATTAAATAATCTAATCTCATCAGCATTGAAAATCTGTTTTTCTGTAAAACTTTCTCCTGCATAAGACTTAGCACATATTTAAAAAACTATTTTGGAGTCTCTTGATCTACAGGACTTGACTGGCCTGCACGTTTGATTTTTGTACCATGTTGCCTTTTGAAACATATGAACCAGCCAGCATTAACCAAGAACGGTTTAGAATTTTTATGACATGAGGTAATGCGACTGTATTTTTTTTTTAAGGCTTTGAACCTCACAACAGTGTTGTTCATCACACTTTTTTATAGTTGTCATCTCTTGAATTTACAAATTTAGCAGCTTTTCTATCTTTTCTTTAGTTTCATCATGCACTATGGATGTTACTTTAGCACTTTATAGCACTGATGTACAGATTGGTGAATTTCTTTTTCTTTTTTTCTGGATGTGAATGTTATTGGTTCATTACCATCGAGCTCACTGCCAAAAGCACTATAATTCATAACAAAATGAAGCTTTTCTAGCACGTGTATTTCTCCATAGGGAGCACTTGTGTTTAGGAACATTAGGTAGCGCTTCAGCACTATGTTTGGGAGCCATTATAGACAGCAAAATCACCAAAGAAAACACACAATTTGGCACTGACTAAATTGTGGAAAGGACACTAGTTTACAGCATGAGAGCTGAAACAAAAAGACAGTGTTGTCTTGTTAGACTATAGCTGGAATCTTGATCATTTAGTGACTCGGTTTTGAGGTTCTGTGCATTTCTGAAAATGACCATGAAAGTATAACACTTAATGATTTTGGAGTTATAAATAAATGACACATTTATAAATATGGAATTCATGAATAATGAGGACTAATGTATATAGGTGAAGCAATGTCTATACTAACTGTATAGTACATAATACTTCATATTTGAATTACCTTAGAAGGGGAACATTTATAATAAATAATGAATGCTACCATTTATGTTATAATTGCCTTTGTGTTAAGCATTTTAAATTGATTATCAAATTTTATATTTATAACAATTCTATATGAAGGCACTGTCATAGCTGCATTTTTTGGATTAAGAAACTGAGAGTTAGGAAAGTTACTCTCTTAAGATTGTATGGCTTGTGAGTGGGGAAATTGGTACACACAATATGACACTACGGCCTGTGATATTCACCACATTGGGACACGTTGTGTCAGGATTTAAGATATAGAGGCTGATAGGAATGTTTAAAAGCCAAAAAAAAAGGTCCCCCCCCACCCCTAATTATATAGTGGTGAGGAAATTAGTAGGGTCCCAAGATCTATCATGAAGTGGGAGCAGAGCTGGTCATAGGTCAAATTCAACAACCAAATTAATAGGAGATATCATTATATAAAACTAAAAGAAGAAAGGCATGTGAGCTGGAATCAGAAAAATAGTCTGAGGTTAGAGCTTGTGGGACTGATAAGAAGTCAGACCAGGGAGTGTGGAAAACATTTGTTCTGTTGCACCCTGTTGTCTTTAGACAACACATAGCTCTAGCCCTTCAGATAGGAATTTTCTATTCTTATACATCTCACATCTGATGAATGTGGCTTTGCTACACTGACCCATCTGCATTCTAAACTTTTATAACTCAAGCCATGTTACTTGAATTATTTTTGGAGGAACCAACTGTATGCATTTTTCATTACCCCTAACAAAGAAATAATTCAGTTTTGCTGCCATCGAAACTGTCAATAGACCATAACTTGGCATCTGCAGTAGCAGATGGCCTTTGGTATTGGGATATGATAGTGCTCTTCCAGAGTTGTCAAGAGAGTGTTGTCATAAATACTGAACAAAAGATACCCATGTGGTATGCTATAATTTAATTATGGTCATAGATATCTTTAGAAGAGTTCAAAAACGTGTAAATATTTTAAAAGTATGGTCATGATTATAGATATGAATCTTCTGAACATCAGAGATAACAGCAAGGGATTCTTATTTGTTAGCTTGTTTACAGAGGTTTATTCTGTAGATGACACTGCTCCTGTATAATAAATGATTGATTTCTTATTACCATCTGGAATAATCTATTCAATAGGCTCAGAGTAGATCATAGTCACTATATTAAATTGAAGGAAACGTAGTTAACACATTTCTTACACATTTGTTCGTTGAACATACCATAACACAATAAACTACTATTTAATAGGTGTTACATGGTTTCCAATGTTTTACTCTTGTTATCAATGTTGCTTTTTTTAAAAAAAAAAATGACCTGGTAGTTTATCAATCCCTGCTGCTATTTATCTTTAAACCATTGAAAACTATCTCCTTTTTGAAATGTTCCAGATAAATTCTCTTTGAAACAGTCACCCAGATGCATTCTTCCAAGGTGTTATGCTTTGTTTTGTTTTAGTTAATTCCATGAGCAATTAAGAAGTATTATTTATAATATACATCCTGATTAATTAGTTGCTATAAATGATAAGAATTTCTATGTCAAGGCTTAATACATAAATATGAATAAATATACCTAGATATATGTGTTTTCACGGACTGAGAATAAGAGAAGGTACATATAAGGTACATATAAGAGCTTCTATTGCCCATGCATGAGTTTCATCTTGGTGTCTTCACTAAAGTTCAAAACAGAAACAAGAAAAAATATTAAAGAATGCCAATGACTGGGAAGAGATCATGAAAAGATATAAATTATTGCTGGCATATTTGTTAAGCACATACAATAACTGTTTTGTGTTTTGTTTTAATGGGGGAGTGGTTGGCAGAGATGGAGAATTTTGTGTTTGTGTATAGTGGTGCAGAGACTGACCAGACTCTGGGTTTAAACTGATGGGAGCTGAGTTCTAAGATCTGAAGGAGATAGACTTCAGCTTGAACTATAAAAAGAGTTTTCACAGTAATTTATCTTTACTTAAATCAGAAAGGGCATTTGAAAGATACTGAACTGAAGAAATTTACCAGTATGAGGAAATGAGTATGAGGAATCTAATTCCATGAGCAATTAAGAGCATCTAATAAAACATGAAAGGTGAAGAAAACGTACCCTCATCTCATTTTAGCCCATGGAGTCATATGGCATAAAAATTAAACCACTGCTTATTACTTCTATTTTTTAAAAAGTGTACTTGGTTTTGAAAAGGTCTTGTTATAACCAAAAACATAATATTCTAGATAAATAAATATAAGCATAAAATAATGTCACACTGCAATTTCCATACCCTATTTTCATAGGTAAACATAGTAAATACTACTAAAGTCAGACTTGGTATATTTTAAAAGAATGGAACTAAAATTTTAACTTCAGAAGAGAGTAGTTCTAAACACAACTATCTGATCCCTCAACCATACATACACATTTTTTAAAGATACCTTAAAAATACATGAAACAGTCCTAGAAAAAACAAGGTTTGACCCCAGACTGTCCTCGTTACCTTTGCTGAAGTTTCAAACATGCTTAGCATGTTACTTTTATGATATTTTATTTCCTGTAGTTTGAAGAGAAGCAATGTTTGAGATTGCAATTTCAGAATTTTGATCAAGGCAATCTATAATGCTAAAAAATTTATGATAATTATAAACCTTTACTTTCACTAGTTTTATGTAGTTCCCACTTTTTAGAAACTAGTTAGATGATGAAAAATAGATTTATCAACAAGCTCATATGTACAATTTTTTTCTGTAATACATTATTATGGAAAAAAGGTATCATGAATTACTTTTATAATTTAATTCAATTCTGTGATCTGATTCTTACTATGTTATTTTAGAAAAGTCAATTAAACTATTTGAAACCTTTTTTTGTAATCTGTAAAACCAAAATGAACACTGAGTAAGCAGGCAAAACAGTGGTTTCCAATTTCATGTGAACTGTTAATTATAATTTGTTTTATACTCCATGTTGAAGCCCTGACCCAAACATGACATCTCAAATTTAAAATTTGACTAGCTAGAGATAATGAGGGATAGTATGTATAGATTTCTTAGTCCTGCCATAACAAATTTTCAAAAATTTAGTGGTTCCTGAGTTTCCTATTTCCTTGCTGACTGTTAGCAGGGGGCCAGTCTTAGCCCCAAGAGGTTTCTCTTCCTTTTGTTATATCTGGCTCCCTACATTTTAAAGCCAGCAATAATACATCAAACCCGTCTCAGGATAACTATGCTTAAAACCTGTGATGTACTTTGACCCAGTATTTATTTTTATAAAATTGCTAAAGTTATAGTTTTATAGTCAATATATAAAAATCAGACCGGTGAACAAAATTTTATGTATTCATAAAAATGTTATTTGCAAAATAAAGTGCGTATATATCATAAAGCATATATATCATAAAGTATAGTTTAGTTTGTTAACAAATTAATTGGTTTTAAAATACAACTTCATAATTCTGCTTCTGGCCAAGATGCAAGAACAAGATTTACATTCCTACTTAAAAAATAAAATAAAATAATATATAAACAATAGCTTCCAAGATATTAAACATCAGGCAAAGAAGGACAGTGATACCTGAGACACAAGAAGCAAGGAAACGATTCCTATGACTGTACCATTTATGGACAAGAGTCCCCCAGGCAAAGCCCAGAAATTTTCCCGACTTGAAAAGATATTACTGTGTGTCTGAGGAGGCCAAGGAGATAGAGCTTGCATGACAGGAAAAGAGAGTTCTGTCAAGAGAGCCAGAGTTCTGAAAGGGTCCCCCCTTTTGATTTTAGTTGAGTACTTATCAGTGCACGTATGTAAAGAAATTACCCAGTCAGTTATAGATCTATCTGAAAAGATTAAATAATCCCTAGAGTTCACTTAGAGCTAGGAATAGTTACCAATTACTCCAGCCAGATGGAAATCCTCTTGAATTATGAGGCATCTAGTAGAATAATCCCCATGGTTTTGTCTCGGCATGAGGTTAAGTTGTCCTGAGTAACTATTGCTCTAATCTCATATAAGAACAAGACTCCCCCCACCACAAAATCAATTGAAATCAATCCAGAAATAACGCAGATTTCAGAAGACATAAAACAGTAAAAATAACTTTACTCTATACAACAAAGAAGCTAGAAGAAGATTAAGTATGATAAGTAGATACATGGTTATTTTTTAAAAATCTAAATTATACCTTAGAGATAAAAAATGCATTGGTTGACATAAAAATACAAATATAATAAAATGAATTACATATTAGATACTTCAGAACAAAAAATTAGTAAATATAAAAACATAACAAAAGCCATACAAAATTAAACTTTGAGAAAAAAAAAGATCGGATAAAAAATAAACAGGATCAGTAAACTGTTAGACAAAGCATGTTGTCTAAGATATGGGAAACTGGGGTCCCAGAGGAAAGTTGGGGCCTAGAGGAGAAGCCAAAAGTATACCACAGAAAGTAATGGCTATTTTATAATATTTGATGAAATCTATAAACTCATGGATCCATGAGCTCAATGAAATATACCATAAACTATAGCAAAGCACATCTTAATCAACTGCTTATAACTAGCAATAAAGATGAAATTTCAAAAGCAGAAAAAAAAAAGACACAAGACACATAAGGGAACAATAAGAATGAAAGAACATTTATCAGAAACAATACAAACCAGAAAACACTGGAGTAATATCTTTAAAAAACTGAAAGAAAGAAACAAAAATGACAAACAAAAATGTCGACCTAGATTTGTATACCAGGACTTTTACATGCATGCAAATAATAAAATCATTAATCACCAATCATCTTGTAATATGAAAAAAGGGAAGGGAAGTCTACCAGGCAGAATGAAATGGTCACAGATAGAAATCTACAAATGAAGTGAAGAGGGTACATACAAGGATCACAATAAAAGACTATTTAAAAATTATCAAATATATAGACTGTAAATTGTCTAAACAATCAAACTAAAAGTAATAAATTGTTAGGTGGATGCAAAAGCAAGAGACAGCTATCCACTGCCAACAAGAAGGCCACTTAAAAGAAACAAAGGGCTTGAAGTAAAAGAATGGATAATGACATACTGATGATAATAATGCTAATATTAATCAAGAGAAAGCTGAAGAGGCTATATTAATACCAAACAAATTTCATTTCAGAGAAAAAATAGTAAAAAGGATAAAAAGTATCATTTATTAATGATTAATGGGTCAATTCATCGAGAAGACATAATCTAAATAGCATGTACATAATTAACAAAGTTTCAAATTATATCAAGCAAACACTGATAGAATTTCAAGTAGAAATACACAAATCAAAAGTTATAGTTAGTTCAATACTCCTCTCTCAATAATTGATAGAAGACAGAAAGTTAGTAAGTACATAGAACACACAAAACTTATAGTCCACATACTTAATGATGACGTTTAGAGAAAATTACATTCAACTACAGTAGAATACATATTATTTTCAAAAACAAATGAAACATTTACCAAGAATACCCAATTGTGGCTGGTAAAACAGGTCTCAATACATTTAAAAGGACTAAAATGATGTAAACTTTTCAAATATTTGGAAACTAATTAACACACAAAAATAGGTTACAAGTCAAAGACGAAATAAAGATATGAAATATTCGAGTTGAATAAAAATGAATACCCCAGTATTGAAATTTGTATCATGCAGCTAAATGATTACCTAGGTGGAAATTTATATCACTTAACAACTATATGAGCAAATAAAAAACATCCCAAATAGTGACTTCATCTTCCACCAAAACCAACCAGGAATTTAAAGAAAATTAAGTCAAAATTAAAGCAAAAGAAAAAATAAATAAGAATAAATCATAGAAGTCAATAAAGCAGAAAATAGAAAATAAGTAGAGAACATTAATAAAAGCAAAATCTACTTCTGTGAGAAGTTTGATAAAGTATATTATATATGTATAGATATATATGTAGAACTTTATAAGCATAGCACATTATATGTACATTTGTGCGTGAACCTAACATACAATAAGTGCTTAATAAATCCTTATTGAATAAAGAAGAGAATTTTAAAAATACTTTGTCTAAATCTAATTTAGAATTTGCTAACTAGTTGTCTCATGGTCTTTTCATATATTGCAGAATTTTCTCACTCTTTGCCTTTGTTTTATTCTTCCATTAGAGACTTTGCCCTCTTCATTACTGCCATTGACCCTGCTCCTTTCAAGTATTTATTCATCTCGTATTGTCTCATGTTATGTTCAAGTGCTGTTTCCATGACTGTACAGAAATATTAATTGTGGATACCCTTGCTATAGCCATTATTACAGACTGTTTTTGCCCAGCACCAGCCTTCTCACCAGAATGAACTTTCTCTATAAATTGTTAACAGAGTTCCCTAAAATTTATTATTTTTCTTACTTATGTCTCATTTATATTTTGACTTCATTGAAACTGAGCACTCCTAGATCTCCTTGTAATATGAGATGAAGACTTAAGGTTACCCCTTTCACTATTTTTCACCAAATTAAATACCCCAGCTTATTCTGATTGGGTTGGCTGGAAGAACTAGCACACCGATGTGAAGAACTGCCTTCTGCAATGACATTTCTCTAGTGGAGTGTTTCATTCCTCAAATAAGGATATGCTTTCACCACTAAAGTCCCCTGAAGGGACAGTTTTTTTATAGTTAATATTTTTATAGTTAACATAATAACTAATAAAACAATAATATTTTTCAACAAGTGTTCTTTATAGCACCATTTTTAAAAGTATAAAGACTAATGTTTTTGTTTGTTTGTTTTACTTTTTTAAAATTAATTCATTTATTTTAATTAGTTTCAAGTATACAGCACATTGGTTACATCTATATAGTTCATAAAATGATCCCCCCATTTGCTCCCTCCTTCCCCTGGCCCTCCACCTATCCAACATATTAATGCTAACTGCATTTCCTATGCATGCTCCCCATCCTCGTAACCTTCTATTAACTACTAATTTGTAGTTCTTTAACCCTTCACCCCATTCTCCCAGCCTCCCAACCCCCTTCCCCTCTGTTTGTCACCAAATTAGCACTAATGTTTAATGAATTGTTATATTAAGTTTGACAACAGCAATAGTAACAACTTTTCTCACAGAATTAAGTACATGTACATACATTGTGGATTTCTTATAATCTAGGCTAAACCATGTCTTCCATACCTTAAACTTTGGAAAAATAAAAAAAGTGAGGAACATAAATTTATATACGAATATGTTGAAAAAAATATGAGATAATAGTGCTTGGACCTATAATACAAACACAAATGTAATGTGAAAGAAAAAAGGACATTTTCCATAAAATACATTCTGAACAGGGAAGTGATAAAATTCTATTTTCATTCTGTGTCAGCTGGGAAAGGTGTACTGAGATTTAGATCTGGATCTATCTAATAAAAATAAACTCAATTTTTAAACATCAAATATGTATTATTTCTAACCATGTATATCTATCTTTCATTTAGCAAAAGTATTAACTTATTGTCATTGTTGCTTTTATAAAAAGAAAACAACAACAACAACAACAACAACTACAAAAACAGAGCCTAGACAAGATTTGAGGAATTGAATTTTCACATAAAAGAAAGCCAAATTTTACAATAATTTTGTGTATTTTCACTACTAAGAAAAATGTTTATGGAGTGTGGATTTTGGTGGAAAAAACAAGTCTGGGAAAAAGGAAATGGAATAAAGTAAAAAAAAAAAAAAATGATGCTACATACCTCTCCAAAGATATACAGATGTCAACTAAGCATATGAAAAGATGGTGTGAAATATATATATTTCACTATTTATATATATATAATCAGTGAAATTCAAACTTCTCATCTATTAGAATAGCCAAAATATAGAACACTGACAATGTCAAATGCTGTTGAGGATATGGAACAGTAAGAACTCTTATTCATTGTTGATAAGAATGCAAAATAGCACAGCCACTTTGGAACACTGTTCGGCAGTTTCGTACAAAACTAAACATACAGTTACCAAAATATTAATCAATAGTACTCCTTGGTACAGTAATTACTCACCTAATGATATCAGTAAGTTCTGTACCTTAAGCAAAATGAAAAAAACAATTTTACTATAAACAAAATATAAACAAGAGTTAAGTCCCTTCAGCATCTCATCGGTGTGTGTAATGAAATAATATTGAACAAAATGAGATTTGAAAACCTGTGGTTTACCCAAAGAAGTTGAAAACTTATATCTACAGAAAAACCTACACATAGATTTTTGTAACTGTTTTGTTCATAATTGCCAAACCTGAGAAGCAACCAAGATGTGCTTCAGTAGATGAGTAGATAAATTGTTATATAACCAGAGAATGGGATATTATTCAGCACTAAAAAGAAAGGAGCTATCAAGCCATAAAAAGATGTGGAGAAAACTTCAATACATATTACTATGTGAAAGAAGTCAGTCTGAATAGGCTATAAACTCTATAATTCCAACTATATGACATTCTGTAAAAGGCAAAATTATGGAGGCAGTAAAAAGTTTAGTGGTTGCCAAAGGTTAGTGGAGAGAAATAGATTAATATTTTGAGCACAGTAGATTTTTAGGAAAGTGAAACTACTCTGTATGGCACCGTGTGTACATATCATTATAAATGTATTCATACCCATAGAATGTACAACAGTAAGAGGGAATCCTAATGTAAACTATGGACTTTAGATGATAGATAATTACTTAACGATATCGGTTTATCAATTTTAACGAATGTACCAATCTGGCGAGAAACGTTGATAATGGGAAAGATTATACAGTGAGGAGATGGCATATATGAGAAATATCTGTACCTTCTGCTCAAGCTCAGTTTTTTTGTGTGTACCTAGAAGTGCTCGAAAAATACGTCTTGAGGAATATTCGAGAGCTTGTTTCCCAGCATATGTCATCTCATCAGTTTGAGTCAAATAAACTCATAAAAATTTAAAAAATAAATAATAAAGTCTTTTTTTAAGCTATATGGCCATTGAAATTTTGTATTGTGAAAAATTTTATATATATATGTATATATATATTTATAACAGTAAATATTGTTTCTGTTCTGGCTGTACTTTAATTTCCTTCATTGTCACTACACCTTTTAAAAGTCTAATACAGTCAAAGTGTTATGTTAGAGTTTTGCAATGAAGGCCAAAAAAGGTATATATAAATACTGAAAGATAAATTATGCAGAAATTCAGTTTTCAGAAAGAAGGGACAATATATGTGTCCTCTAGCCCATATATACTAAATACCTTATCCAAAGTATCCTGTGAAATGGTGGGAAGACAGATTCTGGATGTAGACTAATAGTTTTACAGAAGCTTAAATTAGTTTATTTTGCATACTTATGAAGGTATTAGAAATATAAAAGAATATCTGGAGATTTTTGGAGCATTTTGAGCTACATAAGTGCATGTATAAACAAATTTATAGATTTTTTTAGATGGGAAAAATCAGAATAATCCTAAATAGAAACATTTTCATTTTTTTAAAGTTGTTTTAAATACTCTATTTATATTAAAAGTGTGCCTATATAATTAAATCTTTTTCTTCTTATTTGTTTCTAACTAAAATACACTAAGAAAAATAATACATTTTTCATCATATGACTTGTCAAACAAAAATATGTTATTTATTTCTCATTCTGCAAAGTTTTGATCAAACATTTTTCTTGAGTTTAAAAATAGTCTCTGCATAAATAAAGTATTTGATAGTTAAAACGTTACCATTTATGGGAAAATAGGTATGAGATTAAGAATTTTACAAATTAACATAAAACATTATTATCCAAGATTTCTTTCTTCAATATAAAATGCCAAATTCTGTTTAATAGGCATGTTGTGGATTAAATTGTGTTTCCTCCAAATTTTAATTTTGATGTCTTTACTCTCAATAACTTAGAATGTGAATGTATTTAGAGATTGGGTCTTTAAAGAGGTAATTAAGTTAAAACTAGTTCATTAGAGTAAGCCCTAATCCAATCTAACTGATGTCCTTGTAAGAAGACATTAGGACAAAGGCATGAACAGAGGGAAGATTGTGTGAATACAGAGAGAAGATTACCATCTACAAATCAAGCAAAGAAGCCTCAGAGAAACCAACCCTGCTGACACCTTGATCTTAGACTTCTAGCTTCCAGAATTGCTAGGAAATAAATTTCTGTTATTTAAGTTACTCTGTTGTGGTTTTTATGGCCTCCCAAGGAAAATAGTACATGGCATAAGTGTAATAATTCAACTAAATAGAGAATAATTAATACTATTTCTGTAAGTTTTTCTGCATGTGTATGTATATATTTATAATTTAGCAAATGATTTATTCCTAATTGGTAATATCAAAAGTATGTTGATGATTCTTTTTCTAGCCCTGACAAATTAGTAAAAGTCTTGCACTCTTAACCAAAATTACAAAACTGGACTAAATATATGAGGTAAATTTTTTATAAATTGAGCAAAAGGTAGTGCAGGTCTGATTTGTGAAAAAAATATAACAGATAGAGTAAAGCCTATTATTGCTACAGCTTTCTGTGTTGAAGTTATTTGACTGACATATTGGAGGAGCTTGAGACTAAGTTGAATCTCAGAATCACAGAGATGAGGTAGTAGATATTGCAGTTTTGGGCAGCTGATGGAGATTAAATTTTTAAGGTAAGTTTTCAGAGATGAGGCAGTCCTACAGAAGTGAGTCTTAGAGATCTATAAGGCCTCAGCCAGTACTGGCTATATTAGTGCAAGACAGGAATCTATAAGGCTTGGAAGAGATTCCTGCTGTGATGTGGGAGCTGAGTATTTATATTAGAAGTCAAGCAGTGCTGGGTGATATTGAAGTTCTTGCTCCTTCTGAGTGTCATGAACTCACAAAGAATCCCAGAAATTCAGATGAAATCCCAGAAAGCCACCCCATAGTAAATTCAAAACAGGGAGAGACTTGTCTTAACAAAAATCTAATAAAATGTAAACTATCAATCAGTAATTTAAAAAAAGAAAACCAACACTCTTTAAATGAACATTCAATAATGAACATTCCTACAAAGCATACGCACGCACGCACGCACGCACGCACACACACACACACACACACACAATGTTTAGCATAAAATCAGAAATTACTAGATATGCCAAGAAGCAAGAAATTGTGACTCAGCCTTCGCTGTTCTGATTTGCAGTTATGGCACTACTTGGACTCTGCCCCCTTACTTCCCTCTGCCACGTGACTCACCTTTGGCACCTGCTTCTTTCAGAGCAGTCAAAAGATTCTTACTTCATTTTGAAGCAAAAAGATTCCGTTCTTTGGAGAGGAGTCACGCTGGTGTGGTAGGTTAATGGTGTGCTCACCTCCTCCCATGACCACATTGAAATTACAACAAAATTATTGAACAATCAACTAGGAGAACCACCCGAAGTCTAGATGAACATATCACATATAATGGAGGAAATAAAGAAAAGGCTTGAGATTGGTAGGAGGGGTAGAGATGTGAAAAGGGCTGGCCCTTACCCATGCATGGTGATTGAGCATCAGAAGAAATATCTCTGCTGCAGAATTCCCCCTGAAGAAGCAAGGGGCCCCGCTTCATGCTGGAACTCCTCAACCTAAGGTTCCAGTGCCAGGAAGAGGCATCTTCACAAAATCTGACTGTAAAAATCAGTGGAGATTATAACTATTCAGTTGAGACAGAAGGAACCTGGAAATCCAGGCATTCCCTTAAAGAGCCTGCTTACATATTCCCTTAAAGAGCCTGCTTACATACTCACTTGCCCTGGGCTCCAGCAGAGAGTCAGCAGTTTGGGAAGCGCAAGAGACATACAGAGAAAGACTGAGTTATGTGGCTTCCAGTTTAGGACTGGAAGAATAGCCGCTGCTGTCTCTTTGTTGGAAGACCCTCCTCTTTTGCAACCTAAAGGTGGGCACCATCTTGCATGTGTTGGACCCTTACCCCATACGGCCAATTCTGAATCTGCATTGGCCTGGTGAGATGGCTCACTCCACCCCCATGAATCTCTGAGACCCCGCCCCACCCAACTCGCAATTTCCTGTGGGAAACTTAATGCCCAGTAACTAGCCCCATGCTGAGCTCTAAGCAGGGGGCTCATTCATCAGTAATTGACAGTCCTTGGCTATCACACCTTGGGAGAAATTTTTAGTGGCCCAAGCTGTAGTGTCTCTTGAAGAAATACTGAGGGTGTGTGAGTCAAGATGGTCAGCGACTGGCCTTGGTGTAATCTGAGACTTTTGCAAGTGGCCACAGGCTCAGTATTGGCACCAAATCTGAATCTATATTGGTCTCATGAAATGCATTTACTTTACTTGGGTGATTTCCTGGGACTCCATCTCACTCACTTGCTAATTGCTGGAGGCGTATTTGTGGCAGGGTAAAAAGCCTCATACAGCTGCCTAAGTAGGAGGCTCTTTTAGCAACAATCAACATGCCTCTGCTCGTGCACCTCCAGAGACAATCCAGTGGGGGGCAACCAACTCCAGCCCAAATATTTCTTGAACAAATCTCAGATGTCTGTAAGCCTGAGACAGGTGGCAGCTAACCTCACGTAACCTGAAACTTTTACAAGAGGCCATAGGCTCAACACTGGAACCAAACTGAATCTGCATTGGCCAGGTGAAATCTGCTCACTTTACTCGGTGACTTCCTTAGTCACTGAGAGTTGTCTCATACCACCTGATGGATCTTTCAGCTGCTGAGTCTTATAGGCACCTGGCAGATAGCCTCAGGCCTTGGGGTGCCCAGACCTTTTGCTATGTTGCCCCAGTCCTGGTACCAGTGACAGAAGGCCTAAGTTCACAGCGTGGTCTCTCTCACCTGACTCCAGGTCTAGCAGAGCCAATGATCACCTGCAGATTGCTTTGTAGCTCCACCAGGTGTCCCCGGGTGGTCACAGGTAGTGGCTGGCTGACCTTGATCTGCAAGGGAGCCCCTCCCAAGGAGCCACATAAGCAACACACATGGAGGCTGGCATCAGACCACAGCAGAACACCACTTGATTAGCCTCATAAGCAGCACACCCAAAGTATAGTTTCAACAGGTACATAAGCCTGCTGGGGCACATCTCACTCTGAGGGATCAACCCCCACACAGCAGCTCATATCCTGTAGGTATGGCCAGTCCTCACAGTCAGTCAACCAGAGAGTCAATTCCATTCACTGATGTGCTAGGAGCAATCAGGGCTTAACTATAACTGGAGAGCACACACAGCTCACACAGGGGATACACCTGGAGCTCCTAACACAGGTGATCTGAGAAACTGCATCACTGGGCCATACTGGCAAAGACTGAGAGATGAAACAAATCAACCTAATACATAGAAACAAACACAGAGAGGCAACTAGAATGAGAAAACAAATAATTATGTTGCGAATGAAAGAACAGGAGAAAACCAGGAAAAAAAAAAACTAAATAAAAAAAATTACTAGAGACAGAGTTCAAAACACTGGTTTTGAGGATGCTAAATGAATTTAGGGGAAGAATAGATGATCTCAGCGAGGACTTCAACAGAGAGAGAAAGTAAACATAAAAAAGGACATAGAAATCATAAAAAGAAGAAAAAAATCAGAAATGAAGAATACAATTACTGAAATAAAGAATACACTAGAAGGAATCAATAGTAGATTGGATGACACAGAGGATCGAATCAGTGACTCGGAAGCCAAGCAGAAACACCCGATTGGAAGAGCAAAAAGAAAAAAGAATGAAAAATAAAAAATGAGGAAAGTTTAAGAGACCTTTGGACATCATTGAGCATATCAACATTTGCATCATAGGGATACCAGAAGGAGGAGAGAGAGACCAAGAGATTGAGAACCTATTTGAAGAAATAATAATGGAAAATTCCCTTACCTGGAAAAGGAAATAGACATAAAAGTCCAGGAAGCACAGAGAGTCCCAATAAAAAGGAACCTAAACAGACCCACATCGACACATCATAATTAAGTTGCCAAAAGTTAAAGACAAAGAGAGAATTCTAGAAGCAGGAAGAGAAAGGTAGCTAGTTACTTAGAGGTTACTGCCATAAGAATTTCAGCTGATTTACTAACAGAAACTTGGCAGACCAGAAGGGGTTGGCACGAAATATTCAAAGTGTTAAAAAGCAAGGACCTACAACCAAGAATACTCTACCCAGCAAGACTACCAATTAAAATTGAAGGTGAGATAAAGAGGTTCTCAGACAGGAAAAAGCTAAAGGAATTCATCACTGCCAAGCCAGTATTACAAGAAATGTTAAAGGGACTTCTTTAAGAAGGAGGAAAGGAAAAATAAATATGAATAATAAAATGATAATAACTATGTACCTATTAATAATCACTTTATATGTAAATAAATTAAATATTTGAATCAAAAGATATAGAATACCCGAATGGATAATAAAATAAAACTCATACATATACTGTCTACAAAAGACCACTTCAGATCAAAAGACACACACAAAATGAAGGTAAAGGGATGGATAAAATCATTTCAGACAAATGAAAATAAAAAATAAAAAGCTGGGGTAGCAATACTTATGTCAGACAAAATAGATTTTAAAACAGAGCCTACGATAAGAGAAAAAGAAGAACATTACATAATGAAAAAGGAATCAATCCAACAAGCAGACATAACCCTAGTGAACGTTTATGCATTCAACATAGGATCACCTACCTATATTACACAAATATTGACTGACATAAAGGGAGAAATTGACAGTAATTTAGTAATTGGAGGGGACTTTAAAACCCTGTTGACACCAATGGACAGATCATACAGACAGAAAATTAGCAAGGAAACAGAAGTCTTAAATGACACACTAGACCAGATATATTTAATTGATATTTTTAGAGCATTTTACCCCAAAGCAGCAGAATATACATTCTTGTCAAGTGCACATGAAACGTTTTCCTGAATAGACCACATGTTAAGACACAAAACAAGTCTTAATAAATTTAAGAGGATTGAAATCATATCAAGTGTCTTCTTTGATCACAATGTTATACAATTAGAATCAATTACAAGAAAAAAGTAGACAAACACATGGTGGCTAAATAACAGCTACTAAACAATGAATGGGTTAGCAATGAGATTAAAGAAGAAATCAAAAGATACCTAGAGACAAATAAAAATGAAAACACAATGACTTAAAATCTATGGGACAGCTAAAGTAGTCCTAAGAGGGAAATTCATGGCAATACAGGCATATCTCAAGAAACAAGAAAAAGCTCAAACGATCTGACCTTACACTTAAAGTAACTCGAAAAAGAACGGCAAACAAAATCCAAAGTGAGAGAAGGAGGCAAATAATAAAGATCAGAGCAGAAATGAACAAAATAGAGTCTAAAAACCAAACAAACAAACAAAAGTACAAAAGATTAATGAAAGCAAGAGGTAGTTCTTTGAAAAGATAAACAAAATAATATACCTTTAACCAGATTTCTCAAAAAAAAAAAAGTGAGAGGATCCAAGTAAATAAAATCAGAAATGAAAGAGAAGTGACAAAGAAAAATAAAGAATTATAAGAAAATACAATAATCAATTATATGACATAAAATTGAACAGTCTAGAAGAAATGATTGCATAATATAGTACAAGTCTGCTAAAGATAAAAATCTGTCAGGTTTATTTTAACTAAAATATTTTTATATTACTCTTATATGTCAAAGAAATTTTGCTGAGATGACAAATTTAATTTTCCCCATTACTTTAAGCATTTCCTTCTATTGTCTTTTTAATTTCATTGTTTCTGGTAAGAAGTCATTCATTATATAAGTGAAATAATATTATATTTGTCTTTCTCTTTCTGACTCATTTCATTAGCACAATATCCTCCAGATCCATCCATGCTGTTGCCAATGGTAAGATTTTATATTTTATGGTTGAATAATATTCCATTATATATATGTCCTATATTTTTTTATCCAGTCATCTATTGATGAGTATTTGGGTTGCTTCCAAATCTTGCTATTGTAAAAAGCACTACAGTGAACATAGGGGAGCACATATCTTTTGAATTAATGTTTTGGTTTTCTTTGGATAAATACCCACAAGTGCAATTGCTAAGTCATTAGGTAGCTATATTTTTAATTTTTTGAGCATCCCATTGCATTACAAGCTATAGTTGCTATCTCAGCACATTAAACCTCTAAGGATAAATAGTTGGGAGAAGAGTCACCATTTTGATGGAGATAATTGACCTTGATCAGCAGGAGTTTATAGGATATTTTTACATAAGGTGAGAAGAAGGAATATGTACAGAATCTAATCAATTTCACTTGAGTTCCTCTTATTCCTCCTTTATCTTAACTGTGATCGCATAGGTATAGCAACCCTGGTTTGAGATTACCAAATGATTGCCAAAATCTTAGACTCTTAAGGAATGAGAGTTTAGGTCACACCTATAGCTAAAGCACCAATAAATTCCAGGGTGAGAGAAATTAGAGTGGATCATGGGACAAACGTCTTAAGTACCAGTTGTTGAGACCAGTTGCTATCTCTATTAGGGAGGCTATAATTCTCTCCACTAATCTTCTTCTTCCCAATTTTTTTTCAGGAAGAGAGATCCACAGGAACTATGGGTGAGTTCCTCACTGAATCTGTGTGGAAAAGTAGGTTTTCACAGAAAGAGGAAGACTTTGTGGACCATTGAAAGTGCCCTACTCAAGTCTTTTGTTCAAAAGAACCTACTTCAAAACAATGTTAATAATTGACAGTCGCCAGCATCTACATAATTAGATTTGTCAATGTCAGTGGAGTCATATTCCTCTTGGGCTGCTCCGAGCAAATGACTACCCACGACACAGACTATTTGTGCCTGATATAAGACTCTCTTAACAGGCAATCTTCGCTCAATTTTTCTCTAAGTCTGGCCAGGACATTTGCAGAACTACATTACAGTCTAAAGCATTTCCTACCTAATTCTTCTTTCTCTCTTACTTTTTGGGTATCAGACTTGTATCACAGACTAAAGCCTCTTCTTCTCTACTCCTATCTCTGTCCTCCTTATTCTTCACAATTGTTTTCTCAATTAATCTTTTGTATGTCTAAATATATCTTAATGTTTGCTTGTCAGTAGACCCAAACTAACAAAATTCTCCACAATTCAATTTTGATGATGTTCAAGACCAGGAAAAACTACGTAATAGCAGTAGAAATTTCATTTCAGAATGGGAAGGCAGAATGGACTCTACTGGAAGCTAAACAGGAAAATTTTCCAAAGTGGTGGACAGATTTTCTATAATGATTAAAATGGGGGCCAAAAATATTTTACATTTTTTAAAACTCAAGGAACTTTATGTTTAACAACTTTGCCTTTTAGTAATTTAAGAACATATCATTTATTTTAAACACTTAATAACCTTATTATTTTGTATGTTTTGAAGCTTGTATAGTTTTAGATATCATTTCTAAAAATGCTATTCATTTAAATATCAAATATAATTTGTTGATAGATATAAAAGATACATGTGTTATCTGCTTATTATTATTTTTACCTATCTTATTCATTGTTTATAAGTCAGATACTCCATGAAGGAAGATTGCCATAATAGGTGATAATGAATAGAATGACTTGGTTGGGAACATGCAAACGATAATGGCAAAAATAGTGGGTTATATGTTAAAAAGGAAAAGGACATAGATGGAGGCAACATTTTGTAGATTTAGACTTTGCTCTACGTATTGGAAATCACTGATCATTTTTTATTAGTTTCGAGTATACAACACATTGGTTAAACATTTATATAGTTTATAAAATGAACCCCTAATTGCTCCTTTTCTCCTCTGGTTTTCCATCTAGCCAATATATTAATGCTAACTGCATTCCCTATGCCGTGCTCCCCATCCCCATGACCATTTATCAACTGCTAATTTGTGCTTCTTTAACCCTTCACTCCATTCTTCCAGGCCCCCAAATTCCCTCCCCTTTGTCCATCACCAAATTGTCCTCTATATTTGTGAGTCAGTTTTTGAATAGTCTGTTCTTTTTGTTCCTTAGATTCCACATATAAGTGGAATCATATGGTATTTATCTTTGTCTGACTTACTTCACTCAGCATGATAACCTCTAGGTCCATCCGTGTTGCTGCAAATGGTAGGATTTCATTATTTTAATGACTGAGTAATATTCCATTGTATATATGAACCCTAACTTCTTTATCTAATTGTCTGTTGATGAGCATTTAGGTTGCTTCCATATCTTGGCTATTGTAAATTGTGCTGCCATAAATATTAAGGTGCATAGATATTTATAAATTATTGTTTTGGTTTTCTTTGGATAAATACCCAGAAGTACAATTGCTGAGTCAAAAGGTATATCCATTTTTAATTTTTTGAGAAGCCTCCAGACTGTTTCCATAGCGGCTGTACCAATTTACAATCCCACCAACAATGTATGAGGGTGCCCTTTTCTTCACATCCGTGCCAACACTTCTTGTTCTTTGATTTATTGATGATAGCCATTCTGACAGGTGTCAGGTGATATCTCATTATGATTTTAATTTGCATTTCTGATGATTAGTGACCATGAGCATCTTTTCAGATGTCTGTTAGCCTCTTTGGAGAAATATCTGTTCAGGCCTTCTGCCTATTTGGAAATCATTGATTTGTAAAACAGAGATATGAAAAATTGTTTTAGTTACAACTTTCTGTTCAGCTTCATAGTCACAACATAGTTAAAAGCCTAGGTTATGTAACTATAGAAAGTTCTGTTTGAGACATGAATCTGGCACTCAATCAGCTATATGACTTGATAATTTACCTCCATTCTACAAGTTCCAGCTCTTTCATATTTTAATATTTTAATACCTTCTTCACACTATTGTAATCAAGATCAATTGAAAGAATGCATAGTAATTTATATATTGTAGGTTCACAATACATTTTCAAAATTTTAAATAATGATTACAATATTAATTATAATATTTTAAAGTTAGTCTTTTAATAAATCTTGTGCTATTAATGGGTGTAGTTAAATGTTGTGACATAAAACTTGTAACATCTATTGTTATGACTAATAGGTAGATTAGAATAATGCACATGAAAATTTAATGTCATATTATTCCATAATAAAATTCTAGGAAGCATGAACATACTATGATTTACTGAGAAGCATGCAGTCTATATTATCAACAATAGAAACCAATTCAAAGTAAGGCAGATAAGTAAACTAGAGCCAGATTGTGGAATGCATTGACATCTAGCATTTTATTTTTTATTCAATTTGTTAAAAAGTTGTCAACATGCACTGTGATTTTGAATGTTTTAGAAAAACAAGTTTTAAGAAATAATAATCAACCAGGGTACTTGGAACTATTGAAGGAGAAGCGGGAAATATCAGGTTAAGTAGCTGTGAAGCTCCTCTAACTAGTTCAGTCAGGAAGAGATTAACATCCACTACAAGTTTGTGGGAGTACTAAAGAAGAATAACTTGTGAATCTAATATATCAATGACTTAGGAACAAATTAGATGTAGGGAAGAGTTAATTAAAATGACTATTGTAGCATGAAAGATACTTCAAAAATTTCCAAATTATATTATATTATAAAAACATGGAAAGGTGACAAGTAGAAAAATTACTTTATTGAAAATCAGTAGCTCCATATGTGAGAAAAAAAGATATAGAGTAAATTTAAGGAGCAAAATTTGAGAGATAGAAAAGATAAATGAGTGTTTGAAAGTGCCAGGAAAATAAAAGATACTTATTAATGTATAAAATTTTAATAAAAGATAACGTAATGGAAGAGTGTATTAAAGTCTTCTAAACCTGATTATCACTAATAATGACATGACTGAAATACATTTGGAGTTTAGCAGAGAAGTGAGGTGGGGTAGAAAGCAAAGCATGTACATTGATGTAGCGATTTATCTTTATCAACACCTAGGATGACAGGAGGTTACAAATAGTACCGCGTACCGCAAGCAATTTAAACAATTTCCTAAATATAATAGCAGTAAGATGAGTTTGTTTGAAACCTAAATTCAGATTAAATGTGTAGACAATCTATCATAATTATTTATGTCACCATCATCTTTTATGTTGGCATATGATAAAAATCTGTTCCTTAAAATGATTATTCTGAACAAAATACTTTGGAGTCAGCTAAAAATAAATAAGCTGCATTGAGTATTATGTAATATATGACTTCAAAAATGGCTTTAAACTGTGGAGCAAGAAATTTAGCAAGTAGTCTGGCCACTTGGATCTAAAATTTTCTCTGAAGCTCATTGTAATTTAACCACTTAACTTCTGAAGTTCTCTTACCTTATTTGTAAAATGAAAATAATAATCTTGCCCTGAAAGCATGTTGAAAATTAAAGACTTCATCGTAATTAATGTTATTCATTTTAATATGTTGAATTAATGCAGCATGACCACTTTAAAAAAGAAACTGCAAATAACATTATCTAATTAAATTTGGCTAATAAAATAACACAATTTAGCATGTGAAATTATCCTTTCTAGTGATAGGAGAGTATGACCATTATAAGAGTCTCTTGGTCTTAATCTGATATAGAAATAAAATATGTTATATTCATAATATACCTGAATATGTAGTATATATTATATATACATGTGTATTGAATTTAAATAAGAAGTAAATTAAAAATTTACACAGATGTATAAGAATACATGTTAATATGAATATAAGAAAGGCTGCCAAATCAGAGGAAATCAATTAAAAAGTCTTTTAAATATTATTTATATGCCACTACTAAGAGTTATGAGTTATTTAGGATTTCATTTGGGTACCAAGTTAAAAAAAAATTGGAAGTATGATGTTTGGTAAAAGACTTAACCTCTGTTAAGTTTCTCTACCAGAAAAATAAAAGAATATTTGTTTCATGGAAAAGAGAATAATACAGCATTTGAAAGCTTCAAAAATTGACATGTAGCAGGAAAAAAAAAAAAACTTAGCTTCTTTACCCCACATTAACTTAAGGAAAAAATAAAAATGTATAGTTATTAAAGGTTAGAAGGGATTTCATCAAGAAGATGAATTGTCTTGTATTATCTTTCACTAATAAAAAACTGCAAATCTGTAAGAAAAATATTCAATGTGGGAGGAAGCTATTTAGAGCAGTAATTGTCCATGCTCTTGGGCTTTATAAAACTGTATAAGGGCATGGGGAGCTGGATTTTTTCAACATGTACCATGTTTTTCCTCTCCTGCTTTTCTTTTACCATCTCAGATCCATTCTGCTTACTTACCACTATGAACCACTCTTGGATATGCAGGGATTGCATGCTTAGTTTTACTGCTTTGGAACAAACATCAATACCTTATCCAAAAAGTAAAGACTCTTCTCCTTCCAGTTGATAACTTTCATAGACATCTCTTCAAGAAGAGTATTTGTCTTTATTTTGCTCACATAGCTTTTACTTTTAATGTTGCATAGCTCTAATACCCTTGACAATATTTGAGTTCTCACCATCTCCTTGGTTTGGGACTACCTGTTAGCTGGGAAGTTGGAGCAAGTTAGCCACTTATAAATATCACAAATTCTTCTGTATAGAGGGATAAAATCTAAAAATATGCCTCTTTTATCTTTCCACTATATTAAAAATAATGAAAAAATAACAAATTATGCTTTTACTCTGGTGCCTTAAATTTATCTGTACTTTGCAGAAACTACTTTGATTCTTATTGTACATTTAAATAATGCTTTTTGTTCATGCACTAATTGTAATTTATATTAACTTGAAAAGACTTATATAGGAAGGTCAACTTTAATTTATCGATCACTAAGTAGATTTGACAACTTTTATTATGACATTTAATCTACAAATGGATAACTGAGTCAGGACTAAATGATAAATAGTTCTCTATAAACAAATTACAGACGTTTTCACAATTGTGTAAGAACAGTATTCCTTATCCCTTTTGTCAAATTGGGAAGTCTTTTTAATTACCTCTGACTTTTTATTAAGCTCCATTGTGCACAGATTTTAAGAGTGCTCTGATTAAGTTTATTTTTAAATACTGTATAAAGGAATAGAATAGCAAAGGTTTTTGAAGTTTAAACTCTAGTTGTTTTTACATATGCAGAAGAAGTAATACATCATCACAGAAGAAAAACATGTATAAGACAAATTAAAACATATAATACAAAACCTTCGCATAGAGTAACATTTTTTCTCCATTATTGGAAAACACTTCAGCAAGCATATTCTCTTTCAACATTTGTTATACAAAGTAGAGGGGATATAAAAGTCAGGTGCTTCTTCTATAAAGCAAGTTTAAATAATACACTGAGATACTCAAAGCAAAAAATCTTTACATGTAGAGATTGAATAGCTAAATGTGAAACCTATTAAAATTTATGCTAATTAGCTTTACGTCTTGCATGTAAAAAGTGTGTTGAACAATTAAACAGAATTTCTAAAATTCATAAGTGTGCCCAGAAGAACAATTATTTGCTAAACGAATAACATACAGATATAAATTATTGGACTAAATGTTTTTATTATGAAAATAAAAATGTAACATTTTCCAGTAATCATTTATATATATATCTGTTATATTTTTCCTATAAAAGTACTTTTTTATATATACATCTGTTATATTTTTCCTATAAAAGTACTTTTTTATATTGGAACTTGTCAAAAACATGATATTACTCAATGTATGAAACCACTATAAATTTAGCCTCTAATTGCCAGTGTAGATATTATGAGATATTTGTATTTAATTAAATTAATCTACAAAGATTTCCTTTTATAACGTATAATTTCTAACACCCACATTTTCATTTAAAACTTCTTTTTCTACAATATCAGCAAGCCTCATATGTTGTTTAATTCTTGTATATAATAAATTCATAGTTAATGTTTTTTATTTTTTATTTAGCATCTTTATTGAGATATAATTGACATATAATAAGCTGCACTGATTTAAAGCACATAACTTGTTAAGTTTTGACATATTTATATATCCATAAAATCAATATTATAATTAAGATAATGAACATATTCTTCACCCCTCCAAAGTTTCAATGAGCTTCTTAGTAACCCCTCTTTTTCACTCCTCCCCATCATCCCCAGGCAAACACTGATCTGCTTTCTGTCACAATACATCAGTTTTCATATCTTAGAATTTTATATAAATGGAATCATATAATATGTACTGGTTCATTTCATTCAGCATAATATTTACTTATGTTGTTGCATACATCAATAACTAATTTGGGAGGCTCTGAATAGTATTCCATCCTATGGATATACCACAGTTTGTTTATCCATTCACCTGCTGATGAATATTTGGGAGTTTTTTTAGTTTTGGGCTATTACAAATAAAGCTTCTATGAACATTCATGTATGACTCTTTATATAGATAAATGTCTTCATTTCTCCTGGCTCAATATGTAGGAGTGAAATGTTCGCATCATATAATAAGTATAATGTTTATGAAACTCCCAAATTGTTTTCCAAAAAGATCGGATCATATTACCATTTGTATTCACCTGTAGTGTAGAAATGTTCCAGTTTTTCCCATCCTTGCCAATATTAAGTATGAACAGTCATTTTTTAGGCCAATTTAATAGGTAGCAGTAATATCTCATTTTAGTTTTAATTTGCATTTCCTCAATGACCAACAATGTCAAGTGTCTTTTTTTTTTAATTTAATCTTTTTCTAAATTAAATTTATTGGGCTGGCATTTGTTAATAAAATTATATAGATTCCAAGTGTACAATTCAATAATATGCCATATATATGTTATACTGTGTGTTCACCACCCAAAGTCAAATTTCCTTCCATCACCATATATTTGACTCTTTTTTCCCTTATTTATCTCTTTCTTTTCCCTCTGGTAACCATTAAACTGCTGTCTGTGTCTATGAGTTTTTGTTTATCTTTTCTTGCTTTCAGTTTTATATTCCCCTATATGAGTGAAATCATATGGTTCTCAAATTTTTCTGTCAGACTTACTTCACTTAGCGTGATTATCTCGAGATCTACCCATGTTGTCAGAAATGGCAGTATTTCATCTTTTTTTATGGCTGAGTAATATTCTATTGTTTATATGTGCTATATCTTCTTTATCCAATCATCTATCAAAGGGAACTTCAGTTGTTTCTATGTCTTGACTATCATGAATAGTGCTGCAATGAACATCAAGAAGTATGCATCTTTACAGATAAATGTTTTTAAATATTTTGGGTAGATACCCAGAAAACAGATTATGAGTCATAGGTAATTTTATTCTTACAATCCCTATGAAAATTCCAATAGCATTTTTTAAAGAAATAGAACAAAAAATCACCAGATTTGTATAAAATAGAACAAAAGACTTCAAATAGCCAAAGCAATCCTGAGAAAAAAAGAACAAGGCCAGAGGGATCACACTGCCTGACTTTAAATTATACTACGAAGTGACAATAATCAAAACAGCATGGTATTGGCAGAAAAACAGAAATATAGTTAATGTTTTAAAGTATGTATAATTCTTAAATAGATCCTTTAAAGGAGTTCTGGTCTAATATGGGGATATAAGAGTGTTCTGAACTCACCTCCTACCATAGACACATCAAATCTACAGCTACATATAGAGTAATTGAAATAAATTAATTAAAATCAATTGAAAGAAATTCATAAACTAGCTGAGGGATTCTTACACATTGGGCAAAGGAGAAAATACCCATATCACTCACATGAGAATTTGGACTGAAAGTGGTTCTACATAACAAAAAATTATCAGAAAGAGAAATTTAAAAAATAATCAATTTACAATAGCATTAAAAAGAATAAAATACTTAGGAATAAATTTAACTAAAGAAGTGAAATGTCTATACACTGAAAATTAGAAGACATTGATGAAAAATTGAAAAAGACATAAATAAATGAAAAGATATTTTGTGTTCATGGATTGAAGACTGAATATTTTTAAATGTTTATCTTATCTAGAGTGATTTATAGATTAATGCATCTTCTATTAAAATACCAATGATATTTTTTACAGAAATAAAAAAATAATTCTAAAATTTGTTCAAAATCACAAATTATTCTGGAGTCGATACAATCTCAAGAAAGAATAACAAAGTTGAAGACAGCACACTTTCTGATTTAAAAATATTTTCCAAAGTTATAATAATTTAAGTAATATGTTATTGTCATAAAACAGACACATAGATCAACGTAACAGAATAGAGAGCCCAAAATTAAACCCATACATATATAGTCAATTAATTTACAACAAAGGAGCAAAGACTATACAAAGAGGATAGTAATTTTTTAAATTTTATTTTATTATTAGATTCAAGTATTCAGTATCTTTAATAAATGTTGCTGGGAAAATCAGACAGCCACATGCAGAAGAATAAAACTGAACACCTATCTTATACTATGTACGAAAGTCAACTTAAAATGGATTAAACACTCAAATTTAAGACTTGAAACCATAAAACTTCTAGAAGAAAACATAGGAGGTAAGTACTTTTACATAGATCTAGGTAATAATTTTTTGGATTTGATGCCAAAAAGAAGGGCACCAAAAGCAAAAATAAAAAGTGAGGCTATATCAGGATAAAAGGGTTCTTCACAGAAAAGGAAACCATCCACAAAATGATAAAGCAACCTACAGAATAGAAGAAATAGTTGCTGATCATATATCTGATAAGGGATTAATATCCAAACTATAGAAAGAACTTAGCAACTCAATAGGCAAAAAACAAATAATGCAATTAAAAAGTGGGCGGAGGAACTTAATAAACATTTTTTTCAGAGAAGATAGAAAAGTGGTAAACAGTCACAATAAATGATGCTAAACAAAACTAGTCATCATTTAAATGCAGATCAAATACACAATGAAATATCTCTTCATACATGTTAGAATGGCTACCATTGAAATACAGAAGATAATTAGTGTTGGTGAGAATGTGGATAAAAGGGAGCCCTTGTGTACTATAAATGGGTTTGTAAATGGTGCTGCCAGTATAAAAAGCAATATGGAGGTATCTCAGAAAATTAAAAATAAAACTACCATATGATCCAGCAAATTTCACTTCTGGATATATATTCAAAAGAAATTTAAAGAGAATATTGAAGAGATATCTGCACCTCCATGTTCATTGCAGCATCATTCAAAATAGGCAAAATATGAAAATAATCTAAGCATCTGATAATGAACTAGTGAATAAAGAAGATAACATATGTATATATATGTTAGAATGGCTACCACCTCTCACGCACACATCTATACAAGGGGAATTTCTTTTCCTATAACATTTACGAACCTCAAGGGCTATTATGCTAAGTAAAATAATGAGACAAAGAAAGACAAATATTGCTTACATGTAAGATTTATTTTCTTTTTTTTTAATGAAGCAACCCTTGGTTGACCTCAAAGATTGCAAGGACCTTGTCAGCTTACAATCTTATTTTTTAAGCCTACAGCACCTGGTCTTCCTAGGTGATCTCCCATCCAAGTACTAACCAGGCCCAACTCTGCTTAGCTTCCAAGATCAAATGGGATCAGGCTTGTTCAGGATAGCATGGCCATAGACAGATTTTTTTATTTAAGTCAAACTCTAGAAACAAAAGTAGAAAAGTGGTTGTCAGGGGCTGATGGGTGGGAGAAATAGGGAGAGGTTGGTAAAGGGTACAGACTTTCAGGTATAAGATAAATAAGTTTTGAGGATCTAATGTGAAACATGGTGATTATAGCTGATAACACTGTATCTCATAATAAACTTGAAAAGAAAATTATTTTTTATCTTATAAAATTTATTATTCTGATTAGAAAAAGACAAAGGTACAATAATATCCAAAAATATTGAGAAAGACAATAATGCAAGAAAAATCAAACAAGCAGCATAAATGCATTAATAACAGAAAATGAAAGTGTAAGAATGAACAATAGATGATTTAAACAGAAAATGTATGCAGAATTATGAGTTTAATTTTAATAAAGTAGCATTTATGATAATGAGGTAGCCCACTATTTTGAAGAAAATAGCTTTAGGCTTTCCCTATTTTCATGCTTACATACAAATCAACAAAGAACAGATGTTGTTGCGCTATTGACTGCTGCTATTTGCTCCTATCACTGTTAAGCAGTCTGTAAAAATGAGAGACATACTTCTAGTATTTGAGGTGCTGATTACCCAAAGCTTGGGCCAAGTAAACTCAAGAAAGGCTAAGGACTGGCAGAAATAATCTCTTCTTAGTGAGAGCGCTGTGCCCTGGTACGTTTTTCTGCTGAGGCACTTAATTCAGTGCACCACTGTATTTTTTACTTTATCTTTTCTCCTCAACCATGATTTTCTTTGAGGGAAGGTTCTATGTAATAGTCACCTTTGGGTCTCCAGGGCCAAGCGCTGTGCTTGGTAACAGTGATACTTCATAATGCTGGCTGAGCCGATGAAGGAGGCTCATCTGGTTCAAAAGTCCTGATTTTGAGGGGCCACAGGCCTTTTGAGTTGGCCTGGCTTCCCATTCTAGCAACGAGAAAGATGCTCTAGTGCCTGGGACACAGAGTTAACCTCTACAGATAAAAGTGAGTTAAAATGAGCTTGCTAGTTCCATGTCAGAGTTGACAAAGTCTAAGAGGGAAAAGAAAAGTGTCACTACAAGGATAGAAGTGCTCTTTAGGGAAACAGCAATGAAACTGCTGGGGATGGAGATAAGTCAGCTTCAATGATCTCATCCAAGGACAGAGGACATTTCTCACTGAAGTCAAGAAAGTTCTGAATCTAATCCCAGGTCAACAGAGACCATCACTAGAAACAAAGTGATCTGGAGCTGGAAGATAACAAACATTACTCTTTTCCTCTAAGAAAAGTAAACAGTCTCTAAACCTTAAACTGGCCATATTTTAAAAGTTTATTTTTAAGTACTAAACTTATAATGTATCTTTCTATAGATATAATAGGTAAAGTTCTCATGCTGATGGCTCACAAAAGCTGACTTAAATCCATGATGGTACCTGGAATGTGGAACCACAGAACACCTCTGCATCCACAGCTAATTACCATGAACAATACTGTGTCTATAATAAAAGTGCACTTCTATATGGGATGGCAGGAACCCATCTAGCGCAACTCCATAGTCAGAGAGAGCAGGTAAGATCTTCCAAGACATTAGTGGCACATTAATGCACACTATATCCCAGGCTAAATAGCATCCACAGAAACAGTATTATCAGTTCCTCCTTAGTTTCTGCACTGGAGTACAAAAGCCCGTTGTACCACAAAAGACAAGTCTCACACTCCCACTGCCAATCTATACTTTCATATCTTTCTTAAAACTGTCACCACACAGAAGACAATAAAACTAATTTAAAAAATTAAAAAATAGCCTCTATCAAAAAATAGTCTATATACATATGTGTTTTTGTGTGTATATATTGTAAAAATGTATATCCAAAAATGCATAAAAATTATATTCAAGATACACACAACAATGTTATCAGCAGTTAGGATGTTTGAGTGGGGCAACTATAATTTACTCTGATATATATTAAATTGCTTGACACTTTTATGCAAGAAATACATTTAAGAAATTGAACATATTTTTCATTACTTGTATTTTTATTTGATCTATTTATTTTTATAGCTATTCTTCCTGTTTATAATATCTAGTTGTATGTTCTTCCTAAATCTCACATTTTACATAAATAATCAAGAAAGAAAACCTTATTTTTAATAAGATAGGATCATTTCTGTAGCATAACACAGTAAGTACCATAAAAAATTCATAACGGACACTTGAGGTCCATGATTTCATAATCATCTCTGAAACTAGAATAAGATCTAAGGCTTAATATTTAATCCTCAGCATGGATTTAATAATCCTACATGTCTCTAATGGAAGGAAAAATTATGAAATAATGTGTTTCACATTTTTACTATTGTCTTTCATAAATGATGATAAACGTTTTATTAGTATTATTTGTGATCTCAACAATGGGCTAACAAACAGCCCTGGACTGGTTTCATTGTTATGTTGGTTTCATTGTTATGTTATGTTGACTCAGCCAAAGAGAGTATTTTTGGATGCATACAAGCAAGAAGCAAGCAGATTGAATGAATTAGCTCAAGCAACATTTATATTGGTGTAATGAGGCAGCATAATCTAAATAAATTACCTCCCATGAAATTTTAACAATCTAGGAGAACAATACAAATTTACCAAAAAGAAAAATAAATTCTTTTTATCATTGCAAAATTTAAAGTTTCATGAAAATGATGGAAACTTAAAAGTAAAAGACTTTTTTTTTTTATTTTTAAAAAATCACGTGTCCAGAATTAAGTATGCACAGTTATAATGATGATGCTTGTCCTATTTAAATTAGTTATGCTAGCCTTTAGGTCACTGTTAGAATCTACTGTTGTATTTAGTATATGTTTTTCTATAAATTTGAATTTTAGCATTGTTAAATTAACTCAAATATTTCCAAAAGTAACATTATTTTTTACCTAATTATCATGCATTCTCATAATTCACATGGCATTCTTTTGGCAGGAAAATAAAACTACCATCAGAAATACTCTTTTAAAACACATGAAAACTCTGACTACCCTGAAGTTCATGTCTTGGTGTGGAGGAAATAAAAACTTGGATGGAAATAAAATAGAATAATCCTTTGAGATTTTCATATCTTTCATTTAAATTATAAATGTAACAAATTCGTATGGTACAAAAAATCAATATTAAAAGTTTTAAAATAAATAGTTGAAATCCCTATTTTCTTGTTTCTGACTTAATCAACTCAAATATTGGCATGCTTTTATTTCTTTTTAAATTACATAAACAGAAATAATCTAAACATATTCTTATGCACTTACTTTTTACACTTAATGTTGTATCTATTACACATAACAGTAGATGCATTTTGGACATTTATAAGGCTTTAAAGATTTAACTCATTTTCTTTAAACTTGCATAGTATTCGATTACATGGATATATTATGTTTTATACCTATACCACTACTGGTTTAAATTGCTTTCATATTTGTTTTAGCTATACAAGCTATATTGCAAAAAACATCTTTAGAGGTACCTCTTTGTGGACATAGGCATATACATCATTAAGTTAAATTGCTACCGTTGGAATAGATGAACCAATGATTTTGAGTGATGTTAAATTGCCATTTAAAAATAATCTCACTTTCTACTGTCATTAATAGTATATAGGAGATTCTGTGTCCTTCTTTCCACTCCTAAATTTTAAAATCTAATTAAATTGCCTCAATTTAGTGTCCTAGTTTCTAGTTTCTTTCTAAGTCACCACACTCAGATCTCTCATTACTATAAATATCAATTCAGCTTGATATAGCAGAAAGGAACTCCCAAGAAATAATTGAGTTTTTAACCATTCATTATTTCTGGAACCTGGGGCTATACAAGTGGTTATAGCAGAGGGAATTACAGCCTAGGAAATGTGAACAGATGTAGAGGTCAATGTGAGTTTAAAGGCAGTCATCAATCAGATGTTTTGAAATAATATTTAATAAAAGACTATTACATAAAGAAGAAATTAGAGAAATAATTGAGAGTCACCAGAAAGAGGTCAACATCTACCAAAATTTAGAGAACACAAAAGATTTCTATTTTCATATGCAAATCTTGAAAATCTAGTACTATAAATTTTAACTCTTTTCTTATCAGACTACTCATCCATCTTTGTGTATAGTCTCCCTCAATTAAAAATATAAATGAGATCAGTACAGCGGCATTGGCATAAGTGTCCAATAAAATTTTCTGATAAGATCGGATTGCACTTAGCCTCCACTTTAGGACTATCTTGTAAGTGAGACTGACTGAATACTGTACCATTCAGAGAAGAAAACTCCAGTCAGTAACTAGAGTAGACACTCTTAGTGACCTTCCCATATCCCCTTGGCCCCGACTGTATCCTAACATATCAATTCAAATACTTCTGATTTCAAATACATGAAACTCTTTGCCTCGTGATTTATCTATCTGTTCCTTCCATTGCACTTCAAAGGGCAGTTAGTATTTTCCAGGAGCAGGTCTCAAACAGTGACTGATAGCAGTTGGTAGATAAATACTTTAGTTCCCACTGGTAAAGTAACTGAGCTTTCATGTTTTCTCTCAAAGTTCCTCAGTAAGACCTGGTTTTTCCAACCATGCACCTTTTACTGGGTTCTTTTCCTTTCCTGTCTCACCGTGGACTCCTAAAAACTTAAATTTAATTTCTTTTCTCAGTGTTTGTTTCTGGGATTAGCTCAACTGAGGAGAGCAACTTTCCATTATAGTCATACCAAAATACCAAGCAGGCTTCACTCTGCTTCATAACATCAGAACTGAGCGGCCATAAAAATAGAACTGCGCTCTAACTAAAACCTAAAAAACAATATCTGCATGAATGTATATATGTGTACATATATATAGTTTAAATATATTTATAGTTTATATATGAACTATATATACATATATATATCTACAACTATCTATCTATAAACTTTAATGCAGTCTAAAATAAACAGAATAATATGTCTTAGTGTGTTAAATTAATATGCAGGCACTCATATAGAAAACTATACTTCAAACTTAATTAAGCAATAAAATAAGAAGCTTGTTTCATTGGACATCACCTATGTGTCATCTACTGGAGGAAGTAATTAAATTTGATAGAAATCTTGTTCATTTAGAAACTGTCCTCAATCTTTTGCTACAGAGAAAAAAAATATTAAATTTAACTGAAGCTATAGCTTCTAAACAGAGATATGTGGTGCATCTATTTACTTTTAAAGTATTAATACGAATGGACTCTTTCAAGTCAATGTTAACAAAGGTACAATATTATAAAATAAAAGCAAAACACTTTAAAAGTGTTTAAAATTTTTCCAAAATTTTGAAAATTTGGGATAAATATTTGGATGCTAAAGTAAGCTGGATGCTTAAATGTTCAAAATCATAATCAATTATAGTAAAAATATATATTAAGTAAAAACATTTTGTTCTCCAACCATCTCAAGGCAAATAAAAGCTTTATAAAATAAAACAAAATAAAGATAGTTTCAGTCAAATATTTAAAATTGTATTTTCTCTATAACTCAAAGTGCCATTGCAGGCTACAGTATTATTAACAATTATTTTTATGGGGTGAAAACTTATATAGAATAAATTAAGCTTTTGTTGAATGGTTAAAAAAGTCAAATTTTTATTGAAACTTTGTTTCTTTTACTATATTAAAAATATACTTTAAATCCCCATAACAAGTAGCACCTTCCACAGTTCAAATTAGGATCATACCCTGATCATATCGACTATTAACATTATAGTTAATTGTACATGTTATCTATTAATAATTCCTGAAAATAATGTTTTCTGAACAGCTTAGGAAATACTCATATAATTTTTCCCAAAGAGAGAATACTCAATTTAAACCAAATAAAAATTTATGGTATATAATGCCAATTTGGAGGTATTTCATTGCCTTTGCTCTGAGACTCTCACAGGGATGTATAGTTACATTGACCTTGAGAAAGGGCATTCTCGGAGATTCATTTTTTAGCATGACTGCTCAGCTTATCTCAGTGGTCTTTATATCATTGATTATGTTTTATCTTGAATAAAATTGCTATTTTTGAAAAATTCAAGAGCTAGATTAATAGGATACTCCGAATTTATATTGACAAAAAGAGGATTATAAAATTGTGCAATTTTTATTTTAGTTTTTTACCTAAGAGTGCCAATTAGAATCAGGGAATAAAATTTTCTATATACAACTTTTTTGCCCTAATTTTCATTCTCTCTTATTCTATCTTTTTTCTTTTTCATTTGTTTTATTAGTTTCAAGTATACAATACATTGGTTAGACGCTTAGATAGTTTTTAAAATGGTCCCCCTAATTTCTCTTTCTCTCCTCTGGGTCTCCACCTAGCCATTATATTAATGCTAACTGCATTCCATATACTGTGCTCTCCATCCTATTCTATCTTTTGTCATGTCTTTCTACTCCTCCTCACCTCACCTTTTTTCCTTCTTTTCTTTCTCTCTTATTTCTATTTTTCTCTTATCTCCTTGAGCATAGAAAATATGTTCACTGATAAGGCCTGAAAAAGTTTCGATTTGTCCTCCTGAGACAGAATTTTTGTGAATTTCCCCCCCAGATAAAGTAACAAAATGTTTAAGGAAGATAATATGTGGTCCAGGTTGAGTTGAGACTTATCTATACACAATCAGTGAGAGTGGTACATGACGTGAGAGTTGAGGGCTACTGAAGTTTACTTCATCTACAAATAACGGCTACAGCATGACAGCTCTTAAATATTTTAGATGGTCGAACTACTAGGTGTAATAATATGACTTGAAAAATAGTCAATGTACCTTTAGTTAGGAACTACTGTGTGAATAATAAAGATTAAAGAAACTTTAACAAAGTTTTGTTTGCTTTTCTGTGTGTGTTTTTTAAAAAAATTATTCACCGGTATAGTATGACAGTACACTAAAAGAAAATTATAAAAATGATAGATTTATCTTAAGTATCACACTCCTCCAACTTGTCTACTGACCTCCTGTGTGTACTGTTGTAGCATAGGTTCTTCACTATGCCTAGTACACAAAAGTGTGTTACTAATGTAATGACTACACTGTCGACTTACCTTCCTAAGAACAATAAGAAAACATATCTTCCTATTGTTTCCTTCTTATAAAAAAAGTGTGAAAGAATCTATTCTAGCACATTCTCAATTAGAACATAGAAATGACTAAGATATGAATAAAAGCATTTTTTCCTACAAATAATGACTTCGATAATATTAATCCAGAAATTTGGACTTGCTAGTATAATTTCAGAGTATTTTCAATTATTTTCTAGGATCATATACGAAATTGTAAAATATACAATCAGCAATATTAAATTTATTGAAATATTTCCATTTGGGAATGTGTCTAAAGTTACCTGATTTACAAACAATTCCAAAAACATTTTTGTATTCCACACCTTTTAGCTCAGTGTTAAATTTGTTGCTAAATTAGTGCTTTTTGAATAATATGTTTTATTGAAAATGGCAAGATAATAATTTTACATAAAAATTCCACTTATTAACAAATTATACTTAAAATATTACTATTTTTTGATTTATGAATAACACTATCTCTTTTTGAAATTCATCCTAAGTGTAGAATTCAGAATAATTCTTGAGCTGTCTGGAGAGCTTAGGGAATATTAGTTAATATTGATTTGAAGGGAATGGTAGTCTTAGTTACCAAATCAGCCAGCATCTGCAGCCGTGGTGTTTCCTTAGAGAACTGCAATTCAATTATCGGTCATGCCACACTTGGCTTCCTCCTTAAGATTGACTGCACTATATTATGCCAATTTAGAGGTGCTCATTGCCTTTGCTCTGAACTCTCACAGGGACGTATAGTAAAAAAACTGCCATGTTAACCTTGGGAAAGAGCATTCCCAGGGATTAATGTTAACACCCTTTCGCTCTATTGTTAACTATTACCTTTATCCAGACAATCATTAATCTCTAGAAATATACTTTGACCCATGGTTATTAAAAGTTTTAATATTTTGAGATGTAAAAGGTTAAAAAAAAGCAAACCTATTAAACTGAGTTATGCCTTTCTCCAGGCAATGGCAAAGTTGAAATTATTCTTAAATATAACAAATAAAATTCTAAAGACCACTAGGTTTATGAACATTTAGGTTATTATTTATTATGGCTGAATGTGGCTGCATTAGATCAATCTCTTTCACATTCACCTATGCTTAACTTAAATATTAATTGAGAATATATCTTGTATTTATGTTTGTTTGCAAGTTAATATGAAAACATGTAATCTATTTATAATAAAAAATAATTTTCTTGTGACTAATTTTCACAATGCTATTTAATTTGTAGAACAAGAGTTTAAAAAGTTATATGTGAAAAAGCAATGCTTTGGTTCCACTTTATAGATTCTGATCAAATAAGTTAAAGGTGAGTTCAAGTTTCTGAATAGTCCAGACATTTACAAAGAATATTAATGTACAGACAGATTTTGAAAACATTCTGATTTAAATTTCCCTTTAAACTTGAACTTAAAAAAAGTTAAGTACTAGAAAGCATTTTATAATTCTTAAGGATCATTAGAGCTTTTTTTTTTTAATTTACATAGTCCAATATCACTAAAATCTAGAAACAGTTGTAATTTTAAAGTATAATATAATTTACCCAAATTAATTTCATTGAATAGGGCAATTGTCAAAAGTGGTTTTAGAAATACAATTAAATATTTGACATTATAATAACATACATATCAGAAGTTGAATTTGCACACAACTTCTTAAATATTATATAATGCCATTGTTTCAAAATTCATTCTGAGCTAGAGGGAAAAATTTAATATTCCCAAATCATTTATAAAAATAGCATAGCATTAATATCACAACTCAATATTGATAGTACAAACTGTAAAGATATATAGGACAAATTCCACATAAAGTGTGCAGACTGTTCTAATAAAATGTAAAAAATGAGTAATATAACTAACCATACAACTTTGACAACTTAGGGTTTATCGAAGTATTTTAATAGTAATTTTGTAGTATAATATTTATGAACACAGTTTGTCCCATAAAAAATTAAAGAAAATAAGGCAAATAATTATATCCATAAATGCCAAAATGGCATTTGTTAATTTTTAGCAAGTTTTCCTACTTTTTAAAAAAGATAAGATAGGAATAGAGGGGAAATAACATAAAAACTACTTAAAAAATAAAAAATATATATATTTTAAATAAAATCCACTAAATTTATTTTAATAAGCTTAGGTAATAGAAAGTAATTCTTACTATTAATGTTAGTTTTATGATTGACTTAAAGGTAAAATTTCATACTATGAAATAATGCAGATGCAGAGAAGTATAATTTTATTTTATCCATAATAGGCTTTATAGCTTCTAGAAAACTTTACTAAAATATTCTAAGACTAATAAACAAATATAGATAAACATTTAAGATAAATGTATACAATTTATATTCTATAGTGAGTTATAATCTATATTGAAGTAAATGTGAAAAAGTCAATAACTAATGTTTCTCCATAGAAGTAAACACATGAAAATAAAAAGAGAAAAAACTTTTTTGAGTTAGTAACAAAATTATAAAATGTCCAGATGTAAAATGCAAAAAACTTTAACACTGAATTGAGAAATATAAAACAAGATGTGAAAATAAAGGCAAAAATACAATATTTTTGGCTAGGACTTTTACTTTCATAAACTATCAATACTCTGCATATTAAATATAAGCATTTACATCCAAAATCACAGGGTTTCATGTTTTACTCGTATACATTAATTTTAATTTTACCAGATTAATGAAACATTAAAAAAGTCACAGAAATTATAAACAAGATGAGGGAATGGAGAAATAATCTCTGTAATGTAACAGAAATGTTTTGGGCACCCCAATAGACAGATTATTTAGTTAATTTAGAAATAGATCAAGTAAATACGAGGTGTTATATGGAAACGATTGTGGAGGAGACTTTCTTAGTTGAGAGATAAATGTAGGTAATGTAAGACAATCTTTTTGTGATTTAAAATTAATGTATGCCATTTATAAAACCAAAGCACTGGCGATAGAGTTAAAAAAAATGTTTGTAATGCACATATCAAGTAACTTTTACAAATTTACAAGAAATAAATATATAAAATATCCTATAGGATACAGGAAAAATATATAAATAGGGAATCTATAGGACAGTAAATAAAAGTACTGTCAATGTGAAAATTTGCACAAGTGTACTGGTAATTAGTGAAAAGCAACTTAGAGAAAAAATAGATAACATTTATGATTATATTTATGTAAAAATAAACTTCTTTTGTAATCTATCTATCTAATCTCATCTATCTATCATCTATCATCTATCATCTACCTATCATCTATCTATCTAATCTATCTATATGGAGGAAAGTGTGGAAGGAGACACTGTGATTTAAATATTCTTAGCTCAGAGAGGTGGGAATTGGACTCAAGTTTACAGATGAGATGATTAGCATTCTGTTATATATTTTGTACTGTATTCATTCAACAGATGTTTGTTAATTTCTGTTATAAGCTGATTACTCTTCTAGTTACTAAGACTATGTAGTGAAAAAAGGTGCAAAAATTACTGCCATCAATGATAAATATAAAAAGATAAATCAAAAAATATAATTTTCAGTGTTCATGCATGTTATATAGTTGTAACATAAAATAAGAGGGGGAATTATACATAAAATTTTATCATGAAAATTGAATAAATTACAAAATATGCATCAATTTAAAATATTTTCATCATTTCTTTTCCCCCCTCAAACTACATTGCTGAATCTATAAAAAAAACTTGTAAAAGCAAACAGATTTCATTGCTTCTCACCCTTGACCATTGCTGACATTTTCCCATGTTTTAAGCTACACAAAATAGTTTTAAGGTTTTAGTTACCTTTAGTTATCCAGTGCTGTGTCATATAGCTAATTCTTCTAGATCTTATCTTAATTTTTGTTTCACATTGGTAGTTGAAAACAAGCTGAAAGCTTGGCAGAAGTGTTTTGTTTTTGCTTTTCTTTAGTATCCTAAGGAGATAAAAAGCAAGTGAAGATTAGTGCTGCATTTTATATTCAAAGTTGAAATAAAGAAAAAGAGATTGCATCTATATATATATTAATTTACATAGTGTGAAATGTCTTCATAAAAAATTCATTAAAAAGATTTTTCAAAAAAAGAACTGTAATTAAGACTAACGTTTACAACAGCTTTTTTTAAGAACATAAAATTATATATGTTAATATATTTTTAAATAAAAAATACATGTCATTACTCTTTAATAATTGGTAAAATAATACATTTTACAGTATTGCCTAACAGTGCAACAAGCATTACAATGATATTGCATTATTTAAGGTGTTTCTTTTACAGTGTTTTCTCTTTCCTTATATTTATCCTAGGACTTTCCATGTTATATGCTCTCATTCATTTCACTAACCACAGTTCATAGTATATATTTGTCCGATATATCAAATGTAATATTGATCTCAACTCTTAATCTTTATGTTTCATGAAAGCAAGGGCTATTTTGTGTTTTGGTCAATATTATATCCTTAGCAGCCTGCAGTGTCTTGTTTGTAGACACTGTTTTCCCACCCTGAGAAAGAATAATATAATCCCCGACAGATAAAACTTTTGGGGGCAATAATTTCTTTTCATTTACTCCTCTCATTTTACTATACCTAATTCTAAGATCCTATACAAGGAAAAAAAAAAGGATTTGCAATAAATCTTGTGTTGATAAAACAAAATATTTCAAAGGAGATTTACTTATGGTATCTTTTGTTATACTTGGAAACATCTTTCTGTTGAAGAGAAGATTTTCTTTTAAATGTTAGATTATGTATCTAATTCAAAATATACACACATCAGAAAAGTAATGAAGGGTAATATATTAATGTAAATTTAATTATGGTCATTGAATATCATCGTCTTTTCTTCTTGCTTTCTAAATAAAGTCACAAAAGAAAAAAGAGATTAATATTCATTTCTAATGTTCAGTCAATTAATGAATATAATTATGTGGCTTTCCAAGAATCATTGTAGATTTTGAGATTAAATTAGTCTTGAATTAGCAATACAAATTTGATATAGATATTGTAAGTACCCTAGTGGAAGGAACTATAAAAAAATACTTTATAAATTTTAATACCAATAAGAATTTGCAAGTTTTAGCCTAATTATATTAATGTGCTTAAGTCAATCATAGAATGTCTTTGTATTTATGTTTTATTATACTTTGAAAACCCATTTTTAATGAGAAAAACTGAAAAAGGTGTGCAGGTCATGGCCAAAATGAGTGACCTGCAAATTAATTAATATAAGTCCATGTATCTCAATTGCAAAGATTAATTTTTTCAGTTAAGTATGCTGCTCTCTTAATATAATTGTTTTACATTAATAGTCATATGTTGGCTTTCACAGCAGGAAGCCATATTTAACATTTTGAAACATTTATGTTTTAAAATCAAAGCCTAAAATTTTACTGAGTGAAACAATAGTATTTACAAGCAAAATAACTTCTCACATATTCACTATTATTTTTCTCACATTTTTGCTACTTATATAAAATATTGCCTAAAAAAGCAGAAGGCGGCTGAAAATGTACAAAAATTTCCAAATACAGTAGTTCCCCTTTCTTATCCGCAGGTTCAATTACCCATGGTCAACTGAGGCTGAAAATATTAAATGGAAAATTCTAGAAAAAAGCAATTTATAAGCTAAGTTTCACACCATTCTGAATACCAGCACACATCTTCCTGCCCCAAAAGTGAACCATTCTTTTGTCCAGTGTGTCCACACTCTATACGCTACCTGCCCATTAGACATTAGTATACATCTGAGTTAACAGATCTACTGTTACAATGTTGCAGTGCTTGTGTTCAAGTAACTCTTTTTTTTCTTAATAATGGCACATTCACATAACTTTTGTTAAATTGTCTTAAAATTCAGCTATGTTAAAATATATTATCATCTACATAATATTTTGCATGTCTATTATCCAGATTCTCAGTGTATGAACACCATCTACTCACATACACACACACGTACACCCCTCAAACCTTCTTAGAAATAAATTTAAATACTCTATTTTACTGTTGGTAAAGCTATGTTCCATTTACTTTTGATCTTATATTAGATGTGCTGAGCTTTTGTCCCCAGATGCAATGGAATATAATTAATGATATTTAACTCTCTATTAAAATTAATAAAACATTTTTATAACTATGCTGAAGTGGATTGTGATATCATCATCCATGACAATATAGTGAAATCTGTTCATCCTGGACTCTGCCAAGATGTTATTTTATTGTATCTTTGGTCTTGAAATAAGTAGCTATAAAATAAATATTCATAGTGACTCAAAGTGATTCTTTGTAAAAGCCACTAAGTGCAGTACTGATTAAGAAAGACTCAAAAACACAGTAATATATTATATACACTGTACATTAAACCCCAACTACATGATCAGCTAACCAAATAGAAATGCTTTATTCTCACATTACTCTTTATGTTAGGGTCTAATGGTTTCTACAGACTAGATATCCAAATGTATAATTCCACCTGTCCAAGTATTAATCTTTGAGGTAATCAAGGCCTTTAGTATTAATTCTTTCTTTGTCAATGCAATCATAAAGTTCCTAAAAGCAAAGCATCTGGGCATAGAAAGTGGTAGTAGTACATTGAACCTTTGAATATTAATCAACTCAAGTAAAGTTGGAAAAGAAAGAGAGATTCTCATGGGCAGTGCTTGTCAGGATATGCATGTTCTTGCATTTATCTGTAAGTCAAAAATGACTTTAAAAAATCTCCTAGTCTTTGGCAATACACCTGGATTTTGCACTCCTGAACTTTATACCATAAATATGATTTGCATAAATGCTTATAAATTTGTAAGTATGCAAGATGCTCCCTAGTTCTAGGTTTGTAAAGAGCAAATCACTGTGAGACATAACTTAAACCTGAGAGTTATAAAAGGGTTCCCTGAGAAAGATTTTTTTTTTTCTTAAAACAATAGAAATTTATTCTCAGAGTTCTGGAGACCACATTTCTGAAATCAAGGTGTCCGTAGAACCATGCTCCCTCTGAAGTCTTCAGAGAAGAATCTTCCCTTGCCTATTCCAGTTTCTGGTGCCTCCACCTAATCTCTGCCTCCATGTAAGTTAGTCTCTCTTGTTTTGCAAAATTAGGCTAAATTGGTTTTGTCTGCTCAGGGAATTTTCAAGGCTGTTCTCTGTTTGAATTTGATTTTAACATAAAAGGTCTCTATGGAAATATAGATATAAAATAATATAAATATAAATCAATGTACTTAAAATAATCATTTAGTTATTAAATGCCTGGTTTATGCAGAATCATTTTTGAGAAAATAATGGTTATAATTGACATTATATTTATAACATAATTATATTTTATAACATAATAATTATTTAAACAAATCACATTTTATTATGAAGTAAATAATTTTATTATAGAAATATAGACTATTTTAATTTTAATATAAGTTTAATTTTATGTTAATATAAACTATACCAGGAATAAAGCTAATCATAAATATTCAAAATTATTCATTAGTACTAGATTATTTAAAGACTCACAAATTTTTATTTTATAAAGAATATGAGTCTGATAATGAAGCATTTGTATTTCCAAATAAAATGTAAGACAATGAAACTTATGATTAGCCTTAGAAAATAGCATTTTAATAATGACAGAAACAAATTCAAACAATTGAGATTGTAAAAGACATTGAAAAATCAGGGTGCCAAAAAAGACTATATAACTAGAAGTTATATTAGACATTTAATTATTCTAAATTATTAATAGAGCAAAAGTGACAAAGTAGAGCAATTTGGTAGTTCTCCATCACCAAAATCATTTTAAGAATCCAATAATATGACCGTAACACAGAAGAAAAATGATCATAATTGCCGTAGGAAATGAAGCAGCTAAATATTCTGATCTTTTAAGGACCCTTGAAGTAGAAAACTATCAAAAGCAACTAGAAAATTCAGTGTCAATAAGATGTAATATAGTCCACAGGGAATCTGAGCAACAGAGAAAAAAAATGAGTAGGCAATAGCAGATGTTTTCCCCCAGGGACAATTATAGAGCAATAATTAAAGATCAAGACACTATCTAAAAAAGAGCATAGTGATGTAACAGAGGAAGATATTTAAAGAAGGCTGAAACCATTTGCAGCAGTTACTACACTATTCGCTACAAGTTGATATTCCTAATTAGAACAACAAACAAACACACTAACAAAACTAAACCAAAACATGCTTGAGCAATCCAGCATAGTTGCTGCTATAGAATATACCCAAGATGTATTTCACCATTGATTTTAAGATCAAAGAGATATGTTTACACAAAGCAACTTTTTATACTTGTCATAGCACTTATATATTTCTCTTTATCAGGATATTCAGAGAACAACAGAAACTGATTTATTTTCTAGTCTTCTATGTCACTAACCTACATTGCTCCTAGAAGTAGTCTCTGATATTCTCTGAGATTCATGTTTTTGTTATTATTGTTAGTATTATTATTATTGAATAGAGTTTACACAGCATGATCTGCAACTGCCTTTTCCTAATCTAACATTCTATGATATATCTTGTCTTCAAACATGTTTGTGTTTGATTTTGAAATGTACTCATTAGAAAGTCCTATGATATAAACATTTCCAAAAAGAGTAGATTATTCTTGGGAAATTAACTAAATTTTCATGAATTCTAGATCTGGTTTTATTACCATTTATCATAATTTTATTATAATGACAGAAACCTGAAGATATCTGACAATTTAATAATTTTAACTTACTTAATTCTATTTTTTAAACATGGACCTTTAGAGACTATCACATAACTAAATCGTTAGAAATATTTATATCATGCCTCTGTTACTAAATACCTGATTTACTTTAATAAATTCAAGTCTAAAATTTAATTGTAGTATTATAAAATATATAAACTAATTTAAAAAACAATAAATAGTCGTATTATTGTCAATTCGGTAATAAAGCTCATCACTGTGTAGAATAGGAAGTTCTTAAGGACAGACTTTTTCATTTTTGTGTAGCTTAGTATTTAATAAAAGGTGGAAACTTTGGTCCAAGATAGAAGTGAAGAAAGAAAGAAAGGAAGGGACAGACGGATGGATAAATTGCATTACTAAATCAAACACAGCTTGTTTCTTTGACCAATTGAAAGTAAACAACATGCCTGTATTCTCCCTTTGGAAGGAGTGGCATAAAATTAGTGAGAGGCATAAAATTCACATGTGCTTTGTATTAGAGATTAGGCAGGGACATCTGGATTTTCTCTTTAATCTCCTCAAATAGAATACATACACAATTAATCTTATTACTTGCTTGAGAAATGGCTCAAAATATACTTTTGCAAACCAGTTCTTAGCTCTTTTTCGTATGCTCAATTTTATTACTCTGAAGATTATGGTTTTCTTATTATGGAAAATAATGGCCTATAATAAATGACCTTACTTTGCTATAAATTTTCTTTGATTTAGTATATGCATAATCATCATAACATATTACTGTTTCAAAATTCGAAGGAAATATATTTATGTTTACAGCACTAGATGTTCTGTATTTAAAGACATTTTGACTGAATTCATGAATGAAGGAGTTGGGTTTGAATTCTCCTTATCAGATTTGGAATCCTCAGTGACATAAATTAATAAAAAGTAATATTCAGACTGTCATTGTTGGGGTGAGGTGAAATTCAGCATCACCCCAGCAGTGTAAGGGAAGAGGAGGAGGTGAATAGTGGACGGTGGCGTTGTGTGTTGCCCCTTGGTTCTTCCTCACCAACACAGCAAAGAATTATAGGTTGGCAAGATTGAGAAAAAGTAAGATTTATTGAAAGTACATTTTAGAAGGAGACAAGCCATGCTAAGAAAGGCTGCAGCCCTGTGGAATTTAGCAGATAAAAAGATAAGATAGTATGCCCCAAAAGGAGGGGTGGGTTTCCAGCCAGGAAAGCTGTAATAATGCAGAGATGGGAAGATCTGTTTATATTCTGGCCATGATGGGAGGGCCTAGATGATCTGTATGTGAGGTCACCTTGACTGACAGTTGGCTGCTATATAACACTTTGCCTAGTGCTCATGTGCTTACCCAAAATTCAGTCTGTTTAATTAGATTCATGAACTTCTAGGCATAGTTATGATATTATAATGATGATATAATGCAGCTGAAGTTATGAGCAGGACTTTCTGCACATGCGTTTGTGGCTGGTTTAGCCAGCAGTTTTTATGGCCTTTGTACTCAAGGATTGGGGTAATTTGTAACCCTAAAAGGGGGTGATTTCTGAGAGATACTTAAGGAAGGTCTTCGAGGAAAGTTTCTATGGTTATAGAGCTGGGACTTGGTTCTTATTGCTCAAGCCTAACAAGACTATGATAATTGACCCAGTAATGGGTCAATGGAGGCGGATCAGAGAAAGAATAATGGTTTATAATACGGTAATATACAAACAAATATAAATCTTATGCAAGTGAATACAACATTTCTGAGGTTAATTGTAGATAAGAAGAAATAAGGGGAAATGAATCTAAAGCAAACTTTTTAAAGGAAATAAGCTTTACAAAGAAATACTATTTACTCATACTGTTATTTCCACTCTTGTAATGATAAATGCCTTTCCATTTGAGCAGCTAATGCTTCAAAGATAACAATATGAGAACATAGTCAATGAAATGTATCTTTTTTTATTTGAAGAAAACTTATATTTCTGAAGAATTTTATTCAGATTTGCACTGTTTTATTTATCAAACCAAACTTTTAAAATTAAAAATATAAATGCTAAAAATTAGATCCATCTAGTTAAACAGAAGATGTAGGATAATGATTCTGAGGTGATTTCAATTTTATTCTGCTTGTTTTATATAGTTAAGGATTATCTTATTTAAAAGATCTTACAATAAAAATTCTTATAATTTTTATATCAACTCAAAATTCCCGAAAAACATACATATGGCCAATGGATATAAAAAAAAAGATGTTCAACTTTACTATCTATTAGAAATATGCAAATCAAAACCACGATGAGATAACATCTCACACCTGTTAGAATGGCTATCATCAACAGAACAAGTAATAACAAGTGTTAGAGAGGTGGTAGAGAAAAAAGAACCCTCAAATACTCTTTATAGGAATGTAAATTGGTACAGCCACTATGGAAAACAATATGGAGGTTCCTCAAAAAATTAAGTTAGAATTATCGTATGACCCAGCAATCCCTTTTCTTGGTATATACCCAAAAAACTTGAAAACATTGATCCATAAATATCTACGCACCCCAATGTTCATTCCAGCATTATCTACAGTGACCAAGACATGGGAACAATTGAAGTGCCCTCGACCAATGATTGACTAAAGAAGATGTGGTACATATATACAATGAAATATTACTCAGCCATAAGAAAAGATGAAATACTGCTATTTGTGACAGCATGGATAGATCTTGAGATTATTATCCTAAGTGAGGTGAGTTAGAAAAAGTTGAGAGCCATATGATTTCATACATATGTGAGATAGAAAACTGAAAGTGACAAATAAATAAGACAGAGACTCATGGAAATAGACAACAGTTTAGTTGTTACCAGAAGAAATAGGTGAAGGGGAGAGGTAGATAAGGATAAAGGGGGTGAAATACATGGTGGCAGAAGGTAATTTAACTTTGGGTGGTGAACACACAATGTAATATACATATGACATATTACTGAATCGTATACTTGTAACCTATATAATTTTATTAACTAATGTCGCCTCAGTAAATTTAATAAAATATAAAAAATTAAACACTTCAAAGCTAATGCTATCCTAATACTAATGAAAAAGAGAGAGAAACAAAAGATCATAGACACAGACAAGAGTTTAGAGGTTACTAGAAGAAAAAGGGGGAGTAGGGAAGTGCATAAGGGTAAAGAGAGTCAAATATATGGTGACAGAAGGATATTTGACTTTAAGTGTGATCGTACAATGCAATATACAGATGATGTATTATTGATTTGAACACCTGAAACCTATATAATTTTATTAACCAGTCAGCCCACTAAATTTAATTTAAAAAGACAAAAGAGAAATCTAAACAAATTCCAAAAAGTGAACACTTTTATCTGAGTATCTATATTAAGAAATACAATAATTCTGTATTATTTGAGAAATGATTTGAAGCCACAATGTTTCCATATCAAGTTCCTTGGGCAAGAAGTTAATTCTAGCCAATCTTTTCAGTAGCAGTGGAGGTACTAGCAGAATGAGGAGAAATGAAATTTATTTCTAGCATTTCTTTGTCAATATCTAAGGAAACACTTACATCTATATCAGGAAAATTGACCAAAACTGAAGAATAACTGAAATTTCAAGTCCAATAGCTTTTCTTAAGTCTGTTAGACAGACTAGAAGCGAAAAAAAAATACATTAAGTTCTTGAGAAAATGAACATCTTGTGATTAAACATATTTAAATGTTCTATATCATTAGTAAAATTAGTGATAAAGTGATCCTTTTATCACTACTATTTTTTATCTAAGAAACTCTGAGATGATTATATTCATTAATTTACTGGTAGAGTTAGTAAAGTACTTTGGATTGAATTGAAAGCAGTAAAAGACTGTGAACTATTAGGGAGAGAAAATGAATGAAATAAAGGAGTTGGCTGAGTTTTCACTTGACCTTTTGATGCCTTAGTGCATTAGGACAAACTTTTGCAGCAAAATGAGTTATATGATGCTTTCCTTTATAGATAGATGCAAATCTTCCATTATAGATAACATTTTTTTCAAGTGCATATTGATTACTTCAAATCAATAATAAAACTTAAGGTATCATTGTATAATTTATTATTACACAAATTAATATTGTTTTCCAGATGCAACAAATGCTAATGAAATTTCTGTTAATGGCATTTTATATTTATATTGCAGAGGATATTCCTGGTCTTGTTAGAAAGCAATTATTTTTCCATTTTTTACTTTGCCACATTTATTTACCAAGTCCATATGCATTGTAGTTCTCCAAACCATATGGAGTTAAATTTAAGAAAGTACGATTGTTTCATGTAATTATAATATAGATAGGATATTGGCTTCTGATGATTTATTTAAAGAAAAAAGTATTTTCAAGTACTTCACATGACACATATTTCAAAAAAATATCCACACAATTAGTAAATATCTGAAGCTATGGAATTTGCTCCACAACATTTATATTTGTATTAAAAAATCAATCTCTATGCAAATGCATTTTAAAAGCCTTATTATTTTTTGAGTCTATTCATTTCAAGAACATTGTATGTAATTGAGCTTATGATGTTAATGATAGCTACATAACTGTGCCTAAAGACTAATATATGAATAATTATCCAGAGTACTATGTTTTATGAAATTATTTGTTGTGAAAACTGTTATGTTTTAAATATAAAAGAACAATTTTAATTTAACAGATAGTAGCAGCTAATGTAAAGCTGGCAGAATTAAGACTCCAAATTATAGAAGTTATGTGAATATAATTATAATTAGATCTTTTTTGAAAATGTAGCTTTTTAATCATAATTTACAAAATATTAGGTTTTGTGAAGAAATGATAGCTATACAAGGTAGAATATTTTTAGACATTCATTTTGTCTGATACAAATATTCAATATTTCTAACTTATACCTGGTCTTGTTATATCTATTATGACTTTGCTGCTTTGTATAGTAATAGCTATTTATATCTATCATAACATTATCTTTGTAAAAACCATATTATACTTTCCCTTTAAAAAATTTTCTTTCATAACCTTGTGATTTATCAGAGATTCCATCAATCAATACAACATGAAAATAAATACATATCTAGCTATTCATTCTTTAGAATTCTATGTATCTTTTATTAGGCAAAGTTTAACTGTAAAGGCCATTTGCACAAGAGATAAAGAAAAATCATTTTCATGGTTTTGCTTTTCACTGAAACACAAAAATAACTTTTGTTTTAGGCCATATTACAAAAGCCTGCCTTCTGAGAATCATTGTGTGTAGAAAAAAATAAAGCACATGAGATATGTGATTTTAGCTCAGTGATTAAACTGTTTGCCTTTATGGAATTTACTTGAACAGTCAGAATTCACCTCATCTCTTTGAGAATATTCTTGTCTCTGAATCTATGATCAAGTATAGCAATGTTCATATATTGACAAAGAGCTGTGGGTTATTTCTAATCAATGGAAATTCTTATGTAAGAAGCATATACTCAGTTGACAAGAGAGAAAAAGAGAGTGAGAAAGAGACAGACACACAGAACCAGAAAGAGACAGAGATTGAAAGAGCAGAGAGTTATTGTGAGTAAAAGGATGACAGGAGGAACAATCTTCAACATGGATAACGAACTCGTTTTATTATTTTTATGAGTTATTCTATTTCTGTTGAGCTTAAAATCTCAACATTGTGATTTCTTAAACTATCAGGCTATGTACAAATTTTGGTAAAAATTTAGTTAATGTGAGTATATGATATTTTCTGCTACACCTGTGACCAAGCAAGTGGGCCCACTGCCCGCCGAGCAACAGAAAAACTGAATGCCAAATTCCAAGGTACTAACAAGTCTTTTGCAGAGAAAAGGATTTTCATATATAAGGTAATCAAACAAGGAAACCATAAGCAAAGCTCAAATTGGTCTCCTCGAACTTAGGGCAGAGAAAAGTTTGAAAGGATGAAGGTAATATTCATATTCATAAGTTTTTACTTAGGAAGGTTGTTATTGGACAATTTTGAAAATTAGCCGTGTAGGGTAAGGAATATGAGAGAGGCAAAAGAAAGTACAAAGAAATTCCAATCTGGCAGTGTTGGGTGGGTCAATTTTATAGTTGTTCATATTTAGTTCAGGCATCGATCTTCCTTATCGAAGGACACATATGCTGTTTTTGTGAAAATAGCTCAAAGTCTGCATTAGGGAGTAAAATCAGTCTAATCTGTGTAAGGCGTGTGACACACACACACACACACAAACAAAACAAAATTATTTATTTATTTATTTATTTATTTATTTATTTATTTATTTATTTATTTGATTTTTTTTTTAGGCGAGGCAACTGTTGGTTGACCTCACAGACTGCAAGGACCTTGTCAGCTTACAATCCCATTTTTCTTTATTTTTATTTTTTTATACCTACAGCACATGGTCTTCCTAGGTGGTCTCCCATCCAATTATTAACCAGGCCTGACCTTGCTTAGCTTTTGAGATCAGATGGAATCGGACTTGTTCACGGTAGCATGGTCGTAGACAAAACAAAAATTAAAAACAAAAAAACACTTTGTCAATGTTAGGTTTCATACCTTGCTGTCTTCCTTTTTGTGTTTGTAGACAAAGTATACATTAAGAAATAACAGAGGGTTTAATGTAGTTTTGCAAATAGTTGGATGACCAATAATAGGCTTTCTCCCTTGATAGCATTTCTGGAGGAGCAATCAATATTGATCAATAGGGCTACTTTAATGATAGACCCTGTTATATTCAGATGAAGACCTTTTCCTGATCAAGGGTTTGCTTTAGTGTCATTGAGCTTATGAAATATATATCTATATATTGATTCATCAACAGAAAATCCTGAAGATATTATATCTGATGAATAAGAAAAATTTGGGGGGATATCAAAGAAAAGGAGCGCAAGCCGTAATTCTTTGTAGAATGGCATAATATATCATCTTTGCTTCTTAATAGAAATGAAACTATGTATCCAATAACAAATAGTAAACATAAGACAATTTTCGTTCCTAAAATGTTTTAAAAATACAAAGTTATTTCTTTCAAGAATTTAACCTATTATCAATAAGTTTCTTCTTAAAATTTTGAAGATGCCCTCTGGTACTGAAGATGTTTGGTTCTTGTTTCACAATCCATTTGAAGATATCCTGGAAATCAAATATCTTTTTATTTCTTCTACTTCACTTTAAAAAGTGATGTGGTATTGCAAATGTAGTTAATGATTTTCTTTGGAAAGATTAAACAAAGACTTTTTTTTTTCCTTTTGAGCTCTTGAAAGTAAGCATTTTATAATTCTACTGATTATCTACTGGCTATCAGCCACCAAAATATTAAAGGAACCCTTACTATAGACTTTGAAATTATAACTTAAGCAAACTATTTTTTTGGCCAATTTTGTTATACAAAGAAAGAAAATAAAAGCAATAGCTAATAAAAAAAAACTGATCTAGATGTTATTTTTAATGAAAACTAAGGCTATCTTCATAGTCAAAATTTCAAGAGAATTAGATTCTCTTCTAAGAGAAGGTATATATGTTTAATTAATGACATTTTACTAAATATTTATTATATACTCATCATAAAATATTAACTAAGAGCCATTATTTCCCTGTGTTGTGGGAATATAGCCATGGCATATAATTCAAAGTCCTTGTCATCACGAAGCCAGAATTTTAATGAAGGAAGACTAAAAATAAGCAAATAAGCAAATACATATATAATATTAATGAAGGTAAATGAATATATTTATGGAGAATGATAAGGAAAAAAGGAGCACATGGGCAACAGGGTTCAATTTTACATAAAGATTTCAATAAAGACCTAAATTAATGGACATTTGAGCTGGGTAGAGTCTCGATGAAATGAAAGAATGACGAGCCACGAGGTTATGGGTGATAAGAGTATACGAGTATTAAAAAAAACAGGATATGATAAAAACAGATGCAGGAATCAAAATATTTGGAAGAAATTAGGGCTAGAAATTTAGTTTTGTGCTAAATATTTGATAAATTTAAGATAACAAAGCATGTCTTAATGACCCTATGATTTGATCAGGCAGGTAATTTTAAATTCCTATTTATATAGATTAGATAGTGGAAAAAATATAAAAAATATGGATTTTCTATTCTTGTCCTTTTGGGGGTATCCCTTCTTTTATGTCCTCAGCTCCTATATCATGAGGTTCTGGCACTGAGTGGATGCTATGTGCATATTAACTGATGGAACTGACCTTGCTAGCTATAAAATAACAATGCCTGATGAGTTCATGAGGAAAACAATCATTTACTTACAAGCTGTATTATAAGATTCATCTTTTTTCAACTAAAATGAGAAAAATAGAGTGCTTTTTCTTATCTAGGAATATGGTTTTATGAAAAGGTAATTATAGAAATTTGCCCACATACATTGAGAAAGTAGTTCAATACCTAATGACCCTGTGGCTAAAATGAGACTCTTTGAATCAAAATTACTATGCTTAGGTAAGTAAAGCATAAATATCCTCCTGACTCTTCAAAAACGAGTCACAATTTGTCAAAAGTCCTATCTGTAGGTTATTTAGAGAGATGTCTTATATACATGCAGAATTTTATCATGCTATCAGAATTTCCAATAAATCCTAAGAACCATGGCTATTTAACATAATCATTTATCTTTATATATAATTATATATCAATTTCTAGGGCCCATCCCAGGCCTACTGAATTAGAATATCCAGGACTGAGACTTGAAAAATGTTACTTTGTGTAAGTTTATGATGTCTGTGGTATTTTTTTTTTAAATTACAGTTGATATTCAAAATTATATTAGTTTCACATGTACAGCACAGTAGTTAACATATGTATAATTTACAATGTGATCCACCCAATAAGTCTAGTACCCATCTGGCACCATACATAGTTATTACAATATTATTGACTATATTCCCTATGCCGTTATTCCTCATGACTATTTCGTAACTGCCAATTTGTACTTCTTAATCCTTTCTTCTTTCTCATCCAGCTCCCCAACCTCTCCCATCTGGCAACTATCAGTATGTTCTCTGTATCTATGACTTACTTTCTGCTTTGTTTGTTCATTTATTTTGTTTTTTAGATTCCACATATAAGTGAAATCATATGGTATTTGTCTTTCTGTGTCTGACTTATTTCACTTAAGATAATGCCCTCGAGGTCCATCCATGTTGTTGAAAATGGTAAGATTTTATTCTTTCTGTGGCCAAGTAATAGTCTGTTATATGTATGTACCACATCTTCTTTATCCAATTGTCTATTGATAGATAAAGAAGCAACTTAGGCTGTAAGTAACACTGCAATGAATATAGTGGTGCATATATTTTTTTGAATTAGTGCTTTAGATCTCTTCAGATAGATACCCAGGAGTGGGATTTCTGGGTTGTATGGCAGTTCTATGTTTATTTTGGGGGGAATTCCATACTGTTTTCCATAGTGGCTGCACTAATTTTCACCAACACTATGTCTTCAGTTTTTAAATTGGGGTATGGAAATTACATGCAAGCACACAATGCATTCCCATATATATTCCATTAATTTTTAATTATGTGAAATGCATCATACTAAGCACTAGTCTATTCACATAAAACCTTGAAGAAGATATGGATCACCTATGTTAACTAAGATTGTCTAGGCTTTACTAACATCGAATCTTAAATTTGTTATCGTTCAGTCAATTAAAACTTGCTTTTCTCTCACATTAGAGAAACATGCCTCCTTCCCAGAGTTATTCAGGGACCCATAACAAGTTTTCTTTCCGAGTACTTTGAAAAGAAGAAGGAACATAAAAAACTAGGAATCAGAGATGTCAATAAGCCAGGTCCAAAAGTGTAAACACTAGTTTTGATCATTTGCCAGTGAAGATAATGTGTTTATATAGCCACATCTAATTATAAAGGAGACTTTATTATTTACATGGCCACATCTAATATAAAGGATACTTTATGTGGCCATGTAAATAATAATCTAGGTAAATATTCAAGAAAAGGAAAGAGAAGAATAGATTTTGTTGGACAGCTGACAGTTTTGACTATGCTGTTAACATACAGTTTAGAGATGAGTACTAGTCAGTAACTCAGGGAAAACAGATTTAAAAACCATTTCAAAATTAGTGCTTACTTCTGCATTGAAAGATGGTTACAGAAGGAAGAATGTATCTGTATATCATTTTACTGGGCGAATGACTTTGCATTGAAAGGTGGAGTGTAAGCTAGCTGAGATGGAATAATTTGGAAGAAAAGGTGAGATATATTGCTCTATTTATTTTTTTCTTCAGTATTTGAAGAGGGGGAAATTTTTTGAGATATATCACTTGACAAACAGGAGAACACAATCATTTGAAACAAGTAGACCCCTAACAGAAACAGTGATTCTGATATTCAACTTTTAGGCATTTTTTTGGTGTTGTTGTTATTTTAATTGTGTATCATTATGCCCTTATGGTCTATATATTCTGTCATGTAGAACAATCTTTGTTTCTGGTCCCTTAATGAATGAAGAGGCGGAAGTACTGGGTTCCTATATTGGAGAGTGGTAGACAAAGGGGAGTTGGAACAGCAAGAAGGTTTGTTGGTAAAATGAGAATAGTAGAACAAAAGCAGAAGTCATTATTAGCAAGAAATCCTGGGGTAAGCACTGAGTTTTCAATGATTATGGGGGATAAATTTACTGTTATTTTCTTTAGTATTTAAAAAAGCCTTACTCCTACTTGGAATTTTGTACGTTATACAGATATGCATTCAAGTACAATTCGGTGGATAGGCTATGTGAAAACAGGGTTCTAATGAAGGCACATAAGGGGAACATTTCATCCAAATGATGATATGGAAGGTTATTTAAAAGAAATGGCATTTTATTGATTTATTTTTATTTTTTTATATATTATGGTGACATTGACAAAATCCAATAAGTTAGGAAATAGCATTTTAGATGAGATATGAAAAATGAGTAAGAATTAACTATGAAAGAAGTAATCGAAAGTGTTTTAGGAAAAGGGAGTAGTGTACATAAATAGCCCAGGTTTAAAGAAAGCGTGTTATATTACAAAAATTGAATTTATATGTACAGAACTGAAGAGAGGGAAGGTGAATGTGGTTATGATAGAAGAAATGGAACAGAGATAAAAGCAATATGAAGAGAGAGCGAGGCAGGAGATAAACGGAACTAGCCTGTGTGGGCTATAATTTCTATTTTGGACTTTAAAAGCAACAATTATTGAATATTGACTACATTAAAAACATCAATTTTGTGCCAACCTATTGAATAATCTAATTATAGCATATGAGCTTAAAAGTAAATCTGGTAAAAAGAAATATGATTTCTAAAAATAAAAATGTATGGAAAGGTTAGAATGAGTAGACTTGAGAGGGTGGCTATTGCATAGGAGGTAAAAATGAAGTCATTATGAATGACATAGGCTTCTGATAAATATGATACAGGGAAGTAACAAAATAAACTTTTTTCTTTTCTTCTTCTATCCATTGTTCTTTTTTTCTCTTATTTAATTGTTCTCAGTTCTTTCCATAAGAGAATAAAAATAATAGGAAAATGTTATTCTTAAACTAAGAAAGAATAAACCCTGGGTGACGAAGTGAAAGAAGATATCAACGTCAGAGTGAAAGATAGGGTCAAAATGCTCTTAGGTGCAACCGAACTTGATATAACTCTTAACGTCTGGGAGTTAGAGCTTAGGCCCTGTGACAGAAAAAATATTATGATAACAGTTTCTTTCTTGTAGGGAGCTAGACTAAGCTAGATAAATAAAACCAGCAGTTATGAAAATCTTTATTATTTGAAATTTGATGGATATAGCAATCAAAAGAGATAAATTCTTTGCTTATAGGTAAAAGTATAAATCATTAGTAACTATTAAATAAATTTAGAGATATGTTGATAGAAACCAGAAAAATTTTATCTCATATTCAAGAAGTCAATAAAGATTGGCAATTTGTCTTGGCTATAGTACAACAATAACCTACAATATATCTTAATCATAGAATTGCATGACAAACAAGCATGAGGTTGCTCTACAGTGATGTGGTTAGAAATAATAGAGATATCAACATTAAAAGTTATTTGGCATGAGTAAAACCATGAGTTTCGGAGAGGAACAAACTTAAAATAACACTATAACAACACATTTGGATTCCAGGGCAAATGTTTTCTCATGGATAATGCCCACTGAAGATATGTTCAAAATAAGAATTATTACAAATCACATGTATAAATAAATCACTTTGAGGAATAGTTAGCAAGACAAAACAAATAGGACCATTACGTAGTTCAATAAACAGAGACAGCATAGTAATAATAAAAAAAGATATTCATAATAAGAATGAATAAAATGATCATAGATATAGGATATATGCTACAAGACCAGGATGATATAAAAAATGTATAAGCATATTTAAAAAATAATAAAAATTGAAATTCTGGAATTAAAAATATAATTATTATAATATAAACTTATTATATGGATAGGGGAGTAGAATAAACCATATAAAAAAAACTGGTATTTTTTAGAATTTATATTTTTAAAAAATTTAAATTAAACACAAAGAAATGCATCAAAAATATAGAGTTTTAAAAAGGAGACAACAGTATGAATAAGTCTAAGGTAAATCTATCATATGCTAAGTGTATGCCTAGTCCCAGAATGAGAGCTCTTGGCTTATGTATGCCCTCATCTAACTTATAATTCTATGAGGAATGGAGCATATAAAAGAGGCAGAAGTGAGGTATCTGTATATATATAAGCAGTGCTTCAGGATTAAGACGTTAGATATAAAAGAGTCTCAGAAATGTGGCAAGAGATGACTTGAAATAAATCTGAAGAAACTTCTTTATGTCCAGTATAACTAAAAGTGGTGCAAAATAGTAATTTCAATTCATGTTATTAATTATTTTTTTCTTTTATTCCCCTTTCTAACCCTCCTCAGTTCGTTCCTCAGAATTTCCTGGGAATTCTTAGCATACCAGCCAATTGATTTCCAATTCCACAGGGAATTTATTTTTCCAAATAAATGCACACTTGGAAAGATAGGAAATTATGCTATACAAGTATTTGATTTAGTAACAATTAAGACGATACTCATTCTTCAACTTGGCATGAAATTCTGGGTAAATACTAAACAACTGAATATTCCTAGCTGAATAATTCTGTCCTGGATAGTAATTTTTATTAATATAAGTGTTTTAAAAAATTAATAAAGAGGTATTTTACACATTAAAATAAATTAGCAAAATTTGATTTGGGGTATTTTTCAAATTTAATTTCATTTGGTAGTTTGTATATAATTTTTTTTTAAATTACATATTCTATCATTTGGGGGATTGTTAATGACAATTACCAACATAATCTTATTTTTGTAAGTTAAATCTGGGTTATAATCTAATACATTATTTTCTAATGTGTAACTTTTATTTAACTGTAGCATAAGATGGAAACTATCCAAAGATATCTTTTTAATTATTTTTACTCCAGAAATGTTTTACCAATAGTCTTACTATTGGTAAATAGTAATAGTCTTACTATGTCTTACTATGTGTATTTGAAATAAAAAAGGATGAATTACTGTGAAATTCTTTGCTTATAGAGAAAAGAGTATAAATCATTAATAAAACTATCACAGACATATAGAAATACATTAATGTTGAATTAGAAACGCACAATAAAATTTTAGAGTAAGTTCCACGATCCATGAGAAAACTATATTTATTTGATTATATATGGTAAGTAATCATGACTATCCCCCAAATGATAGAATATGTAATTTAAAAAAAAATTATATACAAACTACCAAATGAAATTAAATTTGAAAAATACCCCAAATCAAATTTTGCTAATTTATTTTAATGTGTAAAATACCTCTTTATTAATTTTTTAAAACACTTATATTAATAAAAATTACTATCCAGGACAGAATTATTCAGCTAGGAATATTCAGTTGTTTAGTATTTACCCAGAATTTCATGCCAAGTTGAAGAATGAGTATCGTCTTAATTGTTACTAAATCAAATACTTGTATAGCATAATTTCCTATCTTTCCAAGTGTGCACTTATTTGGAAAAATAAATTCCCTGTGGAATTGGAAATCAATTGGCTGGTATGCTAAGAATTCCCAGGAAATTCTGAGGAACGAACTGAGGAGGGTTAGAAAGGGGAATAAAAGAAAAAAATAATTAATAACATGAATTGAAATTATGGGCTGGATGATGTGTTCCCTCTTTATAACCCCAGAAAGTTTCATTAATGTTTTTCAAACTTAGACTCATATAAAAAAACAAATTGAGACTTAAGTAAGAAAAGACTTTATTCAAATACATTATTATAAGAGAGGAAGATAAGAACTATTGTAATAGGGAGAAGGAGACTATTGTGAGGCGAATGCTCTGACCATGATCTGAGAACTTCTCAAAAATTAGGTCGAAAGGGGCCTTTAATTTAATAATATCCAGTGAGAGTAATTTTTTTTTTTTTTAATTTTGGCAACAAAACCAGGACTTAGTTTTTCAGTGGGATCAATTTAGTGTAAGGTGGATAGAGATTAGAGGCTACGGAGCTACGTTATTAAGTGGCACTGAGAATGTAACACAGGAAATTTTCAGAAATCATGGACAGTGTGATAAGATTTCCATGGTTTGTGTAATTAGTGTGGATTCCATTAAAATTAATTTCTATTTCCAATCACTATCTTTTACTTGTTCTTGTTTTACAATATTCTCTTTAGTCAGCATTCTGAGATTTAATTTGTCATGTTTTTGTTTCAGCTAGAGGTAATATAAATAAACTCAAGATCTGAATTATCTTGGTTTGATATGGTTATATTTATTTCAGCATCATAATGTAAAATAGCTAAATTTTAATCTTCCATTTGAGATAAATCTATATAGAGAAATCTAAAATTTAAAAATAAATACAAAATGACATAGGGTACGCTATTTAAAAACATGAAGTTAAACAACAAAAGAAAAACAAAACAAAAACTGATAAGTTTTAAAATAGATCGACTTGCAGGAACAGTAATTACAGTGGGAAATGGTATAGAGATAGCTGTTATTTTAGGTTTTTATTTTTTTAAATATATCTAGACATGTATTTTTCTGTTGGAGATAGACATATGTTACCTAAAAATATATAAATTAAATAAATTTGAGAGCAACTTAACTCACTAAAACTTTTTTTCCCTAGAAGTTCATAAGAATCAATTGATTTTCTCTTGGTGCCATTTTAACCACGTTCCTTAAGTTGTCCTTTGAGGAGTAGTGGATAAGGAGTGTGAGCAATGAGGGCATGGAAGAATGAGTTGGTAAGTCTAAAACAAAATTCTCATGGGATTTTATTTTGGTTGAGATGTTCCTTGCTTGAGAGTTTAAAAAGTCAATAGTTTTATAGATTTTTTTTAACCTTCAGAATGAAGTAAGAGTGGAAGTATACTTTGCAAGGGTGTTAAGAGAATAAATTATTAGCAATAAACTTGGCACTCAATATTTTTACACATTTGTACTTCCCTTAGTACTCTCCAGACTTCGATTCTCGATTTTAAGAGCTTCAAATTTCACAGAAATAACATCCAAGGGGAAAAGAGTAAAAAAGTGGAGAGATGTTTATGTCAAAAATCAGTATAATCTTAAATCAAGAACATATTAGGTCTTCCCAGTGGCTGCTTTGCTTATGATAGGATTCTCTCCATTTTAAGTCAGCGCAAGCATTTCATGAACGAGCTCTCTGCAGTGGCAAACGCTTCCGCCTCTCGCCAACTGTGGCTACCCACTGGCTTCTGCTTTATAAAAATGGTTTAAGTCTGAAATAAAATACACAATTAGAAGTTCATATACACACAGTATTTTAGTCACTGCATGGACTTTCCACAAAATTACACACTAAATGACATTTTTCTAGGTTCAAGAAAATATAAACATATGGAGGTTGGTTGATTACTAACAGTAATAACGAATTAGCTGTGTACGCTGTTTTCATTGCAGATTTTCATATAATTCACAACTGAAAATTCAAACTTGCAAATTCATTAAACTTAACAGAATCGTAAACATTGCTGAGTTTCTTTCCCCTTGCTGTTCCTTTTTGCAAGGAATAGGCAATACACAACATGAGCATAAATCCAATTTATTTTTATCAGAGCCTTGACTTCTAGAGTTGTTTTAGTTAACTTTATGTCAGGATTTCCATTATAGAATCCTCGCCAAGGTGCTTGCTATTTGGTCATAACATTCATTTGGAGAAAAATGGTTTTAAATTAAATGTGCTTCATAATACAGATAAGTTCCAGTGATTCTACTGTTATTCACACTGAAGATTTTCATGAAGTTACTCAGAGAATTTATAAACTACCATTAGAGGAAAAAATATTGCATTTAGCAGTTATTCTTCTTTGGGCTCTGACTGCTTTTAGAGAAAATGAAGTAAAAATACCCCAAATACTCACCAGATTGAAGTCATAATATAATACATATGCTGTCAACCCTTTCAAACTAATAGAACACTAGAATATTAGAAATAGATTAAAATAAAATTTTAAATATGCTTTAGAGTGCAGATATAGGCAGCAAGCAGTGACTACTGGAAACTCAAATGCCTGTTTGTGTGACCCTATTCAGACATATCACTAGTGTTACTAAATAAAAATGGCATCTTTTTTGAATCCCAATCCCCCTTCCCTCCCCTGGTCTGAGAAATTTTACTAGTTAAGAGAACATTCTTAATATTCCTGCCATGGAAGAACTTATGCCAGCTCGCGCTCAGGCTCTGGGAGACACTGCCCAGAGCAAGGCCTGTGTTCCTGAAAAACTTGGCAATGCAGCAAGCTTATCCTTCTTGTCTGTTCTGTGTGAAAATGATCCAAAACAAAAAAAAAAACAAATGAAAAATCTAGACTTGCATTGTCTACTTACACATGGCTGGCTATAATAACATTAATGTTTGTTAAACCTCAATGATAGGGTCATTTCATGAAAATTAACACAGCTGGTTTGGGCACCTTCTGGTTTGATCCATATCTATTGTGAAATCAAAAAACCTGAAACATTGGCGTGTGCCACTCACTCAGGTGAAATATTAAGCTAAAGAGTTCTTTAAGAAAATTGTGCTATTTAATGAATCTTGGTCATTTCAGTAAATTAATTATTGACTATAACATTCTAATAACTCAATTGCTACTTATTCAAATATTCCCCTCTGCCAAGCTTCAGCTTATTGTATCCTCCTCCACTAAACAGAATTAACTCTAATTCTCCATTTGAGCTTTCACTACACCTATCTTACATTATTTACTTTTTTGCTTCCTATTATTGTCTAAATGATGTTTTGTCGAACACTGCATACAGTTATGTCTCTCTACAACCAGATTGATGTGTAACCCAGAATCATCAGTGAAGGGCTTAACATCTTTTCTGCTAATATTTTCACAAGTAATAAAAAGGATACCTTTGAACTATATTATTTTATGATTACTGATAGGGGAATTTTAATAGAAAAAAAAAAGAGAAGTAATAGAGACAAAATCTGTTCACATCCTTTGATATTTGCCTTCCTGCCTGTTCTTCCAACTTATCACAATTCAAGCTCCTCATTGTAGCTCTTGCTCTAAAATATAAATTGTGTAAATACATACATATATACATATATATATATATATATATATGCCTTATTGTTAAAGTGTACAGCTGAAACTTATTGGATTTTGTTAACCAAAGTCATCATAAAAAATAAATATAAATATAAAAATATAGTCACAGGGATATAAAGTACAGTATAGGGAATATGGACATTAATATTTTAATAACTATGTATGGTGTCAGATGGGTACTAGACTTACTGGGGTGAACACTTTATAAGGTATATAAATGTCTAATCACTATGATGTTCACCTAAAACTAATATGATATTGTATCAATTGTAATTAAAAAAATGAATTTAGAAAAAATAAAAAAATACAAACTGTATCATGCCTCATCTTTGCTTAAAACCCTTTGAAAGTTCTCCTTTGATCTAGAATAAATTTGAATTTATGAGTGGCTAGCTCTCTACCTCACTTAAATGTCATAATTAAAGCAAATCCCAGTCCAAATTCTGACATATATACAAATATGTATTAGAAAAATATTCATTAGAAACAGGAAATAACAATTCATAAACCTGTTCACTAAATTCTCTATCTTCTTTTATGCACTCTTGCCTCTGATGAAAAATTCTATCAGTGCAGATGGACAACATTCCATGGGTTGGGTTCTAGAGCCTGTGGTTGACATAAGGTCACAACATTACCCTCCAAATCAGTAGCAAGACAATGCTGATTAACAAAGTATAATTTCCCTGGAAAAAAACTCACATCTGACATTAATTATACCAGTAGATAAAGCCTCATATATTGACAGAAATATGGCTAGTTGAGTGGATTCTAGTATTGCCTTTGAAATGTGACCTTTCTGAAACACTGTCAGTTGACTTTCCCTTTGTTTTAAGTATAACTTATTATCTTATATTTGAAGCTTGAATTAACTAGGACAAACATTATACTTTATAGTCTGAATAATATGAAATTATGAACATCTTAAAATGATTTTGTCTTATTTTCTTTATTGCTAAATTTTATTCATAAAGGTATTACTTGCTTCTCATTACAAACTCAAAAAGTAAGAAGAGTGCAAAATGAAAAACGAAAGCTATTCTCCTTAACAGTTCTTCAAAAGAGATCCTAGCTCTTTGTTCATAGAAAGAGAAGACTGGGTGTCAAAACCTAGAGAATAAACAGTCAGAGGAAAAATAAGTTGTCAAGGACAGTAACATTGTGTGAAACATGAGAAGTTAGGAGGTTTGGGAGTCAGAAGAACACAAAGAAGTGGGATATTACTAGCTATCTTTTGAGGTCAAGGATGAAAAGTATCAGGTATCTAAATTTAATAGAAAATAAAAACCAGTCATGACCCTTAGATTTAATTTTGTTTAATTTCAAATCTACTCATATCATTCAAACTTTTTCATTTATATAAATACATTTGTTACTATGGTTATTGTCAAGTTAGCCATGGTTGACCATGATGACACTAAAACATATGATAACAAATTCTTGCTAATAATTTGGACAACTTTTAGTATTATAAATATCAACTAATTTTATAAAATGATATCTTATTTATTAATAATAATACTAGAATATAAATAATTTTGAAAAATTGCAGGATTAAGCAATTCTTAGGGGACAAATAGGCCATGAAATCGAATTATTCTTCACTTGTCATGGCTCAATAAGAATATTTCTACAGTCTCTCACAGAAATCTATTATTGTTAGAGATACAAAATGTAAGCGATAAAGTACTCCTATATACACATTGACCATATTTGTTCATATGTTGGTTCATTAAACTTTTGATTCCCTTTGGATTTTATGCAAATACACATTATAACAGGGAGAAATTCTTTATTAATATGATTTAGTAAAAGGCAATTTTCAAGAAATTATGTTACTATGATCTTAGTTAATTCACAGCATAACTTGTTAAAGTCAAAAGATACTAACAAGTTAATTGATCACCATATCTCTGAATACAATAATAGAATGAGAATTATGTTTATTCATTAAAATTATCAGATTTGAAGAAAAGGGAGATGAGAACAGTGATCAAAGAATCATAAAAATATCATCACCGAAAACTTTCCCTTTACATTATAAACATTTTTTTCTTGCTTACAGTTCAAAAACTGTATTTTGTTTATTTTGAAAAGTCTACTGAGCAACTCACAAGTCTTTGTCCCTAGAGTGATTAACCAGTCAAGCTGAACATCCTCATTCCTTCTTTTCTATTCTATCAAAGCTGAAAAGCAACAAGAAAATCTCAGGAGAGCAGTCCCAGTAATGAAAGCCAGCCTAGTTGTGTAGTTGTGAGGAATCCCATTGGGTCCTGTGCAAAATATTTCATATAATAATATGTTTTCACCATCCACAGATAACTTATTTTTTATTAGGCCATTTTTGTCCCTTTGTTTCTTGTTGCTCTAAACATCATTAGAGTGAGCGGAGTCATTGACACTGCTTTAGAGAAAGCTCCACACTACGAGAATTGAAACCCTGACTGTGTATTATCTTTCTAGCATATTTAGCTATCATTTTTCTAACTCCTGAGTTTCACTTTTAATGATTCATTGTCAATGCAATTTTAATTAAAAAAAAATCACTCATGTTTTTTGTTTAGAAGATGGAAATTACCCAATACCTACATATTAAAATGACAAAGAATTATCACACCTACAAGTGTTTGCTATGTAATACCATAAATGTATTTCTTAAACAGAAAGCCCATTTCTTTACCCTTTTAGGATAAATTTGTGACTATAAAAACAGGATATTTTAGGGGGATCAAGGTTTAGATTTCTCTTCTACAAAACTGTTAAATAATTTTGGAAAAATAAATTAAGCTGTCTGCGCTTTAGTTTGCCTATTTCCTATGCTGAGTGCTATTACTATCTGTACTTTCTTTCACAATAGACTTACAATTCAATTTTATATGAGTTGAATTACTCCAAAAACTTAAACTTTGTTGAAATAAGATATTATCAGATTCATTTTCCAACCATCATGTCTTCTACCGATAAACAGCACAAATGATACTATTGTTCACTTGACAAAGAGTGAATTTCCCATCCATCTTTGCTTCTCTTTCAACAAAGTGAATAAAATAAAGCTATATTAAAAAAAATCTTAAAATAATATTTTAATGTTACTAATTTGAAGGAAAACTTAAAAATAATAAATAATATGTTACACAGAATAATAAATATTTCAGGGCAACTTTTTAATGGAAATTCAATTAAAATTTCATATAATTAAAAAGACAGAGATTTAAAAATTCCATGCTCTTCAGTATTACTCTCTTCCCAAAAAGAATAGCTAATGCATTAGGATTAAAAAAAATTAACTATTGCTCTATAAATGCTAGGAGATGTTTTAGTTTGTTTTGAGTGTGTGTGTGAGCATGTGTGTGTCTTTCAGAAGAATACCTATTCTTTGTGTTTTACATTTGCTTTCTTTGTGGTTTGTAATTTATAAGAAATTAAGATTGCTGCAAGTAATTTTTAAGTTTCTATTGCAGTATAATACACATATGGAAAAGTACACAAATAATAAGTGGCAAGAACTGTAGTTTGCTTTTCATTCAAAAATATGGTACATTTATGACATCTTTTAAGTGATTATTTTAGTGTAAGGAAATGTGAAAGATCTGAAATTTTACCCTACTCTCAAACTAGAAAGTTAGCATGCCACCATTTCATGGATGCTGGTAGGAGCCATGAGACTCCTGAGGAAGAAACAAAGGACAGTTTATTGTTCACAGCAATAACAATAGCTAACATATGGTTCTTTACTCTGTTTCCTTAGCCACAATTCCCACAAGGTCATGCAACAAGGGTCTAGTATCGTGTGTACATGCAGTGGGTTGTGTTAGAGGAGAGGAACTCTGAACTTAGAGAAATCCAATCTTTTATAAAGGGCTGCAAAAAAAATCTACTCAAACATTTGCCTGAAAAAAAGCATTAGCTTTATTATATTACTCTCCGTCCTGATGGGAGCTAGTTCTCACTCTTTCAAGACCATTTCTGTATTAACGTCTCTGAAAGTATAGTCTGGAATTAAAGGCAATAAGTGCTGCTGCTCACACAACATACAGATATATAAGGGACCCATAAAAAATTGTCTCATAACAATAAGTTTAATAAATTTTTTCATACTAGACACATCTATGTAACTGACAGTCAGATCCCCCCCAAAAAGCATTACCAGCGTCTGTGAAACCTGTCTCATTTTCATCTACCTCTCCTCTACCAAGTGTAACCACTATCCTGAAATTTAACAGCATAAATTAGTTTTGTTTATTTCTTGAAAATATAGTAAATAAAAAAATGTATATATATATATATATATATATATATATACTATGTACTCTTTCAATATTCACTTCATTCATTCAAGTTATAATCATTAAATTTGTTCATACTGCTGTGTGTAGTTATAGATTTTGATTTTCATTACTATATAAATTTAATTGACTATAACCATTCTAACTTTCAATGTGTATTTTGTAGTTTCTAATTTTAGCTATTATTAACATACAAGTAGTTTTGTAGCATTTAGAGGTCATTTGGCTGTTGAGTGTTTATTATCATCACTACATAATAAATTATATTTCTGGTTACAAGCAAGAAAAAAAATACACATAAACACTATAACTTCACTTTCAAGAACATATTAACATACGTTAACATATAATGTAAAATTGTCTTTATTATTGAAATTTATCAGATTTGGGGATCCAAATTGTTATTTTGGCATATGGTTAAGAGATGCTAATCAAATATATCTTTCAAAATTATACTCAGGGATGATTTTTTTTTTCTCTTGAAGTAAACATATGAGTGTTAAGAGAGATAGAATGTTCTCTCTACTCTGCATGTTAAGACGCGATTCAAGTATTTGCCACAGCGCAATTTATTCAATGCCCATACTGCACCCTAAATTTATTCAATGCCTATACTGAACATGATGGCAATATATATTTATTGATATAAATTTTAAAATTCTTAGATTTAAATTTCAAGAACAGAATCAGAACCCTCATGAAAATATTATGGTTTATACCACAAAAATTGTGATATGTCTTTAATGTGAAAATTTTAGGATTTGTTAAAATGCCTTTTGTGACACCTTAATGTTCTAAGTTTGTTTTTGTGACAGATCCAAATGTTACTTATATAGTAAAACATAGAATGAGAAAGCCCCATCAAAAGATTCTTTATATACCAACGGAAATATATAGACATTGTGAAACTGATATTAGCTTAAATTATGCTTTATTCAGATATTATTCTTTGTTTTAAAACTGTTATCCATTTTAGACAAATATTGACAAATAAACTAATTAATTCAGGACAAACTGGTTTAGATGGCTTTCTTTCAAAACATATAAAGTTATTATTTATTTATTTATTTATTTATTTATTTATTTATTTATTTTTTAGCAGGACTTCATTAAACAGTAAAACTGATTAGCTTCAATTTTACCTTAAATTTCTAAAGTGCTTTGGCTTATAACATATGCTAAAGTATGGATATCGTTGACAGATCCTCCCAATGAACATTAATGTGTGCCTTTTTGGCTAATCCTAGAGTTCTTGCCATTTTTCACGTACTAACAATGGGAATCTCTTCTTTAGCCACCTTCCACTTACTGTTGACCTAACCTATTATGTTTATACAATTCTCTGTACACTCTTTTCCTTTCTTGGCCTACAGTTAGATCAATTTATACTACATTCTGCCCCATATCGTTAAGTATGTTAATTTGACAGTAATGTTTCTTACTTTTCTATTTCATTTTTACACATGTCAGGATATATGCCAATATATCTCAAGGGAACTGGGTGAGAAGATAAAAAAGCATTATGATCTTAAAACATATCTGCAATTTTCTATTATTGAGGTTAAATTCACAATATATATACAAAATAATTCTCTTAATAACATAAGAATTGAAAATATATAAGCTCATGCATTTATAAGAAAAAGTTAGAAAATAAAAAAAATTGCTTACTTTCAATCAATTACTCAACACAGATTTAAGGCCTCTTCTTCTTTGCCATTGGTTGTAGTTAATTGTTGGAAATAAAGAAAAGTTTGTTACCCTACCTAAACTCAAAGGCCTCAGGGATTATAAGAATAGGAACCAGCATTTGTATAATATCTCACTTTGTACTTACAACTGTCACATAAATAAACGCAATGCCAGTAACAAACTGTGAGGGATTGTTACTCTCCTTATTTCTTTTGTGAGGATTTGGAGACTTGGAAGTGTCTTAAACTAGTTTACACAGTTAGTAAAAGAGAGATTCAGCATTACTCAGATTTCCTTGATTTGATTCAAACTTTCATCGTGTTTTTTTTCCTTTAAAACTAATAAATAAATAAATAAATAAATAAATAAATAAATAAATAAATGAATAATAACAAGGCCACAGTTGGTTCCACAATACTTTTTAAATGGCGTAGGTCTTTTCCTGTCCTCTGAGAATTTGATCTACACTGTCGTTTCTTCTTATTGTCATTATAGATGTTTCGTTTTGTGTTTTTGTTTTGTTTTGTTTTATTTTGTTTCCTCAGTTGCTACTATTGGCTACTGGCTACAGTGACTTCAAGAAACTTTCAGAAGATATCCTTAATATGTCTATAGAAAGAGAGAATGCTTAGTTTTAAGCCTGTTCTTTTTTGTTCAACTTTAAAATAGTGCCGTATGTAGAAATTACAGCTTTCTGGGTGGAAGTAAGAATTAATTATTTTTTGAATCCGCAAGTTATTTGTATTAACTTATTTGAAGAAATATTTTTGAGAGAGATTCTATCTTACATGAAACTCAGATAAGAAAAGAGTTAATTCACAATGATTACCCCAGGTGAAAGGTGATTTATATACAAATTTTTAAAATGCAGATTTATTGCACATTAACCAGTTTTCCTTAGCATGTATACTATATTTCACTTGAGTTTCATTTAGTGAAAACAAATGTTTGCCTCTTTCAATTTCTCCTTTAAATTTTATTTCAGGCACTTAATAGAACCAGCTATCTTATGTTCTTTTATATAAGGCAGATATAAATCTTCATTTTGCTTATCTTGAGAAGGGCCATCTATTGTGGGACTTATTTATATGTTAAACACATCATTTTATTAAATAATTTGATAACTTGCTCAGCGAAATTAAATAGTTGATGTAAACCTCAGTTTTTATGTTACTAGTTACTACTCTGATGAAACCTTTTGTAATCCTCCCAGGTAAAATATCTTTCACTTGGCTCTGTTATCCTACTCTGCTTTACATTTTTCTAGTAGATAACTTATCACACTAGATTGTATTTAGTGTTTTATTTATGCTCCTTTACATGTTAGGCCCTTGAACTCTTAAAAAAGATATTTCCTAATAGAGAAATAAAAGATTTAATTTCTTGATAAAAGAGCAGCAAACACTGAGACCTCCTTGACACAGCTGAAGACCCATTGCAACTCAGGTGAAAAAACAGGGGAAAACAAACAAAACAAACAAAAACACTATTTCTGAGAGACTGCAGAAAAATTTACTGGGCCCAGGCAATTGGACAGCTGATGCTAGGAGAGGAGCAAGAACACTGAAAATCCTAACACCAAAGGTCTAGGAATACAGGTATTACTTATATCTGTATAAGAGACAAGGTACCCTCATTTCCCCTATATGAGCTAGAGAACTTTGATTGTATGAGTTTGCTAGGACTGTCATAACAAAATACTACAGACTGGATGGCTTAAACAACAGAATTTTTTTCAAGTTGTAGAGGCCAGAAGTCTAAGTTCAAGATTAAGGTGTCAGTAGCATTCTCTTTGGCTTGCAGATAGATGCCCACTTGTTGTACTCACATCGTATTTTCTCTGTGTGATATCTTTTGATTATAAAATTTTTCTCTTTTTATAAGATCACTGGTCATATTGGATTGAGCCCACACTAAGTGCCTCATTTTAATTTAATGATCACTTTAAAGGCCTTCTCTCCCAACATAGTCACATTCTCAGGTGTTAGGGCTTCAACATATGAATTTTGGGGGCGTGCATTTAGCCCATAGCATGTAGTAACAAATAGAGTGTTCTACCACTAAGGAGAAGCAAGACAGTAAAGAGAGACTTTTTGTGAGATGCAGATACGTAGAAAAAGTCTAAAGCCAAGAGTGGACATTGAGAAAATTTCTTCAGCAACTCAGCTCCACACTAAGCAAAAGGTAAGTTGGAGAAATTTGAAACCAATGGTCGATGCAGAGAAAAGAATCACATGCACAATACCCAAATCCAAGGTGCCTCTAAATCCCCTCACACATACACCAAAGTTCTAGCAAAGAAGAGGCAGGCTCATTTCCCAGTGTAAATATCATTTACCTCAGTCTTTACTTTCCTATACACAGTATTGTAAAATAAAACAGAGTGAAAGACAGAAAGCATGAACACACACAGACACACACATGCACACATATTCACGTTGCAAAGAGACAAAATAATAAAAAAACCTAGAATTGGAGATGACTCAATGTTGCAACTATTAGACAAGAAATGTAAAGTAACGTTGATTAAGGACTTGATTATTAAAAGTGGGTAATATGTATAATCAGTTGGAGATTTCAGTAGAGATATGAAATCTATAAGAAAGAGTCAAATGAAAATGTTAGAAATTAAAACAACAAAAAGATGAAGAACTTCTTTTATGAAACTATCAATAAATTCAACACATTTGAGGAAAGAATATGTGAACTTGATATATGTCAAAATAAGTTACCAAAAAAAAAAAAAATTGCAAAGTTATGAAGGAGTAAACAAACATAGCAAGGATCTAAGAGCTCTTAAAATTAACAACAGAAAGACTAATCTTGTAAATTGCCTGAGCAGACAAAATCAGTTTAGTAATACAAGCAAAGCTTAATCTAGCTTATTATGCAAAACTAACTAGACCTAGGTAGTTTTTGTTTATGCCTCTGTAAATCATAAGCATAACAAATTGTTCTCCAAAATTGATATGAGGTAACCACTAACCAATTCCCTATTATATAATAATATTCTAATATTATTACCTACCACTGTGAAGAATAAAGTCACTGCTCACTATGTAAGCTGCTTCATAACAATATACCTTAGAGTCTCATTCCATGTTTTGCTGTGAGTGTTCCTGGTTTGTGAACTATCTTTGGTGTGCACACAGTAAACTTTTCCTAATTACTTTAGTAATTGATTGGTTTTACTTTAGCTATTTCTGAACTTTAAAAGAGCCATGGGATAATGGAAAATTGACATATGTGTAATTAAAACCCCAGAATAAGAATAGAGAGTGTCAGACTGTAAAAAAAATTAGAAGAAATAATGGCTAAGAATTTTTCAAAAGTAATGGGAAATATCCAACCACGTATTCAAGAAGCTCAAGGAACTACAAGTATAATAATTTATTTATACAAAAAAATAGAAAAAACAAACACTAACAACAACAACAACAAAAAAAACAGTTAAATGTGTAATATCTAAACCTCTAAAAACCAATGATAAAGAGAACATTTTAAAAGAAACCAAAGATAAAAGTCACATTACATACAGAGAAATAAAGATTAGAATTATGGTTAACTTCTCATGAGAAACTACAAACCAAAAGATAAGGAGGGCATCTTGAAAGAGATGAAGAAATTTCTCAAAAAATTAAAAATAGATATATCTTTTGACCCAGCAATTGCACTTCTAGGTATTTATCCAAAGAAAACCAAAACAATAATTAGTAAAGATCTATGCGCCCCTGTGTTCATGGCAGCACAATTTACAATAGCCAAGATATGGAAGCAATCTAAATGCCCATCAACAGCTAATTGGATAAAGAAGTTATGGTTCATATATACAATGGAATATTACTCAGCCATTAAAAAATGAAATCCTACCATTTGCAATGACATGCATGGACCTAGAGGTTACCATGCTGAATGAAATAAGTCAGACAAAGACAAATACCATATAATTTCACTTATATATGGACTTTAAGGAACAAAAAGAACAAACTAATCACAACAGACTCACAAATATAGAAGACAATCTGGTGACAGCCAGAGGGGAGGGGGCTGGGGAGCTAGGACAATGGGGTGAAGGGTTAAAGAAGTACAAATTAGTAGTTGATAGATAACCACGGGAATGGGGAACACAGCATAGGGAATGAAGTTAGCATTAATATATTGAATAGGTGGAAAGCCAGACGAGAGAAAAAACAATTAGAGGAATTGTTTTATAAACTATATAAATGTCTAACCAAGGTACTATATTCTTGAAATTAATAAAATTTAAAAAAGATATTGATAAAAAGATTAACAATAAATATAAATAAATAAATAAAACAAAACAAAAATTCTATAAACAGCAAAATATCTTTCAAGTTAAAGGACTAATGTAAACTATAGTCTTTGGGTGACAAGATGAGCTGATATAGGTTTTTCAATGGTAAAAAAATGTTTAACTCAGGTGGGGATATTGATCATGGGGGTGGCTATGCATGTGTAAGGATAGGAAATCTAGTAAAAAAAAAAAATCAGTCACGAGAATCCTCTTGAAAGCACACCTGTCTTCTTTACATGGCCCATAAGAGGATTCCACAGTTGAAAAAGCATTCCTAGTTTGTAGCTCAGAGTTATTGCTAAATTCTTTATAACTGTACTAGTACAGTTAAAGTTATCCTTACCATCAAATTTTTTTAAAAAAGAAAAATAATGTTTTTAAATATACATAATGTAGGATTCATAATAATCAAAATTACTCTAAAAAATGTAAAAGGAGGTCTTCAGGCAGGCAGTATATGATAACAAAAAGAAACTTGAATTTGCAAAGAAATAAAAAGTGTTGGAAATGGTAGAGAAACATAAAGATAAAAGCTTTTCCTTACTTTTAACTGCTCTAAAATATAGTGGACTGATTTTTAAACTGATAGCAGTATTCTAAGATTTTTTGGTACAATAAAAATAGACGGTGGTTGAGAGAGTAGAATTGGAAATACGTGATTGTAAAATTCTTATACTATGCTTGAAGTAGTATGGAATTATGTTGTAAAAAAAAGAAAAAGAACAAAAAAACCCAGAAAAATAAAGTAGATGATAATGCAACTATATATATAAGTGTATTAAATGTTAATTGCATAAATACAAGTAAAAGATGTAGACAATGAATAATGGCAAGCAAGACCCAACTATATGCTATCTATAAATAAATAAAATGCAAAAGAATGGGAAAAGATAGGTACTGCCAACATTGATCCAAAGACAAACTGACCACCTATACCAACCAAAGAAAGTACACTTTAGGAGAAGCAAAATCATAAGTAATAATAATGAATATTTATAAAAGAGTAAGTTTACTAAGAAGACAACAATTCTTAGGGTTTATGAATTCAAGTAAAAAGATTTATTATGCCTGAAACAAAAATATGATAGAACAAGAGAAGATAAACACACTTAAAGTTGTAGACTTTAATACTCTTTTCTCAATAATCAGTTAAAAAAAATAGAAAATCATTATGTATAGAGAAGCTCTGAACAACATTTTCAAACAACTTTACCTAACTGTTGTTTATAACCTACCCCAACAGCAACAGAAGGCAATCTTTTAAAATGTGCATAGACTATTCTCCAAAATAGTCCCTTCACTGGGTTAAAACATATCTTAATAAATTTAAAGAATTAAAATAATTTAAACTGTGTTCTTTAATCATGATAAAATTAATCTAGAAATCAATTATAAAAATATATCTTAAAATTCCTTGACTATTAGGAAATTAAACTTGCAAGTAACATTATTAAAAGTCTTAATAGAAATTCTAAATATTTTGAATTAAGTAAAAACAAAAACAAAAAACAAAATCTATATGATGTAACTAAAATAGTTCTAACAGAAAAAATTATAGCATTAAGTGCTCATATGAAAGAAGAAATTCAAAACAATGACTTCCTCCAATCTTAAGAAACTAATGAAAGAAATTAAAAATAAATATTAAAAAAGTAAGAGGAAGAAAATAATAAAGACTACATTGACATTGAAACCAGAAAAACAAGAGAGAAAAGAAATGGAAGTGGGTTATTTAAAATGATCAATAAAATTGCAAGATAAAAAGAGTAGACATGATCTACCAAATCAGAAATGAAGGAAAGGACATTAATACAAAACTTAAAGATTAAAACAATAATTAGGAACATTAAGTACAATTTTATGCCAACAAATTTGACAAATTAAGTGAAACAGACAAATTTAATGGCAGATACTATCTATGCTTATTTGAGAAACTGGCTTTGCCAGGTCCTTTGTTTTTGGGTCTCTCACATTTCTGCAGTAAATCATACAGGGCTCAGCTGGGAAAATTCTGCTTCCTTGTTCACACATGTTGCTGTTGGCAGAATTTAGTTCCCCTGCACTGCTGAACTGAAGCTTCAGTTACTCATGAGCACTTGTCTGAAGGACTCCATAGATTCCTTGTCCTTTGAACCACTCATAAATCATCTCACAATATGACATCTTGTTCATCAGATCAAGCAAGATAGAGGGTATGAAAGACAGAAAGCTAACAAAACTGTCACAGTAAGTTATAACCTAGTTTTAGAAGTCATATCCTATCGCCTTTGCCTTATTCTATTATTAGAAGGAAGTCACTAGTTGTGGCCCACAATCAGAGGAAGAGAAATACACAAGACCATGGACGCCAGGAGGTGGAAGAATCACTAAAAGCCAGTGTTAAAAGCTGTTTGCTACAGAAATACTATCAATTTTACATAAAGTTTTCTGAAAATAGAAGAAGAAATAAGTTCCAACATTTGATAAAGCTAGGATTATTCATGTCAATAAAAGACATTAAAAAACAGTATAAAACAAAAACTTAAAGTAGTTTATGCCTCATCTACATATAGTAGATATGCCTCATCTGCAGAGACACAATCATCCTCAGTAACATAAAGTAACTCATATTTATCAGTTTTTAAAAGGATAACTCATCGATAACAATTATGACATTTATTTATTTGGGGATTATAAAACATTCAATATTTAAAAATTGATTGAGATATATCACATTGAAACACTAATGAAAATATTTAATAGATACATAAAGCATTTGACAACATTCAATATCTATTCATGATCTTTTAAAACCAGCAATTTAGAAGAAAAATGAGAATCTATACAAATAATCTACATTTATAGCCGCATTTATTGGTGAAAAGCACAATCCTCAAACAAAAAATGATAAATTGAACTTTATCAAAATTAAAAACTTCTGCTCTGCAAAAAAATTACTAAGGAAAAAAAAAAAGAAAAAGCCATAGAGTAGAAGAAAATATTTCAAAATGTATACCTGATAGAAGACCTGAAGATTGGCATTTAAGTTTGTCCTTTTATAGTTGGTCGAATTGAAGAGAGTTTAAGTTTTCCACTTATTTAAATAGATGCTTATCTATAAAAACACACAATCTCAGAACAGTCTCTGTTCACAATTCTGAGTTACAACTCCCTCGTTCTAAGATGTGTGAATCTGTTTTGCCTTTTACCATTTCTAAACATAAAAAAAAATTCCAGACAATGGCTTTTGCTACCTATTCTGGCTATTCTTTACCATCCAAATTACACAAACTCATTCATGGTCTCTACATTTTCCTCTCTGCTTGGGCCACTATTTCCTCTATTAACCGAATGGCTAACTCTTGTCATAGCATTTAGATTTTTATGTAACTGTATTTTTTCTTAGCAATCTACCCTAACTAACACTTCAAATTGCACTTAATCATTTCTCTTGCTTTATTTTCCCCATTAAACTTATTAACTAGCTTATTACATATTTTATTCATTTTTTCTACTGTCTCTACTTTTCTTATACTTTAAATCATAAGCTCTAAGTATGTATTGAGTTCTGCCTTTGGTTAAGTACTTTTTGTACTTTAAACTAGTTGAGGGCATAAACAAAATATTGTTCACGACAACCATAAATTTAGTATTTTAAATGTAACATGTTATTTCCCCATATTAATTTTCTAAAACAAAATTCAGTATTGGAAATTAATAAACATAAAACCTGGTTTAAACTTTTTCTGTCTTCAATATTGATCAGAACTGAGCATATGGAAAATAAGTCTTTTCATAAAGGAGATTCAGGATCTAGTGGAAATGGTTAGTTATTACATGTTTTAATCTTTCTCAGTTTGTGGATGTGGTAGTGTTGAGGGCCATTGGCGTATATTAAAGCTAAACTCAAGAAAGTGTTAAGATTCAGAAATTAATGGGAAAAACAAGTCTGTAAGTCACAAATAGGAGAGTAACCGAGTCACCAAACCAATGACTAGCAGAATCTATCAAAAGTATAACCTGTAGAAATGTAGAAACTCTATTCCCATCATTTAAAAATGTTCCTCACACATTAGAAGTGTTCAAAACATATTCATTGAATTTATGATTTTATAAATTTAGAAGTAGTAACAAGAGGACCAATTGTGAACAAAAATCAGTGAGGTTAAGAGAATATATCTTTGGAACAGATTTAGATTAAGAATCATTTATAATTATTCTCATGATATGATACATAGAAAGATGAGCTATATTAAAATTCTAAAGATGACAGATACTTTTTTAACATGGACTGGATGATCTTTATCATAGTTTACTTATCCCCTTGAAACCTGGTACCAAACAGTATAACCTCAGTAGCGTGTGTTTGCAGGAGGCTATGTTTAGTCAATTTAGTTTAGCTAATCAGGAAAGAGGGCTGAGAAATTTTATTTCAATTCTGAACTTTAATGATCAGGTACAAAATAATGCTTTCTCATTTGTGAAATTGTAACAGATAGTAATCAAAACCATATGGAAGTATTAACAATAAAACAGATAAAAATATCATCTATGCTTGAATGATAGTAAAAAAATATATATTTAGAACCATTAAGATCTCCACTGCTATTTTAATTCCTAATGTTTGCTACTGATAATATTTAAAAAGAATTTAAAAGTAAGCAGATTACATAGTTAAATGTTAATATATTGATGTGATTTTATATGTCTTTGATTAAGCGATGAAATATAATTTGTATAATTCAGTCTGTAATTCTTCACATCATTTTCCTTTTGAAATTATCTTAATTTCAAACACTTTTGCTTTTCAAAAAGGAAACAGATGCTAATTTATTGCTTTAAGAATATATTTAATTTACTTTAATATGACTTACAAGTTAGGTGTTTTTCAATAAATTGTCTTTGCAATTCTCATTACATTGTCAGGCTTATGAGGCTGAAACGACGATCAATTTGGTTGTCATTAAGTAAGTTTTTGACAACTTTTTCTAATAGTGAATTAGATTGTTTTATTTAAGGATGCCTGCATGTTGTGTGCAATACCTATTATTTCTATGAATGTTCTTAAACAAAATAAAAAAATTAATTCAATTAAATAATTATTGGGTACTTACAATCTACTAGGCAGTCACTATTCAAAGTGGCAGAGAGTCAACTAGTATGTAAGATACAACTAATTTTCTAATGGTATCGTTTTTCCCTAGGGAAAAAGATCAATGAATCATTGTATGAAACAGATGATTAAAAATAATATTTTCCAACCACTAAACTATAATTGTCTCATAATTCCTTCCTAAAAGCAAATTACTCTAAAGACATTTGAGTGTTATATTAATTCTTTGAGGAAAACTCTGGAACAAAAACTAGAGCGATATAGGAGGGAACCTCTGAGGTAAGTTGAAATAGATTTCAACATTTTATAGTTTCTTTTTTAGTTTTATTGAGATATAATCAAAAAATAAAAATTGTCTATATTTAGAGTGTACAACATGATGGTTTATTATACATATATATTGTGAAATTTTGACCACAGTCAAGTTAATTAACATGTTTATCACCTCATACAGTTATCTTTATGTGTGTGTGTGTCTGTGTGTGTGTGTGTGTGTGTGTGCTAAGAACACTTAAGATCTACTTTCTTAGTAAATTTGAAGTACATAATACAGCGTTATTAACTATAGTCATTATGCTATCCATTAGATCTCCAGAACATATTCATCTTATAACCGAAAATTTGTACTCTTTGACCAACATCTCCCCATCCCACAACAACCTCTCCATCTCCCATCTTGCAAGCACTGTTCTACTCTGTGCTTTTATAAGTTTGACTTTTTATAATCTCCTTGTAATGGAGATCACACAGTATTATTTTTTGTTTGTTTGTTTTTCCTTAATGAATAAATTTCAAGGATTTATTAGTTTCCTCCAAAATTATTTAGTACTCATTATTAAATAATATGTGAGATAAGGAAAGAGCTAAAATAACAACAGACTTAACTAAAACTTGATTCATACTTGAATATATATTTAATTTTTCTTTCAAAATATATATTGAGTACCTTCTGCAAAAGATCTTATGTTAGTTGCTTGAATAAGAGGTCTGAACAGGAAAGTTGCTTTGCTTTTCCTTATTGAACTTAATTAAATGAAGGAAAAGAGAATATTATAGAATTTACACATTTCAAATATACAAATTAGAGAGTGATGAGACTTATGGGTATGTACAACATAGGAAGTTAACCGTATTTAGTAAATACTTTCATAAAAAAGAATTTTTTAGTGAAGATGAAAATGATGGCCAGGAAATGAGAACATTAAATGTGATATAGGGGAAGAATGATTTGGCCAGAAAATTCTACAGTAAAATGGAGGTAAGAGGTAAGAGGAGCAAAAGAGAGGAAAAAAAAAAAAAAAAAAATCATAGCTAGCTAGCTCATAAATATGAAATTAAATAAATGATGTAAGAAGAGTCAAATTATACTGCTTTGTAGGCATTTTATAAATTTTGCTTAATGAAAACAGGGAGACATGCAGGGTTTTCAAGCTAAGAGGTTACTTGATCAGATTTTTATTTGACAAAGCTCACTGACAGCATTATGGAAAACACTCATGAGAAAGACAATATTAGCAGGGAGAATGTCTGAGTCTCCAGCATGAATCCAGGCTTGTGCTGGCAGAAGAGATGAAAGGCAGTAAGGAAACAATATTGGGTTTAGTGATTGATTTGAAAAGACCATGAGAAGAGAAAGGAAGTGTCAAGTAAAACTCATAGGTTTTTGACTATTCTAAATAGTATGTGCCCAAAAGACAACAAATGCAAATATTACCCAGACAGTTGGATGCAGAAGTCAGTCATGATTTTTTATTTGAAATGTGAAAAATGAGTCATTAGACAGTATATGGTGATAGAATTCATAACACTGGTTGAAATATCAAAATGAGAGAATGTGATGAAAATATGAGAGGCCCAAGATAATGATCAACATTTAAGAGTTGGGTTTACTGTATGTGAGTGTTTGAGGAGGGAAATTCTTTTCTCTATCCATTTTAGGCCTAGGCTGAAACTCTGTAATAAAATGCAGATTAACGAGAGAAAAGTATACACATTTAAATTTTATGTGACCCAGAAGCCCTCACTAGGAAACAAAGATCCAAAGAAGTAGAAAAATCTAAATGCCTTTATACTCGATTGAACAAAGAGAGGCGATTGTAGAAAAGTAACTAAAATATATGAGGTGACCAAAAAAATAAAAATAAAAATTATTTTAAAAAGGTCTTTTTCTGCAGAATTTTCTCAATCTTAACTTTCCATTTTTGATGAAAAGAATGTTTCTTTTCTCCTGGTGTAGAGAGGGCATTTTTTACATGGGATTTTTGTATCTTCTGTTTTTAGGAAGAAAAGGGGGAGATCAGAACAGTTCTGACAAATTTAATGATTTGTAGAACAAATGGTCAATTTGTACCTCTGTTTAAATTCCAATTATAATAACAAACCTCTCTCTTAGCTAAATATATTTACTAAGTACATGTATACATGCATTAGTAATGGTTCTCCAGAAAAACAGAAACATCAGGATGGATGTGTGTATATTTAAGTACACATGTATATACATTTCACTTCATATATGTACACATGTATATGTGTATATATCTACATCTATCATCTATCTATCTATCATCTATCATCTATCTACCTATCATCTATCATCTATCTATCTATCTATCTATCTATCGATCGATCTATCTATCTATCTATCTACCTATTTATGGAGAGAGAGAGAGATTTGGAATTGGATAACAATATTTTGGAGGTATAAATCCAAAATCTAGCAGGTAGACCTGTAGGCTAGAGATCTAGGGAAGTGTTGCAGTAAAAATGAACGCCATCTATTGTCAGTATCCCTTCTTGCTCGGGGGAGGTCAGACTTGACAGTTGATTGGATGAAGCCCACCCACAACATTGAGGATAATTTACCAAAAGATAAAATGGCTATAAGAAGCCCTCATATTTCAATAATCACCCTAAATGTAAATGGACTGAACTCACCAACAAAAAGGCACAGAGTTGCAAAATGGATCAAAAACCAAAATCCAACCATATGCTGCCTCCAGGAGACACTCAGCTCCAAAGACAAAAATAGACTCAAAATGAAAGGGTGGAAAATAATACTTCAAGCAAATGGCATTCAGAGAAAAGTGGAAGTAGTGGTACTAATAATGGACAAAATAGACTTCAAAATAAAAAAGGTAAAGAAAGATACTGAGGGACACTTCATAATGATAAAGGGAATCATGTACTAAGACATAACATTTATTAATATCTATGCTCCCAATCAGGGAGCCTCAAAATATGTAAAGCAATTACTAACAGAACTAAAGGGAGAAACAGACCCAAACAGTATTGTAGTAGGGGACCTAAATACGCCACTGTCAGATATGGATAGATCATTCAAACAGGAAATCAATAAGGAAATAACATCCTTAAAAAATACATTAGATCAAATGGACATAATTGACCTTTACAGAGCCTTCCATCCCAAAACAGCTGCTTATACATTCTTCTCTAATGCATATGGAACATTCTCAAGAACCGACCACATTCTGGGACAAAGAAATAGCCTCAACATATATAAGAGGTTTGAAATCATACCAAGCATATTCTCTGATGATAATGCTTTGAAACTAGAGATCAACTGCAAAAAGAAAGTAGGAAGAACCACAAATACATGGAGATTAAACAACACACTATTGAAGAATAACTGGGTCAGAGAAGAAATAGAAAGAGAGATCAAGAGATACATAGAAACAAATGATAATGTTAGTAAAACATATCAAAACTTTTGGGATACAGCAAGAGTGGTCATAAGAGGAAAGTTCATATATTTACAGGCCTATCTCCAAAAAGAAGAACAAGCCCAAATAAAAAACCTAACACTTCATCTTAAAAAAAAGCTAGAAAAGAAAGAACAAATGAGGCCTAAAGTCAGCAGAAGGAAAGAAATAATAAATTAGAGCATAAATAAATGAAATTGAAATTAAAAAAAAAAAAACAATAGAAAAGAAAATACAACAAGGAGATGGTTCTTCGAGAAGGTTAATAAAATTGACAAAGCCCTGGCTAGACTCACTAAAGAAAAAGAAGAAAAGACACAGATAAACAAAATCAGGGATGAAAGAGGGGAAATTATGATTGACATCGCAGAAATACAAAAGATCATGAAAGAATACTATGAAAAAGTATATAACACTAAATTTAATACCTAGAAGAAATGGACCAGTACTTAGAAAAATACAACCTTCCTAGACTGAATCAAGAAGAACTGGAAAATCTAAATAGACCAATCAGCAGTAAGGAAATTGAAACAATCATCAAAAACCCACCAAACAGTAAAAGTCCAGGACCAGATGTCTTCACCAGTGAATTCTACCAAACATTCAAAGATTTAATACCAATTCTCCTCAAACTCTTCCAAAAAATTGAAGAGAAAGCAATACTTTCCAACACATTTTATGAAGCCAATATTATTCTGATACCAAAACCTGGTGACGATAACACACAAAAAAATTACAGACCATTATCTCTCATGAATACAAATGCAAAAACCCTAACTGAGATACTAGCAAACCGAATATAGAAACATATTAAAAAGATTATACACCACGATCAAGTGGGTTTTATCCCAGAGGCACAGGGATGGTTCAACATACACAAATTAATTAACGGATACACCACATAAACAAATTAAAAAATAAGAATCATATGATCCTATCAATAGATGCAGAAAAAGCCTTCGACAAGATACAGCATCTATTTATGATCAAAACACTTAGCAAAATCGGTATAGAAGGAAAGTACCTTAACGTAATAAAGGCCATCTATGACAAACCCTCAGCCAACATTATATTTAATGGTGAAGAACGAAAGACTTTCCCTCTACGATCAAGAACAAGGCAAGGCTGTCTACTATTGCTACTGTTATTCAATATAAAATTGGAGGTTACCAAGTGCAATCAGACAAGAGAAAAATATAGTGGAACAGAATTGAGAGTCCAGAAGGAAACCCATATTTATATGGATAAATAATTTTTGACAAAAAAGGCCAAAAACATACAATGGAGAAAGGAAAGCCTCTTCAATAAATGGTGCTGGGGAAATTGGAAGGTCACCTGCAAAAGAATGAAACTAAACTGTTTTCTATCACCACACACCAAAATTAACTCAAAATGGATTAAAGACCTGAATATAAGACCAGAATCAATAAAATGCATAGAAAAAAACATAGAAACTAAACTCAAGGACCTCAGACTTAAAGAGGATTTTATGACTTTGACCTCAAAGGCAAAGGTAGTAAAAGCAAAATTAAATAAATGGGACTACATCAAACTAAAAAGCTTCTGCTTAGCAAAAGAAATCATCAACAAGGTAAAGAAATAACCATCCTAATGGGAAAATATATTTGCAAGCAACACCTCCGATAAAGGTCTGATATGCAAAATATACAAAGAACTCATACGACTCAATAACAACAAAAAGACAAATGATCTGATTAAAAAATGGGCAGAGGACCTGAACAGACGCTTCTCCTATGAAGACATACAAATGGCCAACAAATATATGAAAAGATGCCCAACATCACTAGCTTTTAGGTAAATGCAAATCAAAACTACAATGAGATACCATCTCACACCTGTTAGAATAGCTATAATCAACAGGATAAGTGATAACAAATGTTGGAGAGGATGTGGAGAAAAAGGAACCCTCATACACTGCTGATGGACTCCAAATTGGTACAGCCACTATGTAAAACAGTATGATGTTTCCTCATAAAACTAAGAATTGATCTACCATATGATCTAACAATCCTTTCACTGAGTATTTACCCCGAAGACTTGAAAATCCATGTTCAAAAAGATATTTGCACACCGATATTCATAGCAGCATTATTCATAGTAGCCAGGACATGGAAGCAACTGAAGTGTCCTATGATAGATGATCGGCTAAAGAAGCTGTGGTACATCTATACAATGGAATATTACTCGGCCATAGGAAGAGATGAAATACTGCTATTTGTAACAACATGGATGGTCTTCAAAATAATCATGCTAAGCGAAATAAGCCAGACAGAAAAAGTTGAAAGTCACATGATATCACTTTTAGGTTTATATGTGGCTTTTGGAAGCTGGAGGGTGGTTGAAATATAAACCTAAACGCAACAAACGAGCAGGACAAATGGAGACTCAGGGACATGGAAAATGGACTTGTGGTTACCAGAGAGTAGGGAGTGGGGGAGAAGGGAAGAGGTAGGCAGGGTATAGGGTTTTTGGGGAAGGACAAAGTGGGTAAAGTTTATCAAATCCATGATAGCTGAAGGAAACTGGACTCTGGCTGGTAATCACATAAGAGAATATATAGATGTCAAATTATAACATACATCTGAAAATTATATAATTGTATTAACTAATGTTACACCAATAAACTTAAATAAAAATCATAAATAAATAAATAAATAAATGATTGAATAAATGAATAAAAAGTTAAGATAACAATTTAATCTTAAGTATATTCTCCAAACTGTAAACACAGTAAGCAAAGCTCTAAACGTTGCCAGTCTTAGATTTCAACAATGACTATCTACAGGGTAGGATTATGGGTGATTCTTATGTTTGCCTTATATTTTAAAAATGTAAAATTAAAAAATAAATCTACAATATCATACAATAATTATAATAAACTATTTTATGATTTTTTCACTTCTATCTTTTTGAAAAAATTATCCTTTTAAAACTACTTAATTAATAAACATTACCATTACATCAACAGAAATTGAGTAAAGCTATTTTTTATCTTTCTAGACCCAGATAGTCATTATAAATTGAAACAGCTCTCATTCTTAACGCAAGATAAGGAATTTAATGTAATTATTGTAATTAATTTAACTACACTTAAGAAAGTAACTGAAGATATATGAGATGAGACTACTCTTAAGTACAGATAATGTTAAAGTCTTACAACATCTGCCAATTAGACATTCAATATTGATTAAGACATTTATGAGACTATGTAAGTATTCCTTGTGTAACCAGTTTGAAGTTATTTGCTATCATCCACACATTTAAGGTCAAGTATCGCAGCTGTGATGCAATTAATTTTTTCATGACTTCAGCAAAATAGTGTGAAATAGCTCAATAAACATGTAGAATCTCTTTCAGTAGTGTATTCTAAGTTACAGCTGTGCCAAGTTGAATTTATATCTTAGATTCTAGATTGGCTTCTTCTGCACTATAGAATAAAGGCTTAATAAGGATATAAAATCAGTGTGTTGATCAGTAGCATTTTGTAAAACTAGAAATTTCAATATAGAGAAGCATAAAGGCTAAAAGACTAATTGTTTGCAATATTAACATGGACATATGCCGACGACTTAATTTTTAGAGCAATAACAGTATGAATAATTATTTTAAAACAATAATGGTATGAATAATTATTGCATCATAAGTTCTAGCACGTACTATTTAGTAGTGAATTGAATCTATATTTTCAATTAAAATGACAGTCTTTGAGAAATTCAGAAAATGAAATATACTAACATAACTTGTTAAATGGTTTTATATTAATCCTGCTTTAAAAGAGATTAAGAAGCAGTTAAAGTCTTTAACAGTAAATATTTGAGGGGACATGAAAAATGGTATTTCTGTAGTATAAAACATATTCTAATTTAAATCTAATTTGATAGCAAATAATATTTTAAAAATATAATATCTTAAGTTTCAATTTGTGCAGTTGATAACTACTTTGTATCATATTCAATTTACTAAGAATGAAAAACTTGTATATGAATTCTATTATTCTGAATGAACTTTAGTAAAATAAAGCAAATTTAAGTGATCGTTATCAAATAGCAGTCTGTTCATTTAAAGAAAATATACTTCATTTTGTCCTACGTAACTGATACCTATATATTTATTTGCTTTCTGTAAACAAACTATTTGCATTAAGATCAAGTTATAAAGCTTGGATGTTAGGACTTACTCATACTTTATATGAGCTCATGGTTAAATACTAGATGGTTGAAATATATAAAACATACTCACAATACCCCCAAATCTCATATATATGTAATTTCTAGAAACATTTTTTTCTAGACATATCTATACATGTGATATAAGAAAAGGTAGAATATATAAAAAGGTTTTTGATAATAGCCCTCAGGCTTGGAATGCAGTCAGACGACTTCAAAACATAGAGTAATGATGAGATTAAGCAGGATGTTTACTCATCTTCTATAAACTTGGAACCAAAATGATATGGATGGGTAACATTTGGCAGAGTTCCCATAGCATGGCTAGGCCAACACAATGATTTTTAATAAATACGATTCAGTACATTAACTCAGGTGGAAGTTTTAATTTTCAAGTTTATTTCTGTGTAGGCACAGGTTATGATTTGGGGAATAATGTGTTTACAACAATGGTGGTAGAAGACTAGCTAGAAAGTCTTCAAATTTACAAAATTCTCCCAAGAAATAAAATAAAAAATTTATAACTTTATATTTAATTTGCTCTCCTGAATTCTCTTAAGAGTCTTATTGGAATGGTTTATAAAAAGAGTTTGTTGATGGCTGTAGATTAAAGTTAAAATTATTATACACTTGAATTATTGGATAAATAACATCATGGTCGTGTGTGTGAGTGTGTGTGTGTGTGTGTGTGTGTGTGTGTGTACACATGTGTATATTTGTACATTCATAGAATCTAATGTAACACAGCATACACTGCTGCCAGTTATCAAATTGTTTGTCTTAACTAACAGACATTTTCCAATTCTATTATTTATGCATTTGCCTTTCCTAATTATTCTATTTGTCTAGCAACATGTCTATTTTTTCAGTCTGCTTTTGTTAAACATGTTATATTATAATTGAAATCAAACTCAAATTATCACAAAGATAAGAATCTTGAAGACAGATTACTTAAGAAAAGTTAATAGGATCTGCGAATTTGCTATGGAGCATGCATACATTTTTACCGTTTTATATTTAAAATTTTCTACTACTACCATTACTACTAATAATAGAAGCTGTATAACATAGAAACTAGAGCACTGAAGAAAACAGTAAAGAAAAATACATAATCCTTTCATTAACATTAGCTAATATTAATATTTCACTTTTTTCATCAGTGTAGTATATATATATATGTGTGTGTGTGTGTGTGTGTGTGTATACACATACATGCACATGCACACACAAATACACACATATTCACCTTCCCATGTAGCTCAGAAAAATTTTCAGAGGAGAAAACCATGATCATCATATATGTATGAGTTAGGGTTCTCCAGTGAAACAGAACTGATAGGTTAAAATATAATTTATAAAATCAAAGATTCCAATACTTCATATTTAACTGTATAGCCTTTTCTATTTTCTATTTTGAATTTTCTCAAAAAGTTAATTAATTAAACTTAAACTGAAACATAGATGAATTGAAATTTCCTAGAGGAAATAATTGTTCTGCCTTGAAGAATACGCTACAGTCATATGCATACCAATTTTTCACAAATATGATATTACAAAGGAAAATAATATAAGTACTTATTCTGCTTTCATTATTGAAGGGTCACATTCCTTTGCTTTTATACTTAATCAACCTTAATATATTCCCATGAACTAAATTTCCAACCTAATATCCAAAAAGCTGGGATAAGTATTAAATTAGAATAATTATTGGCTAATTATTGCATCTGTTTAAGATAAATTATATCCTTTCTAAGAAATGCCACAATACATGTCCATACAATATATTATTGTAAAATATATTAAATCTATAAGTGAACCATCTAACTTAGGATATACAATATTTTGTCCAAATTTTTAAATATTCATTTTGTTCTCAACTAGATGTCCAACTGAATACAGCAGGACAAAATGAACAAAAATAATCCAGGAGCAGAATCAGTTCCTTAATATTACCCAGTTGATTAAACCAACTCTATCCAATAGAACTTTCTTCAGTGGCATAAATATTCTTTAACTTCACTGTCTAAAACAATAACCTTTAACCAAGTAGAGCTATTGATTACTTAAAGTAGTTAATATTAATAAGGAATTGAATTTGTATTTCATTTCATTTTCATTAATTACAATTAAAATAACCACATTTGACTAGTGACTACCTTATTAGACAGTGGACAGTGAGGCTAGAGTCCTTTTAGAAAAGCAGTTTTTTAAATCAACCATGATCTAGAGAAAATTAAGATGTGCATTTTTTATTGTGAGTCTGTATGCATATGCATACATACATAATCTCTATATCTATTTATCTATCAGTCTATACATCTGTAAATTCAAATATGTAGAAAATGTTTAAAGTTTAATAAAAGCAATTCTGATGCATATCTTAGGTCATGGTATAAATTCTGGTATTTAAAAAAAATGTTGTATTCTACTTCCTTCTGATCCACAACCACACTATTTATCTCATATAAAAGTTTAGTATGTGTGCTTCCTTTATCAAGAGAAAGCGTGTCTATAATGTGCTCACCACAGAAAAGAAAGAGTAATTATGTGACATGATGGAGGTGCTAGCTAATGCTATGTTAGTAATCATTTTGCAATATATAAGTGGTATCAAATCAACACATTGTACACTTTAAACTTACAGTATTATATGTCAATGGTAACTAAATAAAGCTGGGGAAAAAAGAATTTTAATTAAACTTATCATCTAGGTTTCTAGTCAAGATGGTGAAGTAGATAAACGCTGTGCTGGGCTCTAAAAACAACCATATCAAAATTAACAACCAAACTATAGAACAACCACAACTGAGAATCACCTGAATTCTTGCTGAACAGAAGTCCTGTAACTAAGGACACACAGAAGCCACATCAAGACTGTTAGCAGGGGTGAAGAAGCAGAATAGGCTGGCCCCTGGTTAAAAATCAGGAGGGGGATGTCTCGGCTGTTGAGGTCCCCCATAAGGAGCGAGGGGTCTCAGCCCCACACAAGACTCCCAAGCCCAGGGTTCCAGTGTGGGGAAGAGAAGTCCCCACAATTTAGGGCTGTGAAAACCAGTGAGGATTGTGGCTGAATGAGACAGAGGGCCGCTGGGGTTCCAGGCAGTTCTTTTAAAGGGCCCTCACACAAATTTACTCACTGACAGACTCACTCTGAGCTCCAGCACTGAAGCAAAAGCTTGAAAGGAGCCAGAGATATACAGGGAGGGACTGAATTATCTGGCTTCAGGGTGAGGGCTGAAGGGACAGCTTTCTTTCAAACAGAAGGGCTGGCAGAAGCCATTGTTCCTTTGTTGAGCCCTCTACCTATCCAGTGAGCAGACTCAGGTGGGCACCATATCTGAGTCACCATCAACCTGGCTAACATCATTTGCTCCACTGTGGTGAGTCCCTGAAGCCCCCTCACACCTGAATTTCAAGCAGCTTCTAGTGGCTTTTCCATACCAATGGCCTATCTTAGCTCATGCTTCGAACTTTTCTAAAATCAATCAAAAGTTTACAATTTCCAAACAAGCAGTGTCTGGCCTCGGCAGGCTAAGTACCACTTTCTAAGCCGCACCAAGCCTAGCAGTAGTGGCAGCCAGTCTCTGTTTGCAGCTTAGCCTCTCACAGGCACCTCTAATTCAGCACAAGCATCAACTATCTGCAGATCACTTTGTAGTTCATACCAAGTGGCCTCAGGAAGAGCACAGGTAGTGACTGAACTCAACCTGCAACAAAAACTTGCCCAAGAGGCCCCTCACTTAGTGGTCAGCTTTAGATCACTTGAGATCTAAAGCTGACCACTAAGTCATCCAACTACCTCTACAATGACACACCCAAAAGGCAGACTGGGCAGGCACCAGAGCCTCGCTAAAGTGAATCCTGCTTTGTAGGGTTAGCCACGCACAAGAGCTTTCCACTATAGCCATGACCAGTACTCATAACCAAAAGCCTGAGGGGAAATCCCTCTCATTAATGTGCAAACAGTACCTAAAACTCAACTACGACAAGAGGACACACATGCTACTCATAAGGGACACATCTGGAGCACTCAGCTCAGGTGACCAGTATACTGTGCCACTAGGCCCCATAAGACACTTACTACACAAGACAAACCTACTAAGACCAGAGATATAGCTATTCTAATACATAGAAACAAAGATAGCAGGGTAACCAAAATGGAGAGATGAAGAAACAAATAAAAGAACAGTATAAAGCTCCAGAAAAAGAATCAAACAAAATGGAGACAAGCAATCTACCAGATGTAGAGTTCAAAACACTGGTATAAGGATGATCAATGATCTCAGTGAGAACTTCAACTAAGAGATAGGAAACACAAAAAAGAATCAGTCAGAAATGAAGAATACAATAACTAAAATAAAGAATACATTGGAAGGAATCAATAGTAGATCAGATGAAGCAGAAGACTAAATCAACAATTTGGAAGACAAGTTAGCTGAAAATACCCAATCAGAACTTCAAAAAGTAAAAAGAATTTTTAAAAAAATGATAATTTAAGAGGCTTCTGGGACAACATCAAGCATACTGACATTTGTGACATATGGGTACCAGAGGAGAAGAGAGAGAGCAAGGGATTGAAAACCTATTGAAAGAAATAAGGATAAAAAACTTGCCTAACCTGGCAAAGGAAATAGACATACTAGCCCGGGAAACATAGAGAGTCCCAAACAAAGTAAACCCAAAGAGGCTCACACCAAGACACATCATAATTAAAATGTCAAAGGTTAATGTCAAAGATTAAAGACAAAGAGCAAATCTTAAAAGCAGCAAGAAGAGCAGTTAGTTACCTAAAAGAGAGCTTCCATAAGACTGTCAGATTCTCAACAGAAATTTTGCAGGCCTGAAGGGATTGGCAGGGAATAATCAAAGTGATGAAAACCAATGACCTACAACCAAGATTACTCTACCTATCAAAACTATTATTTAGAATCGAAGGACAGATAAAGAGCTTCCCAGTCAAGAAAATGCTAAAGCAATTCATCACCACCAAACTAGTATTATAAAAAAATGTTACAGGGACTTCTTTAAGAAGAAAAAAGATTGTAAAAATGATAAATAAAATGACAATCACTACATATCTATCAACAATTACTTTAAATGTAAACGGATTAAATATTTCAGTCAAAAGAAATAAGATAGCTGAATGGTAAGAAAACAAAACCCTTACATACACTGCTTAAAAGAGACTCTCTTCAGATCGAAAAATATGCACAGACTAAAGGTAAAAGAATGGAAGATATTTCATGAAAATGAAAACAAACAAAAAAGCTGAGGTAGCAATACTTATATCAGACCAAAAAACAAACAAACAAACAAACAAAAAACAACTTTAAAACGAAGGCTATAACAAGAGACAAAGAATGACCCAGTAATCTCACCTCTGAGTATTTATCTGAAGAAACCCAAAACACTAATTCAAAAAGACATATGCATCCATAGGTTCATTGCATTATTTAAATAGCCAAGACCTGGAAGCAATAGATGAATGGATAAAGTAGTGGTACATATATACAATGGAATATTGCTCAGCCATAAAATAGAGTGAACTCTTGCCATTTGTAACAACATGGATGGATGTTCAGGGATATTGTGCTGAGTCGAGAAAATTAGACAGAAAAAGACAAATGCCATATGATTATACTTATATGTGTTAAGAACAAAATAAACAAACAAAAAGAAAACAAACTTATAGATAGAGAACATTTCGATTGTTGCCATATATAAAGGGGATTTAGAAGGTGGTTGAAAAGTGGGAAGAGAATAAGAAGTACAAGTTGATAGTTACAAAATAGTCATGATGATATAAAATATAGCATAGGGAATATAGTGAATAATAGTGTAATAACTAAGTATGATGTCAGATGGATACTAGGTTTATCAGAGTGGTCACTTTGTAAGTTATATAAATGTCTAATCATTATGTTGTACACCTAAAACTAATATAATATTGTATGTCAACTATAATTAAAAATAAAAATATTTAAAAATTAAAAATAAAGTAATTATTGATAATATTTAAAAAATAAATCTGTCATCATATGGCTTCCTTCTTCTTAGCATTAGAAACAGAGAATATATCCTTCCTCAGGGAAGACTGCTCTGGGTATTTTTGCTGAAATACACACACACACACCCCCACACACACACCCACACACACACACACGTATACATACCATTCTTGCTCTGTTTCCCAGTATCCTATTTTATTTGTGTTATAACAATTGTGAGTATATGAATGTGACTTATTTGGCTGTTTATGTGTTTTTCTCTTTCTTGACAAATAAGCAAAATTTATAAAAATACATTTTATTATTCACTACCATAATTCCCAAGACTTACATGACACGAGGAATGCTTGCTAAATGAATGAATGAGATCATAATTGAATTAAATATAGTCAATTTTATTATTTATTTTAGTAAATATCTTGATAGTTTCCTATAAAGACCAAAGAGCAAAGAGATTTGGCTAAAGTAATAAACATTTAACTAAAATCTCTTATGCAACTAGTGTAGACCCTATACAAGTATAAAAATAAGCTTTTTGGTTTTATAAATATTTAAAATATCCAAAATATATCATATAATTCTTATCTTAAATGTCCTTTCACTTTACTGTTAATAGTGATTGTTATTTGACACCATGAAATGTCTACTTTTAAAACATTTACAACATGCTCTATAGATATTACCATATCTTTGCCTGGCTCTATATTATGTGTTTAAAAGAAAAACATAAAGTAAACATATAAGTTGTGGTCTAGTGAAAACTTCAGAAATAGTAGCATCACAGTGAAAAATATAAGAAGTAGCTCTAGGTTATTCACCAAATACAGCTTTCATTTCATGAAATTTATTTTCTCACTCTCTGGCTTGCTAACCACTACTTTAGTTTCTAGCCAGTGCTGTATCTAATAAAAATAAGTATCAAGAAACAAAGAAATAAGAATATTTCTTTGCAATTTTGATGCATTTTTCTCTATGCAGGAAAAAAAAAAGATTAAACATCAAGTGTTTTCAATCAGAATATTAGATTTGGAATGTATCTATATTACTTGGTCTAATAATGAAAAGAAAAAAGACTTCAAAAATCTTTCAACTACTTAAACACGTTCTCAACTTTATTAAGTTCCTCTTTTCCCAAGCTTCAGCAGCTCTTAACGCATAAATACTATGGAAATAATAATGATTTAAACAGATCGTGATATATTGACCTCTATTCAACGCATATTTATCTGAATAGTTGTTAAAGCTGATAACCACAGCCAGTGCGTTTGCCTCTTCACAGAAATATAATTCCACTAAATTATATAAATATAACAATACAGTTTTAATGGAAGGTGAAATTGGTACAAAATTTGAATTGCCATTCTTCCTACTCTTCACTATACTTCTTTACCTTAAAAAAGAATCCCTTTTGGCAAACCATATGTAGTATACAGTAAGAATACTTAAAAGAGTTCTAATATATTGACATGCTTCTTTACTTGTTTATACACAATGACCTAGAGATTTAAGTATAAAAAATTTAAACAAAGGCTAATTTGTATTGCTAAAATGATATTCAATAATTTTGTATTTTTATGACAAAAAATTAATTCAAAAACATTATTTTAAAAAAATGTTAAGAAATGTAAAAAACTTTCTAAGCCTCAGTTTTATGTTTTACAAATTGTATCATATAATTTGTAAGAACAATTTTATTTAATTCCATTAAGATATATTCCTCAGTAATATTATGAAAAAAGTTTAAAGAAGGAAGAACTTTTAAATTTTATAATTATTTTTGTCATTGATTTATGCAAGCCACTATACTTAGAGCTTGAATTGGTCTAAGAGATAAAACTGTGAATCTTGTAATATTAAAAAAGGAACACAAAATAAAACAGTAAAGCAAATAACAGCAACTCAGATTGAGCAAATAAATTATATTCCAGGGATTGTGTTAAGAACAATAGACAGACAATTTTTTTTTTTATGTGCTAGATGTTATATTCCTGTTATATCAATAATCCAACTATAGTTGAAAATTTAAACACTTTATTTAAGAATATATGACTCAGAAAATTTAACGAACCTTTTTTTTGTCAATCTATATAATCTATACTTTAGATTACTATGCAACATTGACTCTTATTTGCCTAGTTTCTTCCTAGTTTATGCCAACAGTTGTCTCTATGACTTTCTTTTTTTCTTAAATTCCACTTTTGATAAATAATCTCCATTAACATTTACTTTGAACTAAAATTCAACGTAATTCTGGTACTTTAGCTTTGAAAGTAAATTTATTTTTTTCTTATTTCTTAAAGTAATTATTACCTTAAATTATTTCTAACATTTTAAAATGAGTTTGGCTATGAGTAACAAAAATGATACATAACAGTACCTTAAACAGAATAGAGGTTTATTTTGATTTTTAAAGATCACTTAAATCAACCTGGAGGCAAGCAGTCCAAGGTTAGAATGGTGCCCCTAATTCTAGGACATTTTCAAAGACCTACAATGTACATTCCATTAATCCTAAAACAAGGATCTAAACCATATGATCCAAGATTTGGCATCAATTTTATAGGTAATGGAATGGAGTGACAAAGAAGCAAGAAAAAATATCTCCTGAAAGAGGTAGCTAACAAATTCACTTTGGCTTACATAACTTTGGCCAGGATTTAATATGTCCAACCTCACCTACAAGGAATTTTGATAAATGTACATTCAGCCCTCCCTATCCAAGGGTTCTGCATTTGTGAATTCTACCAACCACATACTGAAAATATTCAGAAAAAAAAAAATGTTATGTTCTTGATGTGTACTGTGTAGTTAGTATCTGCAATGATTGCTTCTGTATTAAACATGTGTAGGCTTTCCCCCCCGCCTTGTCATTATTCCCTATACAGTAGATTATAATAACTATTTATATAACATTTACATTATATTAGGTATTACAGCTAATCTAGAGTTGATTTAAAGTATACAGGAGAATTGCATAGGTTATATGCAAATGCTGGACCATTTCATATAAGTGACTTAAGCATCCATGGATTTGGGTATTCACTGGAAGACCAGGAAACAATCTCCTGCAGATAGATACCAAAGGACAACTGTAATTAGTTATAGAGCCTGGGACACCATGTATCTTGCTAAGAGCACTTGATATAAATAATTGGTATTACCTCTGCCACATTTTATAATATACCTTAAATAAGGACTTTAAAAAAGGGAAAGGGGTCATAAAATTTCAAAAAAATATTTATTTTTTTAATATTTAGTAAATCATTATTCCACAGTTATGACTTAAGCACTATGACCTTTAAATTCTTGTTCTAATCTTTCCAGTCCCTTTTGTTGTCCTTCTTGTTGCTGCTGTCATTTCTTCATTATCTGAATGTTGTAGTGGTTCAGGTCTTTGTCTCAAATCACTTCTCTTCTCTATCTATAGTAGTTGATTGCATAACAGCAGTTCCTGTGGTTTTAAATAATTTATTTATATTGAGAAATTTTCATGTTCAAAACTACTCTTTCTTCTTAACTTCAGAATTGAGTATCTAAACTTTACATAGGACATAATGGAACTTATGGTTTCTCTCTTTCTTAAACATACCCCTTCTTAGATGATTTCCATCAATAAATGGCAACTCCATTCATCTGTTGCTAAGGTCCACGATTTTAAGTAACATTTTTTCTCCTTTCTGTCTGTGACAAACACATATCTAAATTGTATTGTATTTGTCTGAATTCATTCCACAAACATTTATTCGTTAACCTCTAAAATACTTCAAAATCCTCAATAATTCTCAGAAATTGTTCAACTACCACCCATGTCTCATCTGCAATTATTTCTCATCTGAAATCTTGCAATATCTTTCCTACTGTGTATTTCTCTTCTCATCCTGAGCCCTTTAAATATTCCAGTGGAGGGAAGCCAAAATGATGTGGTAGAAACTAGCTAGATCTCCTCCAAAAGTAAAACAATTAGTTTAAAAAGTCAGCCTTATTATTTTAAAAGTTTGGTAGATAACAATTATGATATAGAACATATACATAGTAAAATTTAACCATTTCAAGTGTACAACTCTGTGGTGATTTGTTAACTTTATTGAGTGGGGTAGCCATCTCTAATATTCACCTTCAGAGCATTTTCTTTTCTCCACTAAGTTCTCTCATGTCTATCAATAGCTAATACTCACTTTACACACAGCCTCAGGCCACCAGTAATCTACGTTTAGTCTCAATACATTTGCTCATTCTGAGAATTTTATGTAAATGGAACCATAGAAGATGTAGTCTCTTGGGTTCTGGCTTCTTTCACTTGGCATAATGTTTTTGAGAATGTATACCAATTTGTAGCTGAATAGTGTGTTCCATTGTATGAATGTAAGATAATTTTTCAATGTGGCCTATAAACACACACACACACACACACACACACACACACACTCTCTCACACACACTTGCACATACAATTGTTTATATGTATGGTATATGTAATTATATATTTTGTACACACACATGTACATATACAGTTAGTTTTCATTATCCATGGTAATTTTGTTTTATGAAGTCTTTATGAACATAAAGTTAGTGAATGATGAACCACTCTTTTTTGGGGAAAATATATTTATTTAGCATGTATAATAATTTTAAATCCTAAAAAGAACTTGCCTGAGGCTGCTGAATTAACAGGAGCCTGAGTTGGAATTCAAACCTCTTCAAATGGCCCCAGTGCTAGAGCTTCTTACACAACATTACATGTCTGCCTATTATTTCTATCCTTCTGTCATCTCTGCATAGGATTAAAACAAGATGGTTAAGCATCATCTTGTTTAACTTCAGCTGAGAATTTTCACATCCAGCAACTCTAATTGTTTGATACTCTGCAAAATAAAATTTTCATATACAAATGTGCACATATATAATTTATATACAGTCATGTCTCATTATTAATGAATTACATGTTTGGGAATTTGACTACTTGCTAAAGTTCATTTGTAAGCCCCAAGTGAATACTCAGGGCACTGTAGTCACTTGTATACATGCACATAACAGTGAAAAAAATCTAAATACCTGGACATGCTTATTCTCACCTGAGATTGAACAAGGCTGTACTCTGCCTTCTTGCTTCAGCGTTCATGTTGAAAATAAGTGTCCTTTTCAGGATCTATTTCAAGGTGCATATTTTTACATATTTGATCTATTTCTTGGTGATTTAAATGTTTTAAATGGCCACTAATCACAGTGCTGAAGTGCTGTGTAACATTCTTGAGCACAAGAAAGCTGTGAGGTGCCTTATAGAAAAAAAAAAAAAAAAAACAAACCTGAGTTTGATAAAGCATGAGGTATAGTGCTGTTGGCTGTGAACAATATAGTGTACCCAGAAAGAAGAGGAAATTCGCTATGTGAGGCCACTCTGGAAAGTGCCAAAGTAATGTCTATAGTTAATAAAAAAAACTATGAAAAAGATGGAAAATTAGTTAAATTAGTGAATTCAGTAGATGATGACTGATAAAAAGTGTAGTGGACAGCATCATTATTAGGTTGAAAACTCAGACACGTGACTGTATTCAATTGGTGAATGGGCTGAATAGGTTGTAGAGAGAAAAAAGAGAAAACACATTTATTGCTGGCAAGAATGCAAAAAGAAACAGCCACTTTGGAAAACAGTTTGGCAGTTTCTTATATAGCTAAACAGTCTTAGTTCATCATCCAGCAATTAACACTTAGGTATTTATCAAACTGATTTGAAACTTATGCTCATACAAAAAACTGCAAATAAATGTTTATAGCAATTTTATTTATAATTGTCAAAAAATGAAAGCAACTTTATGTCCTCCAGTAAGTAAATCAGTTTTTAAAAAATACATCTGACATCTATACAATGGAATTTTATTCAACAATAAAAAATAATTTGCTATCAAACCACTAAAAGATATGGATGAATGTTAAATGCATATTACTGAGTAGAAGTGGTCAATGTGAAAAGAATATGTACTGTATAAATCCAGTTGTATATCATTCTGAAAGTAACAAAATTATAGAGACAGTAAGTAGATCAGTATTTTAGAGGCACTGAGGGAAGGAGTTGAATAGAGAACACAGGGAATTTTTCACAGAGGTTAAACTCTTCTCCATGATATGTAATTGCAGTTACATGACATTATGCCTTTGTCAACAACCACTGAAATTTAACATATATAAAGCATATTATTTAGGAGATTGAAAATTCATAGAGTGGAATGCAGACTGTGACAAAATAAACTGATTGTATTTCAAATGTGTTTAACAACCTCATTGTCTTAGTCCATTCAGGCTGCTATAACAAAATATTACAGACTAGATGACTTACAAACAGCAGAAATGTATTGCTCACATTTCTGGCAACTGGTTGTTGTCTGAAATTAGCCATCTTGATCCAATGAAGGCTCTCTTCTAAGTTATAAACTGCTCCCTGTACTCTCACATAGTGAAAGGAGCTAGGGAGTACTGTGAGATCTATTTTATAAGGATACTAGTCCCATTCATGAAAACCCCTTTCTCATGACCTAATCACTTCCTAATGCCCCCACATACCAATATTATCATTCTTGGAGGATTAGAATTTCAATATATGAATTTAGAGGGACACAAACATTCAGATCATAGTACTCACTAAAGGGGGTGGAGGAAAATGTACTGACCTAAATAGCTGTGTATATGAGTGGAATCTTTCAAACTCAAAGCAAAATAAATTGTATAAACACTGTAATTTAGTTAATAAAATTTTCCCACAGGGATACAGGTTAACAATTCTGATAGTGCTATACATGTGTATGAATATTGAACAATTAAATAAATAGATAGCAGAAGGTAAATGTCAGATTTCTCATTTTCGGAGTGGGTGTTTACATGTAATCATGGGAATGAGAATATAATGACCCATGGGTAATGATTAGAATTGGAGTAATCAGTATAAACACATGTATACAGATGGTGAGCTAGATAAATGTTAATAGATATATAACACATGGGTTAGCAACATACACACATATTTTCACCCTATAAACCAAAGAGGCCTACAAGCAATGAAACTCAAGAGTGATTGTCACACTTAGCACCTAGATCATGGTTTCTAATACCATTGTCCAAAAGAAGCAAAAAAAAGCTCCTGATTCTAGGACTACAAAAAGAAATACACAAGATGAACCTGGAACATCTTGTAATACTAGAGGATAATATAGAACTCAGTACACATATTCAAGCACACATATGCATGTGTGCACACAACATTAGCGATATGTCAAAGGGGCATAGATGCCAAATGAAAGACCTTTTCATGGCCAAAGCTGTAGCATCTTGAGGAATAAAAAATATATTACTACTGGATTATAATTCCAAATATAAATAAATACTCATGAGTTTGTACTGATGTAAATAAATGATTGGGTAAGTAATTAAATGAGGGAGAGAGAAAAATCTTCCATGCAGATGTATTTCACATAATTTATGTAGACACTTCACCCTCTAGGAGTTAGATTATAACTCCCTACTACTAAAATGTGGATTATAGTAAGTGACTTTCTTTCAAAACCACACTGTGGAAAGGGGGTTGGAGAATAACTTTAAAGTGGAAAAACTTTACAAGCTCTACCTCAGCCAGGTAATCAAGGTTAACAGTTACAAGTCTAGCTAATGGTATGAACCTTTGATATGCTGTGATTAAAATTACATCTTGCAAATGTAGCTTTCTTCTCAAATGTCAGTAACTCCAGTCTAATTATGAGGAAAACATTAGACAAATCCCAATAGAGGGACAGTCTACAGAACACCTGTTAGCCTGAAGTGGCTGTAATGCTTTGGTGGTCTATGTAAGCAGACAAAAACCTGAGCCTGTGAATGCTTCAAGGTTAAGAAATCAAAACCTAAGGATAATCAACTAACAACCAACTGGCTCTAAGCTATAATCCATCGATCAAATAATTTTCTTTCTTTGCTTCCACAACTCTCTGTATAAGATTTCCCCCCAGCTCCTGTCAGCTGAATGTCTCTGACTACTTCTGGTTTGGTGCTGCCTAATTCTAATCCAATTTTGGTCTAATAAAATCTTAAAATTTTTAATATGTGTCAGTCTATATTTTAACACACCTTACCAGCATCCCTCAAAATATTCATCAGAAACAAGATAAGTGTGAGAAACTGGCACAGATGAGAGAAGTAGGAGGAGACATGAAAATGAAATGTAATGTGGTATCCTGAAAACAGTATGGAGTTAAGGTAATAACATATTAACATCGGTTCATTAATTCTAGTAAATTTATTATAGTAATATAAAAATGTTAATAGTAAGGGAAAATAGGTGAAGAGTATATGGGAAATCTTGTACTAAATTTGAAATTTTTCTGTAAATCTAGAACTGTTCTAAAAATATTTAAAATTATGGCAAATGTTATTCTAAGTAGAGAAATATTTGAAACAGTTTTTTACAATTCGTAATAAAATAGTTTCCTATTATCGATACCTCTAACCATTGTTATTTAGAGGATCTAGGTAGCATAATTAGACACAAAATCAAATGAAAATATGTAACATCTTGAATGTGAAAAAGCATTCATTATATGCAAGTTCTCTTATTGCTAAAAATTAAAACAAATTAAAACAAATAAAATATTAGAATATTTTAGTGAATTTAAAAGATAGTTGGCCAATTAAGAGAGTGAAAAGGCAACCTATAAAATAGATAATATTTGCAAATTATATATATAATTAGGAGTTAATACCCAGAATATATAAATAACTCTTAGAACTACCAATAACAAAGAAAAACAACAACCCAATTAAAAATAAATAGAGGACTTGAATAGGAAGTTCTCCAAGGAAAATAAACAAATGTCCAACAAGCATATAAAAGGATATTCAATATCATTAATGACTAAAAATATAGCTCAAAACTATGATGACATACCACCTTACATCTATTACTGTGGCTACTATTAAAAAAATAGATAATAGCATGTATTGGCTAGGATACGATGAAATTAGAATTGTTTTTTACTGTTGGTAGAGTTGTACAATAGTTATGAAAAACAGTATGGCAGTTTCTCAAAAATCAAAAATTGAACTACCATTTGACCAGCAATTCCACTCCTGGGTATATACTGAAAAGAATTGCAAGCAGATTCTCAAAGAGCTATTTGTGTACCTGTATTAACAGCAACATTAATCACAATAGCCAAAAAGTAGAAGTAATTTAAATGACATTGATGATGAACAGGTAAGCCAAATGTAGTATATACATGCAATGGGTTTAAAAATGAAAGAAATTCTGATATATACTGCAACATAAATGAAACTCAAGGGCATTATGCTAAAATAAATCAGCAGTTACAAAAAGGCAAAATCTGTGTAACTTCACTTATGTGAGGTGTCCAGGGAAGTCCAGTTTACAGAGGTGGAAAGTAGAATGATGGTTGCCAGGGGTTAAAAGGAGTGAGGGCAAATGTATAGTTGTCATTTAATGTATAGATTCTGCTTTTCAAGATGAAAAATGTTCTGGAAATTAGTTGTACACCAATGCGAATGTACTTAATACTTGTGAACAGTACATATAAAAATAGTAAGATGGTAAATTTTACATTATGTACATTTTACCACAATTAACAATTTAAAATTTTGAAAAATTGATAGATTAAATTAATCATATTTCTCTATGTCAGTAAAACTAAAAATAATTTTAAATAAATATAGTACTTATAATCATCACACACTTTTAAGAAAATTAGAAATATACACACCAACATGTATACAAGGTCGTTATAATAAAATATTAAAATCTGTTAAATGTCAATTAGATATATGGAGTATATTTAATATAGATGAATCTTAGAAATTTATTTTTATTAAAATATAACTTCTTAAATATTATGTACAGTGATATCTTTTATCTACAATTTGTAAACAAGTATACATATGTAATATATCATTTAAAGATATGTAAAGTAAACTATTTTTCAAAAGATAATAAATGCACAATTTCTGGGTTAGAGGGTAGACATATAGGTGAATGGAGGTGAATATAAGTGGAGGCAAAGTACAGGTAAAGTTCTATTTTTTATGATGGATGATAGGTTAACAGCTATATATTTTAAAGTAAAGAAAATTTTTGGAAAAAAAAGAGATAAAAGAAGACCGAACTAATTTGTCAACAATGTAAGACGTTATAGCAATCACATTTTAATTTTCAATAAAAAATTGACTTGAGAATTCAAATAGAGTTTTTGAAAGAAGAAACCTATATTTGATATTCTTTAGCAAGAAAAGCTGAAACATAAATGAGCTGTGTACTCAGAAGAGGAATAATGACAGAATTTTTATCTTTCTGTGATTCTTTGGATGCATTATTATGTAGCTACAAGAATAAAATGAATGAGTTAGGTTTATTCCTTCATTTTACAGAACTACCACAAAGTGGAATCAGCCTGAGGACTTGCTTCAGCTGACTCTATTAGCAGTTGCTTAAATACCATCTTTCTTGGCACATGACCAGCTAGTAGAGTGCATCAAATTTCATTTACTACCATTACTATAGTTGTATTCTCAATTTCTATGCTCTCATACATTATATCGAGTATGATCATTTCATGTAAATTTGAAGTAATTTAAGAATAGCAGTGTTCAAAATAATATAGTAGAGTATATAGATAAAAGAACACCTTAAAACATGGACCAGCTGATGGAGTCAGATACTCTTAAGATCATTTTCAAATTGGCATTTGAGTTTCTAAAAAGGCAGTTGAGTAACAAATTTATTCAGCTCTAATGAATATTTGATTGGTTTTCAAAGATAATTGCCCTCTATCAGGGTCATAGCATTAAAATGAAAATTAGTCATTATCTTCTCCATGAGAATTAGAAGAAAATTACTATTAAAGTTTTTGAAGGAGCTTTCAATGAAATAACTTCAAATACTGTTGGCATTGTATGATTTGAAAATGTCTCTTTGAACCTGCTTTATGTATAGATTCTGAAATCATTTTTATGTTTACAAAAAATGTGTCAAAAGTAAAGTGATAGTATACATCTTTATATATTTCTTTCTGCAATGGTATTAATATAAGGAAACTAGGAAGAAAACTAAATATACCATTATATCCTTTTTGTTGATGTATTAGTTATACATTCTTAGTTGTTCACAATAAGCAGTTCATAATAAAGTTCAGTATAATATTTTGGGAAAGTAATTTTAAAAATTGTCATACATTTTAAAACGTGATTTTTTTTTCTTGAAAATAAACTGATAGCTTTTGATATGGTATAGCTGAAAAAATATAGATAACCATAAGAAATTAGATGTTGCTCATGAATCTCAGTGTGAATTATAAAACTGCATGTAATATCTATCTCACCGGTAAAAGTAATATGCTAGCATCCTACACCAAACTATAGCAAAAAATCTCCAACTGAGGCACAGAGATGGAAGCTTAAGAAAATCATGGTCTAAGAAACATATGCTGTAGCACTCCTTGAGTAAATTGGCTATAAATTACAGGAATAGAATGCCTGAAAACTTTCAAAGAAACTCTGGCATAAGAATAAAATTATATTTCCACATGGAATTTGCTAAAGAAAAACTTCAATGTCATAACAACAACAACAAAAGGAAAATTCGAAAAGATCGACTTTGAAAGCTAGTAGCTTGTGGTAATTTGCAAACTCTTACAACACAGATAAAAAAGACATAAAATTATCCTATTCATATTAAAAACTATTGGATGAAGAGATAAAAGTTAGAACTATTAAACTAATGATAAACAGAGAGTAGCACTCAACATCAAATAAATGAGGGCAAATCAAACAAAACACATCTTACAAATGTATCACCACAAGATTATAGAATTTAGGCACGGATGACAATTATTTCCTTTACTTAAATGTGGTGCTATAAAATTCCCACCTATTCTTTATGGCATCTTAAATATTACTTATCATTTATGATGTAGCTCAAATCCTCTCTTTTATTCTCCTAAGAAAATTCAGCCTTGGTTATTTCTATTCTCACTTTATTCTTTCTATAGCTTGATAAAGCATTCATTGCATTGATGCCAGTACCATATTTTAAATATTCTAAATGCATATTTTTTCTACATTATAATACCTCTTAAATCTAGATGTATGTTATAATTAATGTGAAAAGAGAGAATTAGGTCAATTTTAATTGATAATATTTTTATCTTTCTTAATGATATGTAAAATAATTGTGCTATAACCAATAGAGACTAAAGTTGCTGAAATGAAATAATAAATATACTTGCCCCTCTTCATAACCAGACAGTGAGTCCTCAAGAGTGAGATCTATACCTTAATTCTTTATATATCTTAGAGCCCCAAAGCGTATCTGTCATATAAGAGATGAGCAATAAAAGGTTGAATGATGATACTTTGTTATTATTTGTCTGATAATTATTGTTCCGTTAATTAAAAATAACAAACCTTAAGGACATATAGCCTAAAATTATGAAATAAAGACAATAACTTATGTCCCTCAGGTACAGATTATTTACACTGTCTATGGAGAATGCTTTTTTCAATACATTCATAATGTGAAAGGTAGAGAGAAGGTTTATATAAACTGAGGAGAAATAGTATATAAAGCAATATAAATAGCCAGATAGCAAGGAATGGGACAATTTAACAAAGTTAACAGAGAGATATCAGAGGTCAAATGCAGCCCAATTACTTATAAACTGCTCACTGTGAGAATTTAATTTTGTATTATGAGTATCATGACTGCATAATTCATTGTCTAACACAATAAAATTTTGAGAATAAGTGGATATTATTAATAATTACACCAGGACAATTTTATAAGCTTAAATTGACTCAGGCATTTCTATACTGATCACTGGGAATTTTTTAAGAAACAAAAGGAAAAAATAAAAACAGGAAAGAATAAGAAAGAAACAAAGCTACTCTTTGGGACCATAACTAAGAGGGAAATTATATAAAGTCTGATTTAAAAAAAATGAAATGAATGTTCTTATAAACACGAAAAGCAAGGACCTACAACCAAGATTACTTAGCAAGGCTATCATTTAGAAGCAAAGAGCAAATAAAGAGCTTCTCAGACAAGAAAAAGCTAAAGGAGTTCATTACCAAGAAATCAGTATTACAAGAAATGTTAAAGGGACTTCTTTAAGAAGAAGAAAAAATGTGCCAAAATAATAAATAAAATGGCAATCACTACGTAGCTAGTGACAATTACTTTAAATGTAAATGATTAAATGCTCCAATTAAAAGACATAGGATAGCTGAATGGATTAAAAAACAAGATCTATACACATGCTGCTTGTAAGAGACTCACTTCAGACTGAGAAACACACACAGACTGAAAGTAAAGTGATGGAAAAAGATATTTAATGAAAATGGAAACAAACTAAAAAACTAGAGTAGCAATACTTATGTCAGAAAAAATAGACTTTAAGAAAGGCAATAACAAGAGTCAAAGAAGGACTCAACAATTTCCCTTTTGGGTATTTATCTGAAGAAACTCAAAACACTAATTGAAAAAGACATATGCATCTCTATGTTCATTGCAGTATTATTTACAATAGCCAAGGTACGAAAGCAACCAACCTGTCCACCAATAGATGAATGAAGAAAGAAAATGTGGTACATATGAATGGAGTATTACTCAGCCATAAAAAAAGAATAAAATCTTGCCATTTGTGACATGAATGGACCTAGAGGGCATTATGCTGAGTGAAATAAGTCAAACAAAGTAAGACAAATACCCTATGACTTAACTTCCATGTGGAATCTACGAAAGAAAAACAAACAAACACAAAGCAAATAAAACACAAACAGACTCATAGATATAGGGAACATTTTAATGGTTGCCAGATGGGAGGGGATTTGGGATGATGGGTGAAAAAGGAGAGGTGATTAAGATGAACAAATTGCCAGTTATCAAAATAGTCACGAGTTGTAAAGTACACCATAGGGAATACAGTCTGTGATATTGTAATAACTATGCATGGTGTAAGGTGAGTACTAGACTTATTGGGGTGATAACTTCATAAATTATATAAATGTCTAATCACTATGTTGTACACCTGAAACTAATATAGTGTTGTATGTCAACTATAATTGAAAAAAATATATATAAAAAGTGCATTTGAAAGATATAGCTAAAGAATTTAATATTTTTTTTAATTAAGAATGATTTTGTTCTTATATGCCATGTCACATTTCATAAAAACTAATACTTCATGAATGATTAGCAGATAAATGCAAATATATTTGCTACTTAATAACACACAGTATCTGATAGCTGATTACTTAATTTCATTTAGGAGAGGCAGATGTTTCTCAATGGCTTTCTCTGAAACAGGATCTTTTTTTGATTTGATGTTTTTAGATCTATTTACTACTGAGTTAATTTAATAGATTTTGTATTTAAGGTAGTAGTTTCATAGTATGTAGTATTTTTATAACAAACACCTGAATCTGAAAATCAAAGTAAATAAACTATATTTGGTATAATAAACATATACCAACGTTTAAAAATAGTAAAACTAATTAGTTAAATAATTATAGTTTTTAACATTGTTGAGAGAGAATATACATATAAGTGTATATATATACACAAAATATATACATATAGATACAAAAACAAATGGTACTTAAAAACATGTCTAAATAAGATACCCAGAACTTTATATATTTATAAGGTAAAATATTACAGATTCTTGTTAATATTTAAAATTTTCAAATTAATATCATAGTTTAAAACATTTGCATGTGAAAACAGAAACAATATTTATAGAGACCTAATGGGAATGCGAAATGTCACAGTCATTTTGGAAGATAATTAAGTGCTTTCTTACAAAACTCAAAATACTGTTTGATTCAGAAATTGTGTTTCTTGGTATTTACCTAAATGAGTTGAAAACATGTTTACACAAAAGGCTGCACAGAGATGTTTATAACAGCTTATTGCCAAAACTTGGAAGCAACCAAGATGTCCTTCAGCAGGTGAATGAATGAATAAACTGTGGGGGGAAGAATAAATAGATGAAGCACAGAGGATTTTAGGGGTGTGAAAATACTCTAATGTATCTAATGGTGGATACACATCACTAAATTTTTTTGGAAATCTGTAGAATGTACATCAAGAATAAATTCTAATGGTAAACCAAGGACTATGAGTGATTATGATGTGTTCATGTAAGCTCATCAGTTCATCATGTAACAAATGTAAGTTACTGTAAATTCATCATGTGTCAAATATATAACTCTAGTGGAGGATGTTGATAATGGAGGAGGCAATGCATATGTAGGGGCTGGAAGCCTATGGGAAATCTCTGTATCTTCTTCTCAATTTTATTGTAAGATGAATACTGATCTAACATATTAAAGTCTTAAAAATGAAAAAGAATGTTTCTTTTACCATTTCGATATCTGTTTAAGCATTAATGCTGATAAATACCAATGACTGCACTATCAATGATTAAGGATACAATTCCATTAGACTACCAGAGATTTTTAAACTATAGAACCATCTGACAAGTTTTTTGGAAGACATGGACTTGCCAATTTAATTAAATGTATATATTTATATATATATATATATATTTTTTTTTTTTTCCACTATTGTTTCTCCTTATTACTATTACAGGTCAATATAACGTCAAAGTCCAAAACTTAATTTTGTTACTATAGTTATCTCTTTTTATGGTACATCTTTTTCCACATTACTTTCAAGTGATTTTCAACATTCTGATGTATGCTAATTATAACATCATATGGCCAGGTCATGTGGTTTTTATATTTAATTTGACATTCTGTGACTTTCAGTTGGAGCGTTTCCTTAATTTACATTTGTGGTAATTCTTGATGTGGCCAAGTTTAGGTAATTTATGTTAGCATTTTTTTTTTTCCATTTATGTTTGGCCTGGCTCTTCTTCCTCTCCTTTGCTTTTTCTTTTTCAGTGCATTGCATATTATTTTTGGCATTTCACATTTTAGTGATTAATTTATAGATTACAAATGCATCTTTATATTATCACAGTTTATAGTTAAATGCTATTATAACACATAAATCATCTACGAATCTTATACTAGTGTAATTCCTCTTACTGGCCTCTCACAGTTTATTTTTTCTGCTTATATTTTGATTCTGCATTTTATTACTAAATATGCAATAATCCTCACACTACACTGTTATTAACATTAGTTTAAGCAGTCTATGGTTTTTTGAAGAATATATAAAAAATATTTTTAAAAGAAAGTATTGAAAATATCTTATATTTACCTTGATATTTAGCTATTCTGTTGACTATTTTCTCCTTTGTTCCCAAATCATTTAATTTTGTGTGTCATTTAATTTTGTGTGTTTTGTGTGTCATTTAATTTTACTGCATACCAGAGACATTTATAAAATAGTAACAAACATTGAAGTAAATAACATTTACTTTCAAAAAAGGGGACATCTCTATTTCTTACAGGTCACATAAGTGTAGCTAAGTCATTCTCATATGTAGTTGAGCAGTGTCTGGACTTTGTTGCAGGTTTAGTTTGACCCAGTTCATCAATATCTTCACATATTTTAATGGAAGAATCACATTATTTTGTTAAGTGAGTTTTGAGATAATACCTGTTATGAATCTCCAGTCATGTATCTTGGCTTCCTGGTCAAGAAACTCTTTTACGGACTGGCTACATAGTTAATGTTCACTGAAGACACCTTTTTGCTCTCTAATCTTATCTCTTTTTTTCTGCCCTTAGAAGGTCTTTCAGCCCTGTGGCCTTTACTACACACCCTTATTCAGTTAAGGATCAGCATTCTTCAGATTTCTCTTAATTTTCACACCACAGCCTCCTCTTTCAGCTTTCAAGTTGTGTGTGTGTGTGTGTGTGTGTGTGTGTGTGTGTGTGTGTGTGTGTGTTCAGGCTGGAAGAATAGAGGGGTAGAGATAGAGGGGTTGCACATTAGGTAGATAGACTATTTAGTTTTTATTTACATACCTTTGTATTGTTACTGTTCTTACAAACATTGCAGTCTTGGTGCTGATCACCATTTATCTTGTTGCTGTACAATTACACGATTCATGTGTTTAATAATATTTGAAAAGGAATATTATATGTAAGGATGATAGGCATATTTTTCCCTCTACAAATTGACAATAGACCCTCTCCACAAAATGTTAAAAATATGAAAATTCATGAATACCTAAACTAATAAAAGGTGCTAATTATATATTATGTAATATTTTATAATCAACATTATAATACTCAATTTTAAATATATATATAATTATTACTAATATATGAAAATATGTATAGCTATGATGTGTTATTCATACACATTTCCAATATATAATATCCCTATATATCATCTAGTTTGATAGTTAAATATTAATAAAATAGCACAAAGCCTTAGTAGCAGCTTTTTTTTAGGGTTTATTTTTAGGAAACTTTCCTCTCAATTGTCATTCTTTTATTATTTACTCTATCATTGCTTTCATATTAGTGAATGATGATTTTCTTTTCCTTTTTCTATCATTCTGCTTTAAAATTTTTGGTTTTCTAGGAGTTAGCAAAACACTATAAACCTTGAGGTCATGCTTCCCATAATTAATTAATTAATTGGTTATTGAAGTCAGAACTGTTATATTTTGTAATGTTAATAAGAAATATATTTAAAAGAATTCATTCCATCTATTCCTGAATAAAGTAATAATAGGGTTGAATAAAAAAATAAAATAAAAAGCTGGAATTGAACATATTTTATGAAAGGACCATCTGCAATTTTTAAAACACTCTTATGTGATATCCCTAGCAATCCTAATAAATTCTTAACTTAAAAATATTTACTTTCTTATTCTTGGATCTTATTTATTAGGCCCACTGAGAGAAATCTTTATGGGCTATATTTTTACTAAATGTGATTATATAATCTACAAATACAAACATTTTTAATATACCTCATAATAATAATATTAATACCAATTGAATAAGCACTAATAGTGGTAGGAGGAATCATTCAATGGTGAAATCAAGGAAAATATTTGCTAGTGAATAAAGTTATCTATTTATCTTAGGATCACAAGGATAATATGCATTCTTTAAAAACAATTTTTGTTTAATGATTTGAAAATTATAATTTTTAATCTTTTTTTATTTTTTCTAACTTTATCCATATATTAAATAAGTTTTGTTGGGTACAATAAAATCAGATTTTTTTTTATTATTATAGACATAAACATACAACATCATATACTTTGGAAATTTAGAAATAATTTAAACAAAAATAAAAAACAGAGTTAAAACGATACATCAAGGAAGGCATTTTGAAAGTTAGAACTATCTTCAAATAAACATAACTTGTTTGGTTGTATGGAGAGGAGGTCTAGAAATATTCAAAATATTTTTTTCGAAATCTTTTAAATTTGGCAAATCAAAAAATCACTTAATTTTTCCATGTTATATTAACTCACGGTGAACTATAAAACTATAATTTTTGTTTCTCAATTTTATATCTCTTCTATTCCAAGAAGAAAAGAAAGAGAGAGATTGCGCAACATATATAGGTGTGTCTGTGTGTATTTTTATGTATACACACACACCTATATATATAAATAAGTTGTTGTGTGTGTATGTTGGTGACAGAAGAGAAAGAGAAATAATGATTTTCATAAACCTATAATTAAAAGTTAAATACAAGGAATCCTCTTCAGAATTATTAATTTCCATAAGATATTTAATTTAGATTTGATTTATATTTAAACTGAATTCATTTCCTGTGTGTGACTTTAGAGAAAATTTTGCAGTACATTATAAGCTGAACTATCTAAGAAATTATTGCCAAGATCAAAGTCTAGAAGTTTTGCCCTTGTTTTTATTTAGGAGTTTTACAGTGTCAGGTCTTACTTTTAAGTCTTTAATACATTTTGCATTAATTTTTGTGTATGATGTAAGATGAGATAAGGGTAAAATAAAGGTCCAATTTGTTTTGGATATGGATATCCAGTTTTTTTCATTTTTGAAGAGATTGTCCTTTCTAGATTATGTAGTTGACAACTATATGCAAGATCATTTGATCATATAAGTAAGAGTTTATTTCTAGACTAATTTGTTTCATTGGTACATATGGTTGTATTTATATACCAGTACCATACCATTTGATTACTGTAGTTTTATAATACATTATGAAATCAAGAAGTGTGATGTCTCCAGATTTGTTCTTGCATAGGCAACAAAAGCAAAAATAAAGTGGTATTATATCAAACTAAAAAGCTTCTGCACAGCACAGAAAATAATCAACAAAAGAAAAAGGTAACCTACAAAATTGGAGAAAATATTTGCAAACCTTATATCTACTAAAAGATTGATATCCAAACTGTAGGAAGAACTCCTGCAACACAATAACAAGAACAACAACAACAAAATAATTTGATTTAAAAATGGGCAAAGGATTTACAGAGATATTTCCTCAAAAAAGACATATGAATAGCCAAAAAACGTTTAAAAAGTGCTTAATATCACTAGTGATCAGGAAAATTAAAATTAAAACCACAATGATTTTAATTTTAAGATATTAAACCTAATACCTGCTATGATGACTATTATTTTTTTAAAAAATAAAAAAGATAGCAGGTGTTAATGGGAATGTGGAGAAATTAAAACACTTCCATACAGTTGGCGAAAATAGGTACTTTCACATATATCAAGAGAATTTATAAGCTGCAAATTAAAATTGTAAAAGGAAACCAAATAAAAAGTAAGAATAATAAATGTCACTATTTTGTTATTAAATATATTTTTAGTATACTTTGTAAGATAAAAATAAAAAGCAAAAACAAAAGTTATGAAAATTTCAGCTTACTATTTAAAAGAATAAGGGTATCGGAAGTTTGGGTTTAAACTACAGTTTATGATAGACAAGTTGTACAACATAATGATTTAATATCTGAATATATGCAAAGAAAACAATCTGATAATGTCTCATAAATTTAAAAATACGCATGCCATTGAATTCAACCATACCACTACATATAATTTACCTAATAGAAAGCAAAAGTAAGTTAACTAAAGATGAGTATGTAAGGATGAATTTTGCACAAGCATTTATAATGGCCAAAGTCTGTAAGCAATTTTTCTGCTAATAACTAAAGGAATGGTTGCATATATCATGGTAGGATAAATTATGCAACTGTTATAAAAGAATGTATTGAAGCTCTACTAGTAAACTTGGAAGAATTTGTATGAGGTATTATTGAATGAACAGAGCAAGATTTAGAGTACTGTATACAATATGGATCCTTTTTGTTAATTCATAGCAAATTTTTTTTTCTAAAAAGATTATTTATACATGAATACGTATGCATTATTATCTAATTGTTAGATTATATTATTATGGAGTGGTTACAAAAGGACCTTTAACCAGCTGTTAACATAGATCACTTAGGTTGGATGACAAGCAAGTAGAGAAAAAGGGTGATGTAGTATGGTAGAAGGGAGATAAGCAACAAGAAAAAAAAATAGATGTGTTTGTGTATAACTCCATGTCCCATTTGTATTATTATATATAATATGCAGGAATAGGCACCACACAATGAAAAAATATTTTAAATTTTTGAAAAAAAGATAAAGAAATGATATGCAAGATATTAATTTTACTCATTGCCACACTGAATACCTGATTATAGCTTTGGGGGCATTAAAAGATAATATTTATCTCCAAGTATGTGTGTATAAATAGGTATGTAGGTAGGTATATAGAGAGGGAGAGAAAAAAAAGACTACATATTTTAAGATGGTATAATAAAATGAAGTCACATAACTTCTCTGAATCTATTTCCACTTGAGTTAAAAATAATTTGCAGTAAACACAAAATGTCTTGAGCAATTGTGAATACCAAATGACACAATGCATGAAAAATGAATGTTAAGTCATAATATCCACATACAAATTCATTATACTGTTTTTAAAAGCAACAATATTTTACATTGTTTAAAAAATCTGTGAATATAAAGTTACGACCATATAATTTATTTACAAAAATATTTTCCATCAATTTAATAATATTGTCATACATGTTAAATCTCATATATGTTATTTTTTCAGTATTTACGTTTGATTCACCTGTAATAATGTGACACAGTAATAAATTCTTTGCATAAGCCTAAATGAAATTGCCTTGCTTGGCAGTAATTTGCTTTAATTGACTTATTATTCCCTCATATTATATTTTACTGTCTTTGTCATAGGGCTCTTTAAAACAAAGTTATTTAATGATATCAGTTAACCATGCAAATAGATGAAAAATATTTACTAGTCCGCAAAATATTTTACCAGCCTTTCTGCTTTTGTGACATCCAAATGTACTAAAATTAATGTGATTAGCATCCTTTATGACTCATTCAGCAAGTCCTTTTTCTCTGAGTCCATAATGAATGGCTAAATTCTAAATGTTAATTATTTATGAATTATTTCCAACTTGAAACTGTGAACATAATATATCACATTCTAATAATAGCTGGAATATTACTAAATAAAACAATTCTATAACCAATATTAAAATATACTCACATACATTTTAATACCTGAATATTTAGTGAAATAAGGGGAAAGAATAAGAATATAGTTAAGGCAAGATATTATTGAACAAATGTTTTTCTTGTCATAACTATATCCAGATAGTCTCCAACCATTTTCCCCCCAAAAAAACAAACAAACAAAATAAATTCATTCGTTTGAGAGAAAAGCTGTTGTAAAGCTTTTGCTGTGACTAATATGCTCAACAATTCCTTTTGTATTATTCACACAGAGATCAACATCTAGGAACTGACAATAGGAAGGAACTGATAATAAAAGGTGACATGCAGATAGCTTGTAACCATCTTAGACTTCTAATGTTGTGTCACTGTTTCCCTGACAGCCAGTTGCTGAATGACAGAGCATAGGAATTCTGCTATAGAAACATAAATTTTCTCTCATTTTTAATATTAATTCAATGTGGGCTTTCGATTTGTCATTTAACCTGTTGGACTCCAATGTTCTTAATGCTAGAATAAGTTTAAGTAATTTTTAAGGCCTATCTGGATTATTAGGATTTTGCATCATTGCTTGGTCTTCTTGGCACAGGGTGACATGGCATACCAACTGACAAATGCCATCTTCAAGGCCACTTCGCTTACCATATATCATTTTTAAATTCATGAAAATAAACTGTTGATAACTTTATACATTAATTTATCAAACAAAATGTGAACATCATCCATCCTAGGCAATCAAGATAGATGTAAAAGAAAAAAAAAACAGCATCGAACCTTTAAATAATGTATGAAACATGAAAAATATGTGAAAGTACGAATGTACACTTACAAGCAAAACTGGAGAAGTCCATAGAGAAGGATTTTCACAAAAAGTATAGGGTTCAAAAGGTATAAAATGGTAAGGCTTTAAACTCAAGGGAAACTGACATTTTTAGGAGTCTTCAAAAGAAATGTATTAGTTATAGCACTGGGCAAAGACTGGGAGAGTTTATTTTGGAAATCAAGGGAAGAGAGAGATCAATGATTAAAGGAATCATCAAAAATGTACAATTCTTCCAGGAGCTGAGTGCTCATTAGATTTGTCAACAAAGATGGTACTAGTAACTTTCATGAGGACAGGTTAAGAGTACCTAAAGTTCTCCCTTGTAGTTTTACATATAAAGCTCAGCCTTGGCTCCTAGACTCATGAACAGAAAGAAAGCTCTCTGAGGTACAATAAACTTAGTATAGATACACAAGAAACATCGAGTCAAGGATGTCATACCCTTTTTATATTTGCATTTGCTCTTTTACATTTGTATTTAGTCTTTTTGTACCTAGCTTTTAACAATGTGCTTGTCATTGGTAGGTTTGATAAATGTTGAATGAGTTATATCTATAAAGAGACTTCATTCTAAATTTATAGTGCCTTATATTTTGTGAACTCATGGAATTTGATTCAATTTCTGGAGACATTCAAAAGATTCTATGACATAAATGAAATTATATAGGAAAGAGAATAGTTTGGGGCTAGTTCTACTTTTTAAGTTTTTTTTTGAGTAATACATTTACCAGCAAATTCACACACGCTGAAGTGATGTAATCCTCACCCACACTGCATATGCTTATTCACAAAACTGGATTTGAAAAATTTCCGAACATTTCTTTAGTTTCTTTTGTGCACAATGCCCATTTGCTCTACATTTCCCTTTCAGTATAGAATTGTGAAATTGAGCTCTGATTCCTTTGATGGTCTTAGTTATATAAAAAGATGTGAACTAGACAATTATTACCAGCAGGCTTATTCTTTATAGAGTAGATCTCTGTGTGAGGAAAAAAAAGAAAGAAAGAAAGAAAAAGAAAAAAGAAAAAAAAGTTTACATGTTCCTAATTAACACAGGAAAAAGAAGAGAGATCCTGGGATTGAGCCTCAATATTACATGAATTTTCTACTTTTCTTTACTCATACCTATGAGATGGCTTTGTGAGGAGTTATGTCCTTACTCTTTCAAGTGAATGATCTCTCCCTGAAAATGGTGAGACAATATCTTAGACGTTTCTATCAGAATGGACTCTGTTTAATAGAGCAAATCAGGGCAGTCTATATTCAAAGTCTTCCTTTTCATATTTCACACATTTTCCAGGCACGCAGGACTTTTTCCTAATCATTGTGGCATTCTACTCCTTACCTCTTAAAGTTTACATTCCTCTGTGATTTGCTAGGTTACTGACAAACATGTTAATGAATTTTTAGTAGTACTCTTTTATTTCAGTAGAATCTTAAGTAGGAAAAAAAATATGAACTAGATAGGAATTAGGAGCTCTGTAATGCAGTTGGAGAACATGAGAGAAGGGAAATGTTCCAAACCGCAGAGTCGACTCTCTTCTCTAGTATACCCTACCCTCTTCTGTGCCATAGTTGCCCTCCAGCTGAAAGATTTTAGTCACATCAATTACTATTTTTTAAAAATATTTTTCTATTGACTCATATTGAGTTCAAACAACATCCAAGCTATTAAACACATCATATATGACTTTCCAACATTTGATCACATTTCTTTACAATTGATCCCACATGCAATACTTTTAAGAGTTAGGATAATTTGACTTTCCAAGATTTGATCATATTTCTTTACAATCAATCCCACATACAATACTATTAAGAGTTAGGATAATAACACTTTAGAATATTTCAATAGAACTTAAAAAGTGAATTTGTTTGATATATTTAATATGCTAATTATTAAAAATAGTCTAAATTATAGCTTTTATATGTTATGTAGATATGAGGAAAAGTGGAAGTCCCAATATAGAAGGTTTTAGTATTCCCCACCTGTTTTAATATAGTACTTTTTAATTTATATGTCCAGGGTATGTGAATTTATAGAAACAAACGTTTAATTTTAACCCTCATGAGATCAAGTATCTGGGGGGAAAAAAAGAAAAACTCCAGGAAGAACACATGCATATAATGCAAGTAAAAATTATAAGTAAACAGAAAACACAAAGAGGTCATTGGCTCTATTAGAGGTTTGAAACCATACTATTGAATTAGATTAGAAAAGAAGTTGCCAAAAAGCATTGGAATTATCAAAAAAGGCAATTTGAAGTAGAGTTTTGTACCTATTATTGTTAAAAATAAATCTCTCCTTAAGAATATGGTGTACTAATATTATGAAAGCATAATTGTAGAAAACAATTAAAAACCTTTATAGTAGAATGAAAATTGTAACATACTATTTATTTCATATATACTTATCCTTTTAAAAATGTTCCATAGTGTATCACTAGAAATATAATAGTAGATGTACATTATCTACAAGTATAAAAAGTTCTTATATTGTGGTTACATATTCTTTTTTGTCTCTCTCTTTGCTTATGCATTTAGAGCTTCAGTATGCCAGAATTATATTAATTATAATGTGAATGCACCCTTTCATCTTGTGCAATGCAAAGACTATGGATGTATGATTTAAAAGAAATGAAAGACCAGTTAGGCAATGGACTCCATACATTTGCCTCCACCTTTCATTAGGAGAATCCTCATCTCTTCCTTCCTTCTCCTCTCTGGTGTATATTTTGTCGGCCAACATTTTTTTAAGGTCTAACGCAAAATCAATTACTCATAAAAATAGTCTAGGTTTCCCAAAAGAGAGGTAATCACTCTCTCCTCTCTGCTCAAATAGACCCCACAGAACATAATGTTGTCATAGAAATTTTTAAAATTATACTGTGCATATTGTTCTATGTTGTCTCCCAGAAATTATTTTAGATACTGTTGGTCATTTTTTATGTATCATTGAAACCTAAGAGTGTTTTATATAATGTATGTTTTATATAATGATCATAAAATCATATACATTTGTTTAATTAATTCATAAATTTTAAATGCCGGGATTGTGTGTTTGCATATGCTAAACTGTCTTATAGTAATATTATTTTCTTTTGAGCAAATCTGGAAAAGTTTTGTTCTCATTTTTGAAAACCCAATTTACAAATTATGTTTCTGTAAAGGCTACTTACCCATGTCAGTATCACAGCAATTCCATTCAGCTTTACAGACAACTCCATTGTAGCACTTAGCATGGTGCACTGTATTTGGTCACATGTCTTATTTTTCTAAGCTGTGAATTCTCCAAAGTCAAAAATCATATATTTTTGACATATGCATTTGATTCACAGTGACGTAGAGCAGTGGTCCCCAACCTTTCTGGTACCAGGGACCAGTGCTCCTAGGAGAATCTAATGCCTGGTGATCTGAGATGGGGCTAAGGTGATGATACTAGCATTGCAAATACAGACGAAGCTTTACTGGCTTTCCCGCCACTCACCTCCTGCTGTGTGGCACAGTTTCCAACAGGCCACTAACCAGTACTAGTCCACAGACCCGGGTTTGGGGACCCGTGCCTTAGATGATGTGTATATATAAATATACATATAAATAAATGCACCACATGTAACATGCATTGCTGATTACATCAGCATTCTGGAAATCAGATTCTCTGGTAGTTTTTACTAACTACAATGTAACATACTTTCATAAAACTTATTTAGTACTTAAAGATCATGGTGAACAACATGCTACTGAAGATTAACTGGGTCAAAGAAGAAATAAAAAGAGAGATCAAGAGATGAATAAAAACAATGATATCAAAATTTTGGGGACATGGCAAAAGCAGTCATAAGAGGAAAGTTCATATTATCACAGACCCATCTCCAAAAACAAGAATGAGCCCAAATAAACAGCTTAATACTTTGTCTTAAAAAACTTGAAAAGGAAGAAAAAATGATGCCTAAAGTCAGCAGAAGGAAAGAAATAATCAAAATTAGAGCAGAAATAAATGAAATTGAAACAAAAAAAAAAGAAAAAATAAATGCAACAAAGAACTGGTTCTTTGAGATGGTTAATAAATTTGACAAACACGTGGCTAGACTCAGTAAAGTAAAAAGAGAAAAGACACAAATAAACAAAATCAGGAATAAAAGAGGGGAAATTGCAACTGATATTGCAGAAGTAAAAAGGATCATACAAGAATACTATGAAAAAGGATATAACACCAAATTTAATAATCTAGAAGAAATAGACCAGTACTTAGAAAAATACAATCTTTCTAGACTGAATCAAGAAGAACTGGAAAATCTAAATACACCGATCAGCAATAAGGAAAGTTAAACAATCATCAAAAATCTACCAAAAAGTAAAAGTCCAGGATGAGATGGCTTCACCAGTGAATTCTACCAAACAGTCAAAAAAGATTTAATACCCATTCTCTTCAAACTCTTCCAAAAAATCGAAGAGGAGGATACTTTGCAACATATTTTATGAGGCCAATATCACCTTAATAACAAAACCTGGTAAAGATAACACAGAAAAAGAAAACTACAGACCAATATCTCTCATAAAATCAGATGCAAAAAATACTAGCAAACCAAATACTGCAACATATTAAAAAGATTATACACCACGATCAAGTGGGCTTTATCTCAGAGGCACAGGGATGGTTTGACATACACAAATTAAAAAATAAGAATCATACGATCGTATCAATTGATGCAGAAAAAGCCTTCAGCAAGATACAGCATCCATTAATGATCAAAACACTTAGCAAAATCAGTATAGAAGGAAAGTACCTTAACATAATAAAGGTCATCTATAATGAACCCTCAGCCAACATTATACTTAATGGTAAAAAACTAAAAATCTTCCCTCTAAGATCAGGAACAAGGCAAGGGTATCCACTACCGCCACTGTTATTCAATATAACATTTGAGCTTCTAGCAAGTGCAATGAGGCAAGAGAAAAACATAAAAGGCAACCAAATAGGAAACAAAGAAGTCACTATTTGCGGATGACATGATTCTCTATATAAAAACCTTAAAGACTCCATAAGAACACTACTAGAAACAATAAACAAATACAGTAGTCTCTGGATACAAAATCAATGTTCAAAAATCCAAAGTGTTCTTATACTCTAATGATGAAATGTAAGAAAAAGAAGTGGAAAAAATAATTCCTTTTGCAATTGCAACGAAAAGAATAAAGTATCTAAGAATAAATTTAACAAAACATGTGAAGGACCTATATAATGACAAGTACAAGACCCTATTAAAATAAGTGGAAGAAGATACAAAGAACTTGAAAGATAGTCCAAGTTCTTGGACCGGAAGAATCAACATAGTTAAAAGGACCACATTACCTAAAGTATTATACAGATTGAATGCGATCCCCATCAAAATCCCATCAGTATTTTTTAAAGAAATAAAACAAAAAAAATCATCAGATTTATATGGAAGCGCAAAAGACCCAGAATTGCCAAAGCCATCCTGAGAAAAAAGAACAAGGCTGGATGCATCATTCTCCTGACTTCAAATTATACTACAAAGCGACAGTAATCAAAACGGCATGGAATTGGCAGCAAAACAGACACACAGACCAGTGGAACAGAATTGAGAGTTCAGAAGGAAACCCATATTTATATGGACAAATGCTTTTTGACAAAAAAAGCCAAAAACATACAATGGAGAAAGGAAAGCCTCTTCAATAAATGGTGCTGGAAAATTTTGAAGGCCACCTGCAAAAGAATGAAACTAGACTGCTTTCTATCTCCATACACCAAAATTAACTGAAAATGGATTAAGGACCTGAATATAAGACCAGAATCAATAAAATGCATAGGAAAAAACATAGGAACTAAACTCAAGGACCTTGGATTTAAAGAGGATTTTATGACTTTGACCTCTAAAGCAAGGGAAGTCAAAGTTAAAGTAAGTGAATGGGACTACATTGAACTAAAAAGCTGCTGCTCAGCAAAATAAATTGTCAACAAGGTAAAGAGACAACCATCCAAATGATAAAATAAATTTGCAAGCAATACCTCTGATGAGGGTCTAATATCCAAAATATACAAAGAACTCATATAATTCAATAACAACAAAAACCAAACGATCCAATCAAAAAATGGGCAGAGGATCTGAACAGACACTTCTCCCTAGAGGACATACAAATGGCCAACAAATATATGAAAAGATGTCCAACATCTCTAGCTATTAGGGAAATGCAAATCAAAATGAGCTATCATTTCACACCTGTTAGAATAGTTATAATCAACAGGACAAGTAATAACAAATGTTGGAGAGGATGCAGAGAAAAGAGAACCCTCATACACTGCTGGTGAGACTGCAAATTGGTATGGCCACTATGGAAAACAGTATGAAGTTTCCTCAAAAAACTAAAAATTGATCTACCATATGATCCAGCAATCCCTTTACTGGGTATTTACTCCAAAGACTTGAAAACTCATATCCAAAAAGATATTTGCACACTGATGTTCATAGCATTATTCACAGTGGCCAGGACATGGAAGTAACCGAAGTGTTTTACGATAGATGATTGGCTAAAGAAGCTGTGGTACATATATATAATGGAATATTCCTCAACCATAAGAAGAGATGAGATACTGCCATTTGCGACAACATGGATGAACCTTGAGATAATCATGCTAAGTGAAATAAGCCAGACAGAAAAAGTTGAAAATCACATGATACCACTTATATGTGGCATATAAACCAAAAAGCAACAAATGAGTAGGACAAACAAAGAGAGACTTATGGACATGGACTATAGACTAGTGGTTACTAGTGGGGTGGGTTGGAGAGGGGAGTTAGATGGGATAAAGGAGTTCAAATACAGGGTTTGAGGGAGGGTGAAGTGGGTAAAGAGGATCAAATATATGGTAATTGAAAGAAACTGGACTTTAGGTGGTAAACACACAATAGAATATACAAATGTCAACTGATGATGTACACCTGAAAATTATATAATTGTATTAACCAATGTTACCCCAATAAACTTAATTAAAAATTGAAAAAAATAAATAAAGATAATGATGCTGGTAAACTTGAGATAAAAATAGTTTTGTGAGTTTCTTTTTATGATAATGAGTGAAATCCCTTCACAGAAAATAAAAATGCTTAGAGTGACCTTGGTATGTGATCAATGAGAGAGGCATTCAGCACACATTATTAAACACTCATTTGAACTGTAACTAAAATTTGTGGTAAAGAGAATCATTTTCCTTCATTAGTCTCTATTGTGCAATATCAAAATGAATAGAAGAGAATTGTAGATAAAAATTCCAATGACCTTCTTCAAATGTGCTTAGAAAAACTTTTTATAGTTTACATTTTAGAGTTTTTAAATACAAAATATAGTTCATTGAATATTTAAAATTCAAGAAAATATACATGTTTATTATATAAATTTAAAAATTATGGAAGAGTAAAAACTTGTCTAAGCACACGACCTATTAAAAATTACTACTAATATTTTGGTGTCTTTTTGTCACATTTCTATTCTGTGTATATATATATTGTGGAGTTTAACAGGAAATTTTTAATGCTCAAAACTAAAAGGGGTTAAAGAATGTTTTAGGGTATTAGTTTCATGTTACAATTTTTTTTTCAATTTTTCCCTTCCTATGTAACTCAGGTCCCTGGCAATGAAATACTCAAAACTGCTGATTCATAGATGCTCCTTTTTCTCTCTAGAATCTATTTAAATGATACAATAATTAACTTTAAATTCACCATCCGAAATAACTTATGATTTTGACAATATATTATATCTAGATCTGTAGATCTTCAGCCTTCCACTCTTGTTTATCATAATAACCTTACTGAATCCTATTGTTACCTATTTATTGTTTTTTTATGTTGTTTTAGTTCATAAATATGTATCCCTAAAAACATTTTATTGGTATGTTTATTTTTGACATTAAAAGAATGTAATTCAACTTTTATCACATAAATAAATGCATCGATTCCTTTGATTTGTTTATTCACTTAAACTTCTATATAGTCAAGTATATCTTTTAAGATAATTTAAATTGTTTTATTAATAAAGTTTATCATACAAAATTAAAATAATTTTCTCATATTCAAAGTAACATATATTCATAGAAAACCCTTCAAACAATAAAGAAATCCATAAACTAGAAAATAAAATTCCTTCAGTCTTATTATCGAAAAGACAGCCATAGTTAGCAATTTGATATATATCTGCCCATAGATAAATATCATGCCCGACTGAAAATATTATTTCTGTAGAGCTACATCAGTTTTTATAGATGTAATGCAATATGTAAACCAGGTCGAATTTAGGGTCATTTACACCAAATCTTATTTATAATCTTTTAATGAATTTATTTGTGTGTATTATTATTGTACATCTCTGTATATGTTCTGAAAGATATATTTAGAAGTGAATCAAAGAATATTAAAATTTTTGAGTTAAAAAGATATTGCCCCACACCAAGGGGTGTTCTAACTCACACTTTCGCAAACATTACTGATAATACTGTTTAACCCTACTTGATAATACAGGTAATTATTAAACATTTTTACTCTGTTATGCCATATTAAAAGATAAAATCAATAATAAAAGTTCTATACGGCGGAAAAATAAATTTCTGAATTCTGTACATTTGCTTTATCTTTAAATACAATGCACTTTGGATGCATGTTCAAAGATACATAAAAACAGAACAAAACAAATTTTGCTCTTTGGTCAACATATAGCTCAGTTTTGTATGTTAATATGAGAATGTATCCAGAAAAGAGGGGTTAATGATTGTTGGCTCAATTAGTGCAACTTGAATGAATAAGTTCATTTTTGGTTTTTTTTTGTTTTTGGGGGGGTTTTTTGGAGCTGGAGGGTAAATTAAGACAACATTTAGCTCTGCTTCTTATTAGCTGTGCATAAATTCTCCCAAGAGCCTAATTAACTCTGTCATAATAAGGGTCTTATCCATTTACGCAAAAGAACATTTTCCTTCCCTTTACATTTTGTCATGTATTAAATGTCTACAATTCTGAATTTAACCTTGTTATTTAAGTAGTGATATGAAGTTTGCTAAAGTTTACAACATTTTGTACAATTAAATAGACACTTCTTTTTTCTTGTGACCCCTGGATATTGACCTAATACTAAATAATAGGCAGTAAAGTGTCCTCCTCTTGTTCATTTGTTTTCCATGTTGCCATTATATTTCTCATTAGATATAGATTTGTTTTAGTAATTGAAATATTTTATAGTTACATCACTAATTTTTACTTCTTGTATTATCTTGCTGACCTCATAATAAATTACCTCTATCTCTTATTCTCATAGCATTTATAGGATTTCTTGTTTCTCATCTTGTAACGGTTTTCACTTCTACCTCTTCATCCAATTTTTCCTCATTTCTATTCACATTTACTTTACAAACTATTAGGTCTTAAAGCATTTACATTCTATTCTGCTACTGTAAATAAGTCTTTGGCTTATTGTAGATACATTGCTGATTCTAAAACTTGAAAAGCAATCATTTTTTATAGCTCTATGTCCTTGCATATATAATTTACTTCACATCTATTATGACTTTCTTGTTACACACTTTTTTGGGATCCTTTATTTGTGTAATGATTTTTCTTTTAGTTGGTCACCGTATAGGTTTAGTAATGGTCATTAGACTCATACTTTTAAGGATCTAACTTTAGCTTTTAAATTTACTGCATGACCTCCTATTTAATCTCTCTGTTTCTCCATTTTTTTACATATTAAATAAGTAATTAAACTGCCTGCTGGATATAGGTGTTCAGAGGATTCATTGAGACTATACATGTACATTTGCATGTGTGAGAGGTTGAAAGATGGTCCCCAAATACATACAGGTCCTAATCATTGGAACCTCTGAATGTAGCCTTACATAGCAAAAAAAAGATTTTTGCTGATATGATTAAATTAAAGATCTTGAGATGGAGAGATTATCTTGGATTATCCAGGTAAACCCTAAGTGTAATAATAACTGTCCCTATCAGAAGACAGTAGATGAAGAGCATTTGAGTAAGGAAGAAAATAAGGGAAGTTGGAATGATGCAGCCGAAGACAAGGAAACTTGGACACCAGAAGCTGGAGTAGGCAAGAAATGAACAGATTTTACCCTGGAGCTTCCTGAAAGAATCAGAAACAGTTAAAAACATTCTTATTCAAAGGTATTTCTCACAACTATCCATAATATAAATATTATTTTCATCTACATTATATAGATAAAAAAACCTAAGCCTCAACAAGGTTAAGTAATCTGCCCAAAGTCACCAAGAAGAGAACTGGTTTTTAATGAGATTTTAATTTTACTCATTTTACTTTTGTTTTCTATTATAAATTTGTTTATATATCTATATCTTTTTAACATCCAAAGTCTTCTAATGCCAGATCTCATATTTCTCTCAGACCTCTATATATAGCTTAGTCCATAACACATACATCATAAGCAAGCTTTGCCAATAAAAGACAAATTTCTCACCATCATGTGTACGGTCACTCAGTCTTTAAATGTTATCTCATTTTCTTTGTAGTCTCAGAAATTTAAAATTTTATATTGTTAATAAAATTCAATTTCAGGGTGAAATTCTGTTCATTGTCACAATTAGACTTTTCACAAGGGACAGAAGAAATGATTTTAGTTGAAAGAGCACTAGATTTCAAGCCAAAGAATTTGAGTTTAAATTCTATATCTACTACTGTGTAACTGACACCCTTAAAAAAATTATCTTACTTTTCTAAATTTCAGTTTTTTCTTCTTTAAAATGATAATAATTATACATTTTCCAATGATTTATTGTAAAAATTAATGAAAACTAAGATAAAAAATATCCAGGATGCATTTTGACAAATGTTAGGCATTAGTGTAATTTTTCTCTCCTTTATCATAGCCTGGGGATATGATAAATGAAATTACTAATATTAGTTAATTGTGTGTTTTGTTTAGAAAATATACTACCATCTTTTCTTACTATTATTTTAAGCATGCTTTTCTTTTTTGCTTTTTTTATTTTTTATTGAGAATATCAATGGCATTCTATTTTTCTATTTATAATAGAAATAGATCAAAGTTTTAAATTTTACTTATATAAGTCTATGGCCATGCCATCCTGAGCAAGCCCCATCCCATCTGATCTTGGAAGCTAAGCAGAGTTGGGCCTGGTTAGTACTTGGATGGGAGACCACCTAGTAAGACCAGGTGCTGCAGGTGTAAAAAAAATATAAATATATATAAATATATATATAAAAATAAAATTAAAAAATAAATTTTACTTATATAAAAGAAATAAAAATGTTAGTCACAAGATTTTTCAAATAACTAATTAAATGGTATCCCTTGGAAAACATTAAGTATGAAGATGGCACTAAACATCTAAGTCTTTAAAGTTATTGCTTTCTAGGAGTTATGTGAACTAATTTTCAAGAGAAAAACAATGATCCAAGCAACAAATTATCAATACCATTACTTATTTGAGAGAACAAATAAGAAAAATGGCTGTTCTTTAAAACAAAACCACAATGTATATACCCTTATTGTTCTTGAAAACTTAATTATGGCTGTATGACCTCTCATTACTACTGGTATTTTCAAAGTAAATGTCAGAATTATACTTTGGTGAAAAAAGTGTGCCATTCTCTTTGTGTATTATAGGACTGTCAATCATACGATCATCATCTCTATAGTTTATGATACAAGTAAAGGTAAATGTGACTTTATATATTAATTACTTTGGACATGTACTCAAAAAAACAGATGTTATAGCATAATTTTGCTATTGTAGATTAGAACCTTTTTTCTACACAGCTCTTTAATATGCAATTCAACAAAAATTGTATTTTAATAAGTTTTAACAAAAATGTTATTTTGATTATCACAATAATTCATTATTAAAACCTCAATGTTCAATTATTCAGAAAGCTAGCAAGTCTAAATAATTTTGAAAAGGCAGAGAATATAGGCACAACTAGATTCTTCCTTGAGATAATTAGCTTGGCTCTGTTTTATGATCACTGCACTATTGACTAACCTCACTGTTAGGTGATAAAAACAAATGTCTTTGCAGTTTGAGTTGTGTGAGATCAAAATTGCACCACCTTTGTATTATTTACTCCTTAAAACATCTCTAAAAGGTTTCTTAGCTGAAATACATTACAATAACAAAGTCAACCACTGTTGCATTCAGGAGTGAACCACGCACTCTAGGCCTCCAACATTTTTCGTTAGCACAGATTAATTCATCTGCTTAGCAATATGTGAAAAGAGATGTTAGTTTAAGACTTACCAAAACTCCATTACCATGCCTATATTTACATGTCTCTCCTTTAACCTCCATAGGTTATGCTTTGAATTAGGAAAAAAATATATTTCCATTTTACCACAGAGTAAATTGAAATTTATTGGTAAAGGACTGTTTTAAATCAACACTCTAATAAGTGGAAATATTGAGATTCAAACCTGAAGAATTGAGATGTCAGAATATATGATATTTCAATGCATATTATTAAAAATACACAATAGAGTCATGACTTTTAGTAAAAAAAGGTAAAGCAAGAGGGAGGAATTAATCCTGAGGAGAAAATAACTACTATAAACTAGGAAGTAAAAGGGCAATTCTCTCTTGTCTCAAAATTTCACCTATGAATTCATATAGTTAATGCAAACAGAAAATAAAGAAACAAAACTGTCTAATGTTTAAAAAAAATGAAATGAGAAGAACAAAAAACAGAAAAGAGGAAAAAAAGAAGATTAAAAAGTACTGAATTATGTACATATGATGCATAATGTGAATGACAGATATATATTTAGCTCAAGATAAAATCTCACCAAAAACTGTCAAGATCGAAGATGACTCTAACTGGTATGTTTTGACCTTATTATCTTTTCTTGCTTTTGAATATTCCATAAAAGTTTAAAAATACATAATAATTAAATCAAGCAGTGTAGTGTTTATAATTATAATTAATTAGAATCTATTTATCATCTATCATCTATCTATCTACATAAAAGTATATCTGTTATTATTTCTAAGTACTCAATAAAAATACGGTGGAAAACAAAATTTAAATAATTAGATATTCACCCTTTTGCATATATAGTAGCTACTTTTATCACTTGCTTCTTTAGCTATGAAATAAAAATTATGAGAACATTGAATGAAATAGGTTTCTTACTTTGTGTTGCAGATAATTTAGAAGTGATCTGATCCTTTTTCAGTTTAAAGGACTTTTATCCTCAAAAGAAAACAGTTCAAAGTACACTTCACTGATATATTTCTTCTAGCATGATCCCTGGCTGATTAAGAACTTCTTAAATTCTTAAAAGTAATATAATTGATGAAAAATGTCCTCAAGAGAGGATGTCTCAGAATATCAGGGTATTTTCAGATAGCTCTGACATTGAGGAAAGGAATAAAAGAATGTCATAAGTGTCCATCAGAGTTATGATAAGGATTTCCTAGTACATGTAACAATTTGTATGGTTCTCGAATTTAAAATGAGCATTTCACTTTGTTGTATTCAATATTGCCTTTTAATCCAGATTGTGACCCCGTGTTCTGGTTTCTCTCTCTGTGATATCAGCATACACAAAGATGTAAGGATGTCAGTTTCCCTTATCTATGAATACATTCCTATTCAAGAGTAAAATAATTCTAGCTTTTGCCTCATAAGCAGTGCATTTATCCTTGTACTAGGTTACAGAATAAGCTGGAATCTAAACTGATTTTGAAATGTTCTAAAGTATATGTAATGTACTTCAGATAGGTTGTCTTTTGTTGAATTTTTTATTGAATATTGTGTATCAGTCATGGAGGACTAGTTTATGCTCTATTACAAATAAAAAATAAACAACAAACAACCTTTAGTTTATAATCTACAAAACCATATAGAGAAAGATTTGTTTATTGACTATGCCAAATGTCTATCACAAGTTGACTGGAAACTCTGCTGATAATAACCTATAAGGAATCCAGGCTGATCAAGGTTCAATCTTTATATGTGCTTCCATGACCACTAAGATAGAAGGATGAGGATGCAGTTGATCTAAAAGTTTTGACTCAGGAGTGATGCACATCACTTCTGAATATATATATTTTTTTCTCCAGAACAAATCACATAATCTTATTTAATCCAAGTGAGCAAAGAAGTGCAGTCCGAGGAGAATTCGAGACAAAGATGAATATTTGGTGAACAAGGTCAGTGCATACACACTAGATAGCTTGATTTTCTTAAGAGTTTTTAATTTCTCATAATCTGCAGATAGTCTGTTGTTATACAAGTAGTTATACTTATTTAAATTCAGTCATTTTTCTTTTCATCTTACAAATGGCATTTTCTTTGCATGTGTAAGTACTTTATATTTGTTATGTGATGGTTTCTGATTTGGGGGTCATTGTTGGAGAGATGTTCCCTACTCCATGGTCAAAATACATGTTCTAATGATTTGTCTATTTTAGATTTGTTTTTTACATCAAAATCCTCCATATACGTTGACATTATTTTGGTATATGGTGAAAGGCATGAATCTATATTTATTTTGAAATGTCTATTCAAATGCTTCAGTAGATAAATAGTTAAATTTTCCAAACTGAATTAAAATGCCACCTTATCATTTAGTAAATCACCATATATACTGGCTATATATCTGTACTTTCTATTGAACTTATTTTTAAAAATAAATTTAAAATATTTAACCAATTTCAAGGGAGGAAAAAAAAAAAACTGGTGTAGATGATAGAGGCTCTGTTCATCACTCTGGCGACCCAGTCAAATTTGTGACGGAAACAAGGAGCAGCAGCAAGGAAAAATCATCTGGAATCTAGAGAAACAAGCCATACAACAAGGGAGAAATCCAAGGAATCACCCTGCAACGGCAGAAGGCAGGACGGGGCAAGGACGGGGGCTACTCGGTCTGGAGCGGCTGAGAAAGAGGCTACAGCAGAGGCAGCGGCAGAAGCCTCTTAAAGGGGCCACATCCACAAGCAAATTTTCACAGTGACAGACCTGCTCATTTTGAGCACCAGTGCCAATTCGACTGTGCACAAGGGACACCAGTGACTTAGAGGGAGACATTGTTGAAGTGAGGGCTTCAGCGAGACTTGCTCTATACAGAAGCGCCAGCGCTAACCATTGTTCCCTGTTGAGCCCTCTCCCCTCCCAGTATGCAGACATTGAGCCACCATAACCATGACATCATCAAACTGAATAACAGAAGTTGCTCCTTCCAGAGCCACCTGAAACGCTGCCTCCTCCAACTCAAGGTCCCTCCCAAGCCACATCCAAGAATACACTCAACAAGTCAGGTGCTCCTTACTGAGCAGCGTCTAAACTCACACTGAAGGGAGCTGGCCTTGGTTTCTGGTGTGGCCTTTTGAGATAACTATAAGCACAGCATCTGTGGATTGCTTGCTGAATCTTAACAGGTGGCCCTAGAGGGGTACAGGCTGGGGTTAAAATTGGCCTGCAGCTGAATCCCTCTCAGGTCTGTGCCACTGGACATCTACCACACAAAGCCGTACTAATAAGACCGGGAGACTTAAGAGTTTTGCTTAGTACATAGAAACACACATGGAAAGGCAGCCAAAATGAGAAGACAAAGAAGCAGAAGCCATATGAGAGAACAGAACAGAGGTCCAGAAATAATGGAGTCAAGGAATCTAACAGATTCAGAGTTCAAAACACTGGTTATAGAGATGCTCGATGAACTTATGGGAAGTGTAGATAAATGCAGTGAGTACGTCAACAAAGAGATAAAAAACATAAAAATGGAAATGGAAATTATAAAAGGGAACCAGTCTGAAATGAAGAACACATTATCTGAGATGAGAAGTACGTTAAATGGCATAAACAGAGTGAATAAAGAAAAGGATCAAATGACCTATATAGAGGATGGGAAAACCAAGAACACTCAATCAGAATGGCAAGAAAAAAGAAGCCAAGACTATAATAATAATTTAAGGACCCTATGGGACACTATTAAAGATAAAAATATATGTATCTTAGGTGTACTTGAAGGAAAACAAGATATTGAAGAGTGATTTGAAGAAATAATGATGGAAAACTTCCCTAACATGGTGAAGGAAGTAGACATAAAATTCCAGAAAGCTCAAAGAGTCCCCAAAACCAGGAATCTAAAGAGGCCCACACCAACATATCATAACTAAAATGTCAAAGGTTAAATACAAAGAGAGAATCTTAAAATCAGCAAGAGAAAAGCAGATAGTTAGCTACAATGGAGCACCCATAAGACTGGCAGCTGATTTCTCAAAAGAAACTATGCAGGACAGAAGGGCTTGGCACAAAATATTCAATGTGATGAAAACCCAGTATCTACAACCAAGAATAATTTATCCAGCAAAGCTATCATTTAGAGATGAAAGACAGATAAAGAGCTTCCCAGACCAAAATAAGCTAAATTTATCACCACCAAGCCAGTATTACAGAAAATGTTGGAGGGACTTCTTTAAGAAGAAAAAAACATGCATCAAAAACAGGAATAAAGAATGCTAACAACTACATTCCTATCAATAAGTACCTCAAATGGAAAAGAATTAAGTGCTCCAACCAAAAGATATAGTGACTGAATGGATAAGAAAAGAAGACCCCCACATATGCTGCCTACAAGAAACTCACTTCAGATTAAAAGACACACACAGACTAAAAGGAAGGGGATGGAAAATGATATTGCCTTGATGGATTTAGAGAATATCGCACTGAATGAAATAGGATGGATAGAAAAAGACAAATATCTCATCATTTCATGTGAATGTGAAATCTAAAGAATAAAATCAACAATAGCAACAAAAGTGGTAATAAACTTACAGAAATAGAGAATATTTAGAGGGATACTAGATAAGAGGAGGGCTTAGGGGAAAAGCCAAAAGGACTAAGAGAACAAGTGGATAGTTGCAGAGTAGGCATGGAGGTGTAGAATGTAGCATCAGGAAGATGGTTAATAATGTTGTAATAAATATGTAAGGGGGAAGAGAGGTACTAGATTTAATGGGGTGACTTTGCGAGTTATGTGGATCTCTGATCACTATGCTATACAACTGAAACTGGTATATTACTGTATGCCGATTATAATTGGAAAAAAACTCATTGAATTCTGCAGTGTAAATACAAGCAACTAATGGTCCATTATATTTCAATAAAGACGGAAAAACATTTTTAAATTTAAGATTGGATAGTGTTGCCCTTTCATAATTTGTAATACTGTGTAAATAGCCTTTTAATTAAAGATATTTGCTGGCTGTATATATACAATCTGTGTATATATATACACACTAGTAGTAGTATTATTACAGTTTTGGTACACCAACGATGTATAGGAGCTTCTATTTTACTATGATCTTAGTATAATGGGATTGATTTCTATTGTTTAAAATTGATTCTTTATGGAAAAAGTTTGTATTTAATATCAGAATAAAACAATACAATCAAATTATGGGATTCAGCAGATATTGTAAGAGATTAAAAGATTATTATCTGGCAACCTCAGGCCTTTACTATCTCTATCTAACTATAAATAAATTTTACATGGATAAATTCCATATATAGATATATTATATTATATCACACACACACACACACACACACACACAAACACACGATCATTTAAATGGTCCTTTGGTTTGCTCTTAAAGTGAAATATTGTACCTTAGGTATAGAAGTCAAAAGAAAAATCTGATTTATTGATTTAGGATTGAAATATTATTAAGTAAACAAGAAGATTAAACAAGAATATGAATTAATTATTTTATTAAAAGAGTTGTTAAACAATTTACCATATTTTCTATGCAGAGTAGGGATATGAAATTGTGACATTTCACTTTCAGAGAAAATGCTCGGCAAAAGGTTGATAAATTACTTTATGGAAAGGCATGAATGTGGTTAATTTACTGTCACTTGGGGCTTTGGTCCTCAGTTCTGCAGTTAAAAATTATTTTTACCTGTCCACTTAGAAATTAGTAGACCTCAGTAAAGTGTTCATAAAAAGCAAATTTACATGAGACTGAAGAATGGAAAGCAAATTAAATGCGAAATAGGAGGCTATATCTTTCTAGTGACTTAAATGCTTATATTCCTTATTAAGGATAACAATTCATTCTCTAAAATTAGGATATATTACAATTAAATTATTAATCAGTTGCTTTCGGCTACAGGAGTAAACCTAGTAATTCTTACATATTCTTGATTAATTTTTTCTACTTCATATATAAAGCTAAACTCTTATTTCTCAATATTGCCACATCTTCATTGGTAAATATTTTAATATCACTAATTTATCTCAAATACAACCTAATAATTTCTTAGATCTGGAAATCATTTATTTTCATGTGTTTTTCCTGTTATTTAAAAAATCCTCTTTGCTAACAAAAGCCAAATTACATCGTACAGCTCTTAAGTGCACAATTCTGAAGCAAGTGTCAAGTTACTAAGTTATGAATGTAAATTGTTGTATATGGTAGCATATTATGGTTAAGATATGGAAATTGGTTTTGGTTACATAACAGTTAAAGATAGAAAATATCAAATGAAACAAGTGTAAAAAGATTTTACTTCCTTTATTCTGACACCAATATATTAGCTAGCATATTGAGATCAAATGTTTAGAAACTCAAAAACAACAACAAAAAACAAACAATTCGATTAAAAAATAGGCAGAGGGCCTGAAAGGAAACTTTTCCCAAAAAGAAAAACAAATGGCCAACAGACATATGAAAAGATGCTCAGCCTACTAGCTATTAGGGAGATGCACATCAAAACCACAATGAGATTCCACCTCACACTTGTTAGAACGACTGTCATCAATAGAGCAGTTAATAACAAGTGTTGGAGAGATTGTGCGGAAAAAGGAACCCTCATACACTGCTGGTGGAAATGTAAACTAGTACAGCCACTATGGAAAACAGTATTAAGGTTCCTCAAAAAATTAAAAATAGAATTATCATATGACCCAGCAATTTCTCTTCTAGGTATCTACTCCTAAAATTCGAACACATTTATTCATGAAAATATATACACCTGATGTTCATAGCAGCATTATTCACGGTGGCCAAGACATAGAAACAATCAAAGTGTCCTTCAATAGATGATTAGATAAAGAAGATCTGGAACATACATACAATGGAATATTAGCCGTAAGGAAAGATGACATACTACCATTTGTGACAACATGGATAAATTTTAAGATTATCATGCTAAGAGAAATAAGTGAGACAAAAAAGTCGAGAACCATATGATTTCACTTATATGTGCGATATATGAAAGCAGCAAAGAAACAAGACAAAAAAATAGAGACTCATGGATACAGACCACAGATTAGTGGTTACCGGAGGAAAGTGGGGAAAGGGGGATGTAGTTAGGGTAAAGGGAGTCAAATATATGCTCACAGAAGGAGATACGACTTTGTATGGTGAACACACAATGAAATATACATATAATGTATTCCTGAAATGTACACTTGAACCTATATAATTTTATTAATCAATGTCACCCCAATAAATTTAATAAAAATAAATAAAAGAGAAACTTCTTAAGAAAATTGATAGAAAAAATTTTTGCCAAAATGCCTTGGAAATTATGTATGTTAGTCCATCTTAGAAATTCATAGTTATGATCTTTGTTTACACATACACACACACAAAGACTATTTGAAAATGTTATAACTAGAGCTTTCTCAAGAGAAAAGAAAAAACTGATCTTAGAAACCTAATATTGCTTTTGAGTCACAATATATACTTTTGATTAAGAGAACAGATTTTTGCACACACAGAAAAACATACATACATATACATATATATATATATAATTACATTCTGTATTTTTCCTTTACTAGCATACAATATTTTTGTTTTTAGCATTTTTTTTCAATCTGTAAAAGCCTCAATTGCCTACTCTAAACAATGATGTATGTTTATCTATATTGCAGGTTTATTTTAAGGTTAATTTTAGTTTATTTACATAATGTCAGATATCTTTCATTTGACGAATAGTCAACCTTTTGTTATTATTACCATTATTATTTTTTCTATTAAATATATGGTATGATACATAGTGATGAGAATGATGAAGGCTGGAAATAGTCCAGAACACCTATTAATGAAACAGTGAAAAAAAATAAAGCAATGGAATTTTGCCCAGAGTCATTAATATATTATTATTACATTTTAATTCAGTTCTTAGAAGAACTGGAAATTAAGCAATTTGCCTTCATCATGCAAGACAACACTTTGACAACTCTCTGAGTGGTCAAATCCAACTGCCATCACCAACAGGAAAGGATTTCTGCTTGGCCAAGCTCTTTTGGAAACTTCATAGCCTACATTTTCTTTGAATTAAAAAGAAAATAAACTATAAGCAGCACAATAACAACAGAAAGAGAAATTCAAGCTCTTTCTATAAGTGGAGGATTTTAATAATTTGAAATGAGTTGTGAACTTTTGAGGAAGAATCTTCAATTATCATTTTAGTCATATTTTATTTTAATCTATATTAGCATCAGAGGCTCTTTCTAACATTTTACAATACATTTTGCCTCCTGACACGAGATTCAGCAACTTCACCATTTAATTTTGCTTATTGTGATAAAATATATATAACATGAAATTTACCATTTTAACCATTTCTATGTACAGTTTTGTGGCATTAAGTACATTCTCACTGTCGTGCAGCTATCACCACTGTTCATCTCCAGAATGATTACACCTTCCCAATTACAAATCTGTACTCATTAAACACTAACTCTCCATTCAGTCCTTTCTCTACTGCCTGGTAACCATCATTGTATTTTCTATCTCTGTGAATTTGCTACTGCAGGAACCTTATATAAGATTAATCATACAATATTTGTCGTTTTGTGACTAATTTATTTCACTTAGCATAATGTTTTTAACATTGTAGAATGTGTCAAAATTTCCTTCCCTTTTAAGGTTGAAAAAATGTATACCAAATTTTGTTTATCCATTTATCTGTCGTTGGATACTACGGTTTCTTTCACCATTTGATTAGTGCAAATAACACTGCTAGGAACGTGAGTGTACAAAGGTCCATTTGAGTCTCTACTTATTTTAGATATATACCCAGAAGTAAAATCATTGAAGCACATAGAGACTTTAGCGTCTTTCGAGGTCATTTTGTCAAGTAAAGAAACATAGTCGATTTCTCTTTTCTATGATAGAAAAGTTTACCACTTTTCTAGAGACAAATCAAAGTACTTGACTAACCATGTGTACGGGTGTATTTACTTATTTACTTATCTAGCTGATTAGTTAATAAATGCAAAGTACCGTTTCAAAAAATTTAACAGAAATGTGTTTATTCAGATGTGTTTGACTTATTGAGAATACACTTAATTAGATTATTCTAATAGTTCGATATTCTTCAGACTAAATTATTGGGTAAAAATAACTCTTATTTTAGATATTTCTTTGACTAATGTTAAAAAGCTGTAACATTATTTAGTCATTTTCCTATTAAGGAAGAGATCAGAAATGGATAATCATGTACACTTCCAACTAAGGGATCATGTTGAAAGGAATAAAAAAGCATGGCCACCCTTGTACAAACTGGTAATCATTTGAAAATACTACAAAGTTGTTTGACAATTATTCTCTTAAGATTACCTTCATACAGATTACTTTTGGAAAATAAAAAAGATATATGTAAAAAATAAAATGACTATTATCAATACATCCATTGCCCAGAAGTAACCATAATTTACTATTTGGCATATTTTATTCCATTAATTCTTATGTAACTTTTTTAGGAAAAAATACTTGAGTAAAACATATGTGTTCATTATCAATCATGCAAGAGTAAAAAAGGGAACAAGTAAACATTATAAAGTAATTTCAACACTCTATAAATAATCTTTGTTATACTAGTTAATTGAATCTCTGCAGAGGTTCAATTTTTCTATGTACATAAATATTGTAGACAAATACATTTGTTACAGTAAGATTTCACTTTAGGATGCTATTTAACTCTTAAAAATAATACTATGTCTAGTTTTACTTATGTATGTATAAACAATAAAAAAGGAAGAAATAGAAATTTTTAATTCAGTGTTAAAGAAGAAGTTTGTTTCTTAGCTATATCAATTAATTTGTAGTAAAACTGACACTCAGCTACTTAAGATAGGGAGATTAGTATTCTTATAATTAACTCAATTTTCTCTTCTTCTCAACTCCAATTATTATGTCCTAATTTTGCAATGTATAGTTCATAGAATTAACATTTCCATTCTATACCTAAAATTTCCTTGTTTAGATTTACCTTACATCTATGTTACACTAATGGTATTCATCAGTCCTTTTACCATTTTTTTTTTAATTTTCTTCAAAACAATTGAAATTGGCTAAATTTTTTTTAGTTTTTTAATTAAAAAAATTATTTATTTTAATTAGTTTCAAGTATACAGTACATGGGTTAGACATTTACATAATTCGTAAAACAATCCCCTCAATTTTTTCCTCCCTCTCCTGACCCTAGCCAAGATATTAATGCTAACTACATTCCCTATGCCATGCTCCCCATCCCCGTGTACATCCATCAGCTACTAATATGTACTTCTTTAACCCTTCACCCCATTCTCCCAGCCCCTCAAGCTCCTCTCGCCTCTGTCCATCACCAAATTGTCCACTATATTTGTGAGTCTATCTTTGATTAGTTTGTTCTTTTTATTCTTTAGATTCTGCATATAAGTGAAATTATATAGTGTTTATCATTCTCTGTCTGACTTAAATACCTTCCAAGTCCATCAAAGCAATATCTTTTACCATCCCTTTCCTTTTCATATGTAGGAGTCTTGTTTTCTTATTCTTTCAACCACTATCTTTTTGTTAGAACAATTAATTCTTTTCCATTTGAGGTACTTATTAATAGGAATGTAGTTGTTAGCATTCTTTATTCCTGTTTTTGATGCATGTTTTTTTCTTCTTAAAGAAGTCCCTCCAACATTTTCTGTAATACTGGCTTGGTGGTGATAAATTTAGCTTATTTTGGTCTGGGAAGCTCTTTATCTGTCTTTCATCTCTAAATGATAGCTTTGCTGGATAAATTATTCTTGGTTGTAGATACTGGGTTTTCATCACATTGAATATTTTGTGCCAAGCCCTTCTGTCCTGCATAGTTTCTTTTGAGAAATCAGCTGCCAGTCTTATGGGTGCTCCATTGTAGCTAACTATCTGCTTTTCTCTTGCTGATTTTAAGATTCTCTCTTTGTATTTAACCTTTGACATTTTAGTTATGATATGTTGGTGTGGGCCTCTTTAGATTCCTGGTTTTGGGGACTCTTTGAGCTTTCTGGAATTTTATGTCTACTTCCTTCACCATGTTAGGGAAGTTTTCCATCATTATTTCTTCAAATCACTCTTCAATATCTTGTTTTCCTTCAAGTACACCTAAGATACATATATTTTTATCTTTAATAGTGTCCCATAGGGTCCTTAAATTATTATTATAGTCTTGGCTTCTTTTTTCTTGCCATTCTGATTGAGTGTTCTTGGTTTTCCCATCCTCTATATAGGTCATTTGATCCTTTTCTTTATTCACTCTGTTTATGCCATTTAACGTACTTCTCATCTCAGATAATGTGTTCTTCATTTCAGACTGGTTCCCTTTTATAATTTCCATTTCCATTTTTATGTTTTTTATCTCTTTGTTGACGTACTCACTGCATTTATCTACACTTCCCATAAGTTCATCGAGCATCTCTATAACCAGTGTTTTGAACTCTGAATCTGTTAGATTCCTTGACTCCATTATTTCTGGACCTCTGTTCTGTTCTCTCATATGGCTTCTGCTTCTTTGTCTTCTCATTTTGGCTGCCTTTCCATGTGTGTTTCTATGTACTAAGCAAAACTCTTAAGTCTCCCGGTCTTATTAGTACGGCTGTACCCCTCTAGGGCCACCTGTTAAGATTCAGCAAGCGATCCACAGATGCTGTGCTTATAGTTGCCAAGAGGCCACTCCAGAAACTGAGTTTAGCTGCCTCCAGGGTGAGTCTAAGTGTTGTTCAGCAAGAGGCACCTGGCTAAGTGAGAACACACCTGGATGTGGTTTGAGTTGGGCCACGAGTTGAAGAAGGCATAGTTTCAGGGAATCCTCTGAGCTGAGTGACCTCTGCTATCCAGTTTGATGATTTCTCAGCTATGGCGGCACTCGGTCCCACACTGGGAGGTGGCTAGGCTCAACATAGAAACAATGAATACTGCCGGCACTTCTGTACAGAGTGATTCTCCCCTTGGCCCTCACTCCGACAACTCAGTGTCCCCTGTAAATCCCTGGTGCCCCCTGCACAGCCAAACCAGTGCTGGTGCTCAGAGTCAGCAGGTCTGTCACAGCAACAGTCCACTCTCAGACATGGCCCCTTTAAGAGGTGTCTGCAGCTATCACTGCAGCAGCCTTTGTCTTACTCAGATACAATAACCGGGCAGTCTTTCGTCCTCACTCCATCCTACCTTCTGCCGTTGAAGGGTGATTTCTTAGTTTTCTCCTTAGTTATATAGCTTTATGACTTGTTCATCTAGATAGCAGGCAATTTTCCTTGTTTGCTCCTTGTTTCTCTCACAACTTTAATTTGATCACCAGAGGGATGAACAGAGCTTCTGTCATCTATGACACTTTTTTCTCACCGCTACATTTTTTAATATGACAGATTTACTTTATATATTCTATTGTGAGAAAACAAGCAAATATAGAAAGTATAAAAAATACTATGAACAAAGTTGTCCATGTAATGTTATTATAATGTTCTAAATGTCCAAATACATGGCATGGTTAAGTCATTAATATAAAATTATTATATAGTCATAGCAATTATGTTATATACTTAGGAATTGATAATAAACTGAAATTATTTTGTGCAAAAAATATTGATTTCATCTTCTTAGAAATATTGCCATTGTTATTGTTTGGTTTCTAATGATAATACTAGGTATTCCAAAGAACATTAATTTGCCCTCTGAACTACTCACTGGAGAACTTCAGATTTAGTTTTTCTCTAAGAGATAAAGTGTGTTCCTCCCCTGTTTGCTTTTAATAAAATACATATTTTATATGAAATTTTGCAAACATTTTCATTACTTTTACCCTCATAATTATGTGATTTTGAAGGATTATCTTTTCACATTTATTTACTGAAATTGAAATCTAATTAATGAGACAATGTCATAGCTGTATCGTATCATCCAATTTTCCTTTCTGATAACTATCAATATATTTGTAGCAGTCATTCTCATTCAATGTGGGGGCAATTTTGTCTTCCATGACACAAGTGGTAAAGTCTTGAGACTTTTTGGCTATTACAAATGGGAATACATTCCTGGCACTAGTGGGTAAAGGCTAATAAACATCTCACAGTGTGGAGGACAAACAGCACCAACCCCCAACAAAGAATTACCTAGCCCAACATATCAATAATGCCACGGTTAAGAAATACAAATTTATAGCATAGTTATTTAACACTTCTTAACAAAAGTAATTAGAATGAAATCTAGCTAATTTATGAAGCAAGATAATTTATTAAAAGATAGTTCACAGAATCAACAAGAGAGTTAGAGATTTAAGTTTAAATATGATATATAGCTGGGTATCACCTTCAGGTTGCATTGCAGAACTAGTCAGACGATCGTACCACTGTCACAGCCAGGAAGACAAGAGATTGAGTTTTCACAATTTCCCCCTCCTCCATAGATGGACCCTGCAGCTGAAATCACATAATATTACTAGACACTATTAGTGTTAGAATTACTTTTGCCTTTAGAAACTGAGTGAAAATATGTCCTCTTTTGCCATAAATACCAGATGGATTCTGATCCTTAATGTTTCTCCCTCAAAGCTTCTGCTAAAGATTAGGTACGTGTACTCTAGACACGAGAGTCAAGGAAAGGTAGTGTCTAAAATTTCCAACTTCGATTATGAAAGTTGGAAGAATTTTCAGCTGCTGAGTTGACCAAAAAAAGAAAAAAAAGAAAAAGGCACAAATATCTAACACTCCCTATATTCAATATTGTCAATTAATTTGAAATAATTTCTTAAAACTAAACTTTGCCTCTATTTAAATGACTCAATTCAAAATACAGTATTTTTATATAGTGATATGTATTGACTATCGCTAAATATAAATTTATAATTATCATATTTTGCTGCTCAACATTGTTTACCTTAAAATTAAAATCCCATTTGAAAGTGATTTTGAGGAGTAATTATTAACATACCAATTCTATATATTACAGACTAATATAAATATAAAATATATACATTCTAAAATAAGGACATTATTAAGAAGAATATATGTCAAGTGAATCTATTCTAAACTGTTAGAAAAAAATTTAGGACTGCATTATAAAATACGAAACCAATTTAATGTTGAGTATATTAAGGTATCCTTGTTTCATATTGCTCAAAATTTCAAAGACAAGGATGTCTGGATATCTGTTAATACAGTATTTTGGTGCCTTCTAGTCCTGCTCATGATATATTTCAGAGGTACCATTTCAGCATATGATGGTTGATTCTTGAACTTGTTCCTGAATGAATATAGCTCTTTTTCCTCATTCTCTAAAAAGTTTTGGAGTTTATTATGCTGTTTGAAAATTGTATATTTTGAAAATCCAAGAAAATTAACTAAAATAAATTATATCAAACTAACAACGTAGTTAACATAAATAAATATTCTAAAATAGCCTAGTTGTATCTACAGAAATCAAACACTTAAGACATAATGAGAAAAAAAAATGCCCATTTGTAATAATAATACTCATGAATGAGTATAAGATAAAAGAAGCAAATACTAAAATAAAAAAAAAAAATGTATCATTTACTGTTCCCGCACTCCTAATGTGGAAAATAATAAAAAAGATTCCAGATATTTGAATAGAAAAACAAACTCATAAATATGTCAGTATTACTTAGGTTAAACTACAAACTTATTACCACAACTTTTTAAAACTAATCAGGCTAATTCTAAAAATGTGAATCAATAAAAGTACAATATTAGCCAATACTTTTTAAAAAAATTATTAATAAGGTGATACGAGCCTACCCTTTCAAGATATTAGATATATATTTTAAAACTGTATTGTAGTACTAATATATAAATAGACTAAAACTTTGCAAAATTCTTGTATAGGTGAATGCTTAAAAATAGGCATTTTTATATATTTCTAGTCAGATAGTAAATTGGTAAAATTCCCATTGGAGATCCATTTAAAAATGTATCCCCAAAATTATAAATGCATTCTCATTCATACAGTGACCCATCAAATGTATGCCTGAGAACTTAACCTACAGATGTACTTGCATGTATATATGAACTTGCTTAATTTTAAAGGTCTCTATTGTAGCATTACTTGTAATAGCAAAAAACTAAAATAAAAAATTCAACATTAAAAAATAATTGTTATAATTTATTTATACAATGGAATAATTTGCAATTAAAAATCACAAATCATATCTGTATTAAACAGAAGGATTTATAAGATATAATGTAAATAGTAGGACAAATTATAATATGTAGAACATTCTATGCTTTGTATAAGAAAATTAAAATACAGTGTATGTGTATATCTTTGTACAGGTGCACAGTATTTCTGGAAGTTGAAAAGCTTAGGTGGCAATCAGGTAGGGAAACTGAGTGGCCTGGGGTCAGGGAGGAAAACTTCATTATATACTCTTATAATTTTTTAATTTTGTATCAGGTGAACATATTATTCATTCAAAGAATAAATTCATTTAAAAATAATTTTTTTCTCTAAAGTTAGACCATAGTCAGTTATATACTTGCAAATATACTTGCACATTTTTCTCCTTCCTACCTTCTACACATTCCCCCCTCTGTTTTTATCTTTACTGATTTTGGAATAAGTTACATTATTGATTTTATACTACCTCTCTACCCCTCTTCTAATCTCAGGAAAATTTATATTCTTTTGTGTATGTGTGTGATTACTTATTCATATTCCTTCTCAGCTTTTGTGTTGCTTTAGCATTGTAGTCTCTTTAAAAGAAAAAAAGAAAATAGATCTGGATTTTCAGCTTGTCTTTGATTATACATATGCATTGAGAGTTAAAAGGACTTTGGACCTTATCAGAGTGAAGAAATTTGCATAAAATATTGAAAGAAATGTCTGTAATTCAGGTTAAATATTGTTGACATTTTCAGGTTGCATTTCATGCTAGCTTTTTTTCTACCACCTAAAAAGGTAGGAGAGCCCAGGCCAGAATTTCCTGCTTTCTAACAGAAGCCTAGGAGGAACCAAAATATGTACACTATTACTACTACTCTACCACTACTACTAGTAATATCAACAGCAATGATTATAATAACCCAAACGAAAGCCCCAGATATTAAAAAAAAAATTTCAATAAGTTTAGTGCTCAACCATAGTTAAGGTCTGATGCATAGAGTAGCTTTGTCTGTTATCTTAGTATTTATAAGTACATAACTCAGAAATAAAAGATTAATACATAACAATTCTCATGTTGGTTAATTTGAGTTGATTGTTTAATTTCACATTGCTTCTTTAAAATACTACAATGTATAAAATATGAAAATCTTATTGAGAATACTCTATTGAAAACACATTTATTAAAAATATAAAAATTAAAATATATAACTAGAGTTAGGACCCAAAAATTCTGAGGAATATTTTACCATAAAAAGTTCATAGTATATCATAATACATAAGAAATGTAAAATAAGTGCTCAGAAATTTACAACAGAACCGATTTCTAGACAATGTAAAATATTTTATAATGTATATGTTACACAGCAAACATAATGAAGTGACACACATAAATTTACTGCTTCTGATATTATAAATGGAATATCATGCAGTTTTATATCTCCTTCCTGGCTCAGTAGTTACAGAAGTTATTCTTAATTCTGAAGAAGACATATTCATGTGTATCCAATGAAATGTGAACTAAGAGGTCTTCACCTTTATTTTGGTAGTTAACTTCCACTCAGTGATTTTCTCAGAACAGCTTGCCTAAACTTACAGGATGAGGTGATGGTTGAAGAGAGAGTATCTCCAATCTGCACTGTAAATTTAACATACACACACACTGAGGCCATTAAGGTTAAAATCAAATATTCAGTTTCTATATTTGTACATTTAAACAATCACAAACTTTATCAGAAGCCAGTCTTCTTTGTCATTAAAACTTTTCAGCAGAAGGAAGTTCTGTCTGGAACTTTAGACATCTGTAGTGATCAGTCTCTCTCCTGGCTGTCCTTCAAATTCCATATTTTTGGTGAGGCTTTCTGAAAACCCCCATTCAGGAATGAAACATTCTCCCAATCTTTTTGACCTATTTATGCTTTATTTTTCCTCCGGCACTTACCACTATAAGACATACCTATAATTCCCTTCTTTACTTCTTTATTGTGTCTCTCATCTGACTAAAAAGGAAACTCAATAAATCAGGGTGATTTTGTCTGTTGTATTCACTAATATATTCTTAGTGCTAGAACATTGCCTGGGATATGGCGATTTAGGTATTTATTAAATTGAAGAATACATAAAATAGAAAGATGTGATTAAAACTTATGAGTCTTTTAACTGGTCTGTTAGTTATTACTATTTTATAATGTATTTTCAATTGTGACAAATATCTTTAAATGTGAACTTTATCAGTGGTGCAAATTTTAGATGAAATTTTGAAGGTGGCATATGCAGCTTGCTAAGTAGAGTCACTGTATATACAAAATGTGGTGTGAAAAAAAAAAAAGTACCAAACAAGTAAAGAATTCTAGTACATGTAATGTCTACTATTTTAATTTTAATCATTCTAATAGATGTATGACAATGTTGTTTTATGGTGCATATTTGAGTTCCTTATTGACAGATCTTTACAAATGCTTATCATATGTACCTCATTTTTGTTATTTGAATTCTGATTCAAACATATTGTCCATTTTAAATCTTCTTTGTCATGGTATTAAGTTGTAAAATTCTTTTCATTTATATAGATCTTTTAAAATTTAATATATATGTATATATATGTAATTTCAGCCTAAAAATTTGAACATATTTAGTTATAATTAAACATTAGGATACATTTTTTGATGCTATAGTGTAAGCCTTATACTACACATTATACTAATACTTTATTATACTAATAATACTATAATACTAATAATGTAAAGGGTGTCTTATAATTCATTATACTAATTATGCATAAAACTAATACCTTGTACTGTAAGATATTGCTTTTATATTATTTTCCAAATGTTTATTAATAGTGCATTATGTATTTTTTATTTTTAAATATTTAATTTATATCTTTCAAACCTTGCTAAACTGTTATTAGTTCTAGTAACTTGTGGATTATTTTATACTCAATATTAAAAAGTGTATAAAGATAGAAATAAGAAACAAAAAAGATACATAGAATGCTTTAAATATATTTTTCTTCTATTTCTTATGCTAACTAAGCATTCAGAGCTACAAATTTAAAACAATTTATACCTTGTATATGGTTTGCAACATTTTATGTAGTCATGTATGATTCTTTTTTTTATGTTACATTTCCAATACCTATGTCCATTTTGTAATCTAAAATTTATTTACGTTTTATTGCTTGGTTCAAACTTTTTATGTGTAATATTAAAGAATCAAATATCTTTCTGTCATAAGTATTGCAAATATTTTTACATTACATTACAGTTTGCTTTTTAGCTTGCATTTTGTTATTCCTATTTAAAGCATTAAATACTGATGTAGTCAAACTTATAAAAAATTTTCTTTATGCCTTCTGGATTATATGTCTAGCTTAGAAATGATTTTGCATTCTGTAAACATTTGTTCTTTGTAAAATTTTATGGCTTTTTTGCTCAAATATTTAATTCATATTTATTTTGGCATAAATATAAGTTAAGAGATATATTTATATATCTATATATGATTCATATATCATTATAAAATATGTATTTGTGGGAATGGTGCTAATAAGTTGCCCAATTTATCTCAACAGAATAAACTGCACTGTATAAGCCCTCTTTTAATCACTTTATCATAAACTGAAGTCTTGCATGTATTCCTACTTTTAGAATTTTATCCATTTAGTTTATACTTAATATTATCTCTTCTCCAAAATTTAATATTCATAAGTATCAGAGATTCATAGCATGTTTTATTATCTGATAGTGCTAGCCAAATACGTTTATTTTTTCTTGTTATTTTGTAAGTTTCCAAAGCAAATTTGTTATCATTTTAACTGGGACAATTCTTAATATATTGTATAGTACCATGTATTCAGTTCTTTGGTAGGCATTAATTTCAAGAGTCAGACTCTCATCTGTTAGTCTAATTTTAGACCCAGAGCACAGCAGATACAAGGCTACATACAGCCTGGGTAGCAGCTATTTGTTCCAGTTCCTATCTAGTTCAATGAGAAAAAAACTATAATCTTTTTTTATTTTTATTTTTTATTATTTTATTAAACTTATTAGGGTAAAATTGGTTAATAAAATCATATGTTTCAAGTGCACGATTCAATAACATATCATATGTCTACTGTATTGTGTGTTCACCACCCAAAGTTAAATTTCCTTCCTTCACCATAAAATTGACCCCCTTTAAACTTATCTATCTCTCTTTTCCCCTCCTTCCCTCTGGTAATCATTAATCCATTGTCCATGTCCATGAGTCTGTTTGTTATGTTTGTTTGTTGTTTTCAGTTTTATATCCCTCATATAAATAAAATCATATGGCTCTCAACTTTTTCTAACTGATTTATTTTGGTTAGCATGATAGTCTCAAGATTCATCTATTTTGTTGCAAATAGCAGTATTTCATCTTTTCTTAAGTCTGAGTAATATTCCGTTGTATTTATGTACCACATCTTCTTTATCCAATCATCTACTGAAAAAGAAAACATAGGTACTAAACTCATGGACCTTGGATTTAGAGAGAATTTTATGAATTTAACCTGAAAGGCAAGGGAAGTAAAAATTAATGGGACTACATCAAACTACCAAGCTTCTACACAGCAGAAGAAACTGTCAACAAGACAAAGAGAGAACCATCCAAACAGGAAGTATTTGCAAACAACATCTTTGATAAGGGCCTAATATCCAAAATATACAAAAAACTCATACAACTCAATGTAAAAAAAAAAAAAAATCAATTAAAAAATGGACAGAAGATCAGAACAGACACTTCTCACAAGAAGACAGACAAAAGGCCAACGGACATGAAAAGATGCTCAACTTTACTAGCTATTAGGGAAATAAAAATCAAAACCACAATGAGATACTATCTCACACCTGTCAGAATGGCTGTTATCAACAATACAAGTAATAACAAGTGTTGGAGAGCTTATGGGGAAAAAGGAATGCTCATACACTGCCGATTGGAATTTAAATTGGTACAGCCACTATGGAAAAACAGTATGGAGTTTGCTCAAAAAATTAAGAATAGAATTGCCATATGACCCAGCAATTCTTCTTCTGGGTATTTACCCCCAAACATTTGAAAACATTTATTCGTAAAGATATATGTACCTCATTGTTCATAGCAGCATTATTCCTGGTGGATAACATAGAAACAACTGAAGTGTCCTTCAAAAGCCTATAATCTTTATTATAACTATATATCTTTATTTTTTAACTGTAATTATCGTTTTTATCTCAAAGAATTTATTTTTTAGAACAGTTTTAAGTTCATAGCAAAATTGAAAGGAAGGTTCAGATATATCTCATATACCCCCTACTTTCACACATGTATATAGCATGTCCCATTATTTATTGTTGTTTTGAGAATGGAAAGAGAAGTTAAAAAAGGACCTCACAGTGTACTTTGAGTACTACCTGGTAATATTGCATTTCAAAACTATTTTCAAACTCTTTCTTATGAGAAATTTGAGTACAATCCAAGATCAATTAACCAAAGAATTAAAACCTAGAAAATAGAGTGAAAATTATTTAAATAGTTATGATGTGCTTACATTTGAGCTGTCTCTAAATTCTGAAAGACATTTGAATTTACCAGTACTCTCCCAGGACTGTTCAAGCAAAGATCTTATCACTTCATAGAGTTTTCACTATTTTTTATGTTTCAACACTAGTTATCTATAAATATCTCTTGCTTTAATTATCATTACTTTAAAAAATTCTGAATAACTGACAAAAAGTATTCTGAACAACTGACCAAAAAAAAAAATCATTACTTTTAAAAAATATTCTGAACAAGTGACAAAAAAATAAATAGCTATATTTTCAAGTATGACTATAACTACAGCAGAAGTAGTTGTGATTCTATGCTATTCTTAAATATCTCCTGTATAGATATTTTAAAATCTCTTACTATTTCTTTTGTTTGTCTGATAACTTAAGCATTTTTGGATTTGGTAAGAGTGTAAAAGAGCTGAATTTACACCATGCTTGAACTTTAAAATGAGATTGTCAATTTCTAATAAAGCTACATCTTACAGGTAGGTGAATTCGTTGTTAGAAAAGTGGCAGATATGATCCAATCATAAGCCAGAAGCAAGTAGAAATGATGTGAAGTTCTCTGGAGCAATTGAAAAATTACTCATGTTTGCTAGTGTTAAAGCCAACATCCCCTGAGTTCCTGCTTCAATTGAAGAGGAGTGAAGAGTATTAACATTTTAAGTAAAATTATGAAGTAAATTTGGATTAGGTAAACTATGTTAAGCATCCTGTGAACAGTGCAAATAGAAGAAAGGAATAATTGTCAAAATATAACCTATGTTAAAAATTAATTGTGCTATCTTTCCATTAACCTAAAATGCAAACAAAATTGAAATGTGTTTATATTAATCTACAAATTGTACAACAAAAGTTAAATGTCATTGGAAATAATTACCAATTTTTTTATCAGGTGTGATTTTTATTAGAAACAAGGGTGGCAAGCATTCACACAGATAAATATATACTCCTTGTGTATTTATATATATTTGTGTAGGTCAGAAACAAAAATAATGCATAACATATACAGCATATCTTTTGATTACCTATGTGTATAAATGTGAAGAATAGAAAATAATTAGAAGGGGTGTGAAGTTTGAAATTTACCAAATGATGTAAACATATTAAAAAAATTAAATGGAGATTATGAGAAGGAAGTATGAAAACCAGATGATAATACAATGAGAAAGCAGTGTTGACAATGAGAGGCATTTTTTTTTTCCTAGTCTGGTTTTTTTCACATATGGTCACATACACACAAAATGTATTGACATATAGATGTGCATTTAAAAATAATTTAAACATAATATCACTTATATGTGGGATATAAATCTAAAAGCAATAAATGAATAGAATGAACAAACAGAGACTCATGGACATGGACTATAGATTAGTGGTTACCAGAGGATAGGGGTAGGGAAGGGGGGAGGTAGACAGGGTAAAGGGAGTCAAATATAGAGGAGGAGGGGGAGGGCAAAGTGGGTAAAGGGGATCAAATATATAGTAGCTGAAGGAAACTGGAATTTGGGTGGTAAACACATAATAGAATATATAGATGTCAAATTATAATGTACACCTGAAAATTATATCATTGTATTAACCAGTTACCCCAATAAACGTAATTTAAAAAATATATTATTTAAAAAAATAAAATAAATAAACATAATTAAATGCAATCACAGCAGCTCTGTATTAGCTACAAATCATAACAAAACTCTATTTCAGACATATAATTACCAAACAACTCAGAAATATAAAACGAAGATATCTGTGTAGTTTTAGGATAAATATGCTAGATATATTTTGTGTTCTTCCAGAGCCACCCTCCCCTATTCTATCCTCTGCCAGATTAACTGACTTCTATGAATCACTTAAAGAGTTTGCATAGCCCTTGACTTCCTGTTGGGTTTAACCAATGAGGAATCATGGCAAAGGACTGGAGAGTTTGAGGAAAGAAAGATCAAGGTATAGAATTTCCTGCTTTGCATCCGGCAATTCAAACATGTGCTTGATCCATCTCTTCACAAAAGAGCACTGCTTCTCCCAAAGTGGTCTGCTCTACAGAATTCTCTTTTCTTTGGGAATGCCAACCCTTCTTATATCTACCTTTTGGACCTAGAAGTTGCACTGATCCTAACCTCAAGGTCAAACCCTATTCATTATAATTCTCTTATATACCACACAAACTTGTGAAACTATTTTTTTTTTAAATAAACTCTTATTTATTCAAATTTGTGTGTGCCATCTGTTTCCCATTGGACTCTATCATTACAATGATTTCCAATTAGAGTATCCTGTAGGTATCCCTTCTCCTCAAACTTTATTTTCAGTATAATTTAGACATCCCCCGCCCCCAAGAAAATTGTTAAAATTCCCAGTCCCTCTACATAGAGATTCTGGTTTATTAGATGAGGAATTGATAATGAAACTGCATTTTTAAACATCATCCCATGTAATTATACTATTGGTGGTTTGAGTAGCAGGATTTAAATTAATTTAAATTAATTTAAATTATATCTATATACATAGATATAAATAAGATTATATTTCTCAAAAACAAAAATAAAGTAAAAGATGATATAACACTGCAAAAACACTTAGCTCCTTATTATAAGCTGCAATATTTCACTAAATACTTGCCTGGGAACGTTAGCCAAACCACTCCTGCCTTTTTTATAAAGTGATATAAACAAGAGACTATAATAAAATGGTTTCAGTTCAGGTTTCTAAAGAAAGATGCTTTTTCCTTGTTAAAATAATTTATCTGATTTCAGATATGATAGACTATTTTTATGTTTGCATGAAGGAAGCACTGTGTCAAGACATAAGAGATTGAAGTATATGTCTTGAATTTTCTTTATATGATTATCTAAAGTTAAGATTGGAAGGGGAAGAGTAATTTGAAGATAGGTCTTGAAATCAGCATTTGTTGATAATACAAAGATTACATTAAAAGATTACCTAAAATATTTCTGCATATTATTATTTTGATGTATATAATATAGTTTCATAGGCGTTAATATATCTATATAGTATTTTTAGATCTTTTTGACCTTCAGCTTTGGGAATTGGTTAGATTCTTTAAAAAAGTACAGTTTATTGTATAATATTTTTGAGTGATTAATAACAAAATAAAACCCTCAACTAAATGTCATCGAGAGATGCAACTTCAACTTTTTCTTCAAATGGAGTTGTTTTCAAATTTTAATTTCTAAAATAATGGAGAGAAGGTGCTTGTCATAACATGATTAATGAAAAGCCAAAGTCATAGTTAATGAAAATATTGCAGAACAAATGCTACATTAATATAAAGCATAATATCAGGTTGAGTAGACCTGATCACATAAGCTAAATGTCTGGAAGAGCTAAGGAAGTGTTTTAACTCCATACCTATTGCCTACTGAAAAGTATCTCAGTGTGTGATTTAAAATAATTCTGCCTCATACCTTTTTTTTATTTTGTTTTATTCTAAACATGATACATCTACAGAAAACATTGTAGAACTCTTATATTATCACTTATTAAATACTCATGTGTATTTCCAAATTAATATTGCATCTATATCTACATAATCTTACTCATATAAAATTATAAACTACAAACTACATTTTTTTTTTCTGAAAAACAGCTCTTTGCAGTCTTCATTTACAGCAAAATTTTAAGCAGAAATATAACATTATTGCTAAAATATTTCTAGAAGTCACATTGAAAATATGCCTGGTGTCCATCACATGAAATATCTTTCAGGTTGAAAAGTTATAAGGACTTTATCCCAGCTACAGTTTATTATTTATTTTTAAATTGGTTTAGAACAAGTTTTGATTGTGATTATTAAAAGAGGCCATAATTGACTGAATGCTCTGCAGGCCCTAATTTTTCATATTTTCTCACTTGAATCTCATGACTACCTATATCATATAGCTATTCTGAACAAAGACATGCTGCTTTGCTTATATTTAGAAATATTTTAGTAATAAAGCTAGAATTTGAACTCAGATCTGACTATATATTTTAGTAGAATACATTTAGAATTACACATTTTAAATCAGTTATCAAAGTTAGGCAGAATTAAGGTGAATATTATATTAAAATGTTCTCTATTTCTCTGCAATATATGAAATTCAAAAGCATCCAATTAAGATATTTATACAATGATGCATATGCAGAGTAATATATGAACTGAATTGCATCCACAAACCACAAGAACCAGTGCTACAAAAGCCTTGGATTGCCTACAAACTTCAAAAGTAATAGCATTTTAGTTTCGTACCTGTTTACAGCAATCTTTTTCCTCAAATAATTAATTACCATCTTCATTTCCATTAGGCAGAAGTACCTAGCACACACAGTTTTCTAGATAACAGTTCTTCTTTTATCCTTATTGAATCAAACTCATCTTCCATGAATTTGCTTTTTTGAGTCAGACACAGACTGCTAATATCCTTGGACTGTGTGCTAATTATTCCATGTTCCAGCATAATATTTTATTATAAGCTTCAAGAAATAAATTTATGCCCTAAAATTATTATTGCATGTGATTAGATGCATTTTAGGTGAAGAGAATTTTTTAAGGTAAATACAAATATATAAATAAAATACATATAATGATTTGGAATATTGCAAATTAAACTGGAAAGAGGCAGAGTCAAATCTTAAAAGCCTCAGTTGCCAGATACTGAACAATTTCTAGCCAACACTTGGAAATTCTAATTTTGGTTATCTAGAGGCTATATTTCTTGCCAACGGGAAGGATCTAGCCAGAGGAGCAGACATTAATGTGAATTCTCCTTAGGACCAGGTGGAAATTTCTCTCCAATTTTACACCTAATCACTGGAATTCTCTTTTGGAAAATGTATTTAAGAATATTTGGGCAAACACACTAGATCTGTTAACCAATATATATTTTGGTAGCCAAATATATATATTTTTTAATTCAGTATTAATTTAATCCCCACTTATATATTTATATGAAATATAAAATACAATGTGACAAATTCTCAGATTGAGATATTCAACACTAAAAATATTCTAGAGTAGACAGAGAAAGATACACTATTATTATCTAACAACAATAACAACTCAGACATTTTGTTGAGCTTTTTACCTACATCTCTTATCTTATAAATATATATAATGAATCAAATGCAACAATTTCAGTGACAAATGTTCTTTAATTCTAAAATAATTCTGTAGTCTAATTCAGCTTCTCCACATAAAAATTATCTGACCTTGAATTTTTAGTTTCTAGTAAATGTATTCTTGAATGACATAAATATTGGAGGATCAAAATGCCATACACAGAGGAAATAGATATTTAAGACTATTAAATAAGTTGTCAAAGACTACACATGAACACATAATTTTGTACTCCAAATCCAGGTACTTTTGGAAAAAAAAATTTCTTAACTTTTGCAATTAATTAGATAACTACTATCTTATTTTTAGCTATTATTAAAACCTAAACTAACAGAAAATCAATTTCTCATTTTTGAAATATGCTAGACAAATGTTTTAACTGTATAATATCCATATGCATAAGACAGGATCGATGCCTAGTAGTTTTTTATTTTAATAATTAATCTTAAACTTAGATGCTGATTCTCCACCATCTAAAGAGAGTGACTTTGTGAATAAAACCATAGTATGAGAACATTTCAAGAAAAAAGAATAGCTATTATCTCTCTTTCTTACAAAATGAGGGCGAACTCATCAGGCGTACTAACTAACCATGTGGGTTAGCACTTGAGAAGGTCCTAGAGGTGGAGTTAGGTTGAACTGGAATGTTAAGTGACAAAAAGGGATATTGTCAGAGGGGTGAATGTGCACTTTAGTATAGGAGGAATTCCCTAGTCAATATCATTGGCATAGCCTAAGTTATAGCACCTAAAGTTTACAATGAAATTAAGAGATTACAAATAGATCAGGAAACAAGAATTCAATGGAATAAAATTAACGGTATCAGAATGTATTGTCTCAATAATATCATTGATATATTATGTATTGAAAGCATGTTACAAGTGTGGGTTGATCATTGTAGACTTGCTTAAGAATAGACTGCACACTACTTCCTGAGTCCAACAAAATCTGATGTCACTTGGTCTTCACCACCGCTTCAGATATATCTTGTACCATTACCTTCCTAGCTTACCACACGCCATGCCTACTGGCTTTGTTTCTTTTCTACTCACATGCCCTATTGATTCCCAGTCTTTGGATTTTCTGTAAATCCTGACTAGAAAAGTGTGTCCTCACATCTTCATATTGTTAGTTTCTTCTTATTAAAATTTTAGTTCAAAATTTATTTCCCTTAGACATGACTTTCTGATCATTGTATTCAAGTCCTACTGCTACCCAATTCCTATGACCTATCGTTATATAGTATCAGTAGTACCTCCCACTCTCCAAAATTATTTTTCTTTCTATGTGTTTACCTGTTTCTTTAAAGTTTGGTTCTTCCTCAAGAATGTAAGCTCCATGAAAGAAAGCCAGAAATTGCCTGTCATGTTAACAACTCTATTTCAGATCTTTAAAATGCCTGACACATGGTAGGCAAAAAAATATACATTACTAATTATATTTATATTAGTTAATTTTTAAAAAAAAATATTCTATAGAAACAAGCAATTCCAAAATCTCAGTGAATTACACATAAGGTTATTTCTTGCTTGTGTTTTATGTTTGTTGTGAGTCAACTGTCAATCTGCTCCAAAAGTCTTTACTCTAGGATGGAGGATAAAGCAGCCGCCCTCATGCCCTTTTGTTCCAGAGGGAAGAAAGGAAATGGCAAAATAAGGCAATGACACTTAAAAGTATCTGATTTCTTTTCACATTCTATTGTCCTAACAAATCACTTGGCCAAGGCTGATTTCAGTGAGAATTTTGCAATTCACATGGCAATGGTCAGGATTGTTTAATTCTGACAGCACATTATAAGTGTCGTATGATTAGTGTAGACTGTGCTAGAATAAACTGCACACGTTTTTCACTGACTAGAGAGGGAATCGAAGTAATTACAAACAATAATTCAATTTTTCATAGTATTAAAATAAATAGAGACTAAATGCAGCAAAAAAAAAAAAAGAGAGAACATGATTTTCTGAGTGAAGCAAAGTGAATTTTAAATTTTAGGTAAAGTTAAATTAGTGAATCTCAAGCACAATTAATATACTATTTAACTAATATTGGAAATACCTTCTAAATATATGTATTTCAAGAAACTAAGATACTATACATTTTAAAATAACATTGTTATTTTATGTGTCCCTTTGAAAGAAAAGAAAGCTAAAGAAATAAATATAAGCGATGTTAAGAAACATTTAGCTATGAAAGGTCTTTGAAAATTGTCATAAATTAAAGAAATGGAGGCACTGACTTCTCTCACTTTGTGCATTCCTACCTCAGATTCATTCTCTAAGGTCTCAACTGGGTAACTCTATCTTAGCCCTTTGATCAATCTTTGCCAACTGAGAGACATAACTACATGTTATCAAATAGAGACTGATGTCACGGCCTCATTTCTGCTTTTTGTTATTTCCCATGATAATTCTTCAACCTAGGAGCTAGAACCCTTTCCCTGGTTGGTGGAGCCTACTGACTTGCCTCAAAGGGAGGACCATGTACGTTTCATAATGGGCATTATGTCATGGGATGATGCGAGGGATGGCGTGCGAGATGGCTGGTGGATATGTCATAACTTATGTCCGGTTACTCATTTTTACAAGATGAATAACTGGTCACATGCCATTTGGGAAAACGAAAAGAAACCCATCTTGCATTTCCCCGCCTCAACCCCAGCTTTCACCTCTTCTACCTTCACGCTCTCGTTATTCAACCCACCTTTTTTCTCTGTCTCCTCGGTCTTCCATCCCTCAGCTTATTCGTCAGTGCCACTCACTTCTTTCAGCTTTCTGCCTCATATGTTTCCCTTCTCTGGCTAGTACCAACCATTCCTACTACCCTACCTTAAAGATTTCTCTAATCAGCTCTTCCTCTGTTCCTCCTAGACCATCCACTAGTTGCCCTGTTCATCGTCTTCCTTCCTGTTACCCTTCTGTCTATGCTCCTGAACCTCCTCTTAGGTCCCTTTTCTAGTTTTTTGAACCCTGGTCCTTGCCAACACTCCAGCCATCCCAACCAGACCTGATGATTCACAAATATCATCCTGGAAAGATGGTTTCCCTACTAGTGAGACAGTCCAGTGCAGTTCAGAATTTCCAGGACTCTGGATTGCCAGTAGCCTGACCTGGTGAACAGAGAAAATCGATGATAATGAAACAAGCACCATTCAATCAGCTTGAAGGGTGCCAGAGACACATTCAACAAGTTACTTTGTCTAGAGAGTCTGATCCTTTCCTCTCCTGTGTAATCAGCCAGCTTGCAGAGGCCTTTGTAATTGGCTTCTCCTTTAAACTTGGCCTGTGACCACAGAGCAAACAGCAAGACCAGTCACAGAGAAGATAGAGAGGAGTGAAGAAAAGAACACATTTAATCTGATCTCCAGAAGGATTAACAAGAAAAGTCATCTGAGCCTGAAGAATTTTATTGTGTTCACACAGAAAACCCGTGTGTTGTCATGATAACTTAGAGATGAAGAAGAATTTTCACTCGAAAGGCTAATCAGCTCTTTGTTCTGCTTCCTGAGATATGCTTGCTGCATAGGCCATACTTGAAATTAACTAAAGACTCCTCTTCCCTTTTGCTTGTTCTGTATAAGCAACACATGTAACTGCCTGTACCCCTTAGCAACTCCCGCGCTTTGTAGCTCTTTGTAACTGCATGCAACCCATAGGAACTTCTGTGCTTTGTAACCTTCTAAGGGACAAGTTAACCAATCAGCCCATGCCAAATAAGTTCTATATAAGCAATGTTGCAACTGAGCTCTGGGCCCAGATCTTCAGAGGCTAGCTCCTCTGAATGCTGCTTGATTTCCCCCTCACACCCTCCCCCCGCTACTCCCATCTTAAATTTGTAACTTTTCCGCAACCTTTCTAGAGGCCCCAGTGAGATTTCAACCATACCAGTCCTTTGAGCTGCTGGATTGGTGGCTCGGCCAGGCTGGGGAGGAGGGGCTCCGAGACAAACAGGGAGTCATGCCACATGACAGTATTCCGGGTTCTCTTTCTGACCAGTGCTCCTACTCTCCAGATGGCTGAGCCCCCGACCGGACTAATAGGAGGGATGGGACAACTCACCAGGAACGACAACAGAATAAGGTAAGGCCCCAAGGCTCAGCCCCCTAGTCAGGTCCCATCTCTGGATGGAAGAGGAGCTTGATCACCTCCTAGTCTTCAGTTATAAGACATCAGGGTCTTCCAAGCGGGAAAAGACATTAAGGTTTTCCCAGGCAGGAAAGACATAGGTCAGGGCCTTCCAAAAGGGAGGAGGCAATGTTTTAACCTGGTGTGTGAATGAGTGAGTGAATGAGCGATCAGTCAGGTACGAATTTGTGGCTCCATGGCTGGACACCCTTAAGGTCCCTTAAAGGCTATGGAGTCCAAGTGGGGTCATTTGTGGTTCCATGGTACACGTCATATGGTCCATGGAGGCATTGGACTAGTGTTTCATCATAAATCACAAAGCTGAGTCTGCTACAGCTAAGTGTCACCTAAACTCCTTCAGGACATGGACAGATGAACACCAGAGTATTCTCTCTAGAGGAGGCACCCACCCTTGTTTGTCTTCATGTCACCGACACAGGGTGGGATACATGAGGGCAGAGGGGAGGTTCAATTAACCACTGATTCGGCTTAAGAATTGTCTATCTCCAAATGGCCCTTTTGACACAGGGGCCCTCTGTCAAATTATTTTCTTGAAATTTTAAGGTCTATTTTCCCCTCTCCATTAAGAAGCTCCCTAAGGCAAATATGGGGGGAGTTCCCTCTAAGCCAACTGCCTTAATTGTATGTCTAAAAATTTTAAGAAAAGCTTCTCAGGGAATTACGGGGTCAAATTGACCCCAGGAAAACTTCGTAATCTTTGTGACCTTGAGTGGCCCACCTACGTGGTAAGATGGCCTTCAGAGGGGACCCTGGACATTCCCACTATAAGAACTGTGTACCAGGTAGTGACGGGATCCCCTAGACATCCAGACCAGTTTCCATGCATAGCCTCATGGTTGCAAATCCTACTGTAGTGCCCCCTTGGGCCCAGTTCTGCACAAATAAGCAGGGATACAGTAAAGGGCCACAGACTAACCCAAATCAATTGCTATATATGGTCTTCATGGTCTATAACACTAGAGATCTTGAAGAGGGAAAAAGAAAACAGAATAAAGAAAAATAACAAGTCAGGATTATGGCTGTCATAATTGGCCAAGTTCTTGGTACCCAACAAGCATCCCTTAAGAGACCGGGGAATAAGGACACATTGAGTTCTTGCTTCAAATACAAGAAAATAGGACATTAGGCAAAGGACTATACATAAAAGCCCCCGAGCTCCTGCCCCACATGCAAAGAAACCAATACTAATCCCCGGCATTGGAGAGTTGACTGTCCACGCTCCCAGAGAGGAGGGTGGCCATCTAACACCCTAGTAGCCCAGCTGGGAACTGTGTGACTGAAGAGGCTCGAGGCCATCCTTGCCTCCTCGGCCCAGGAATGCAATCACCACTACCAAAGAACCCCAGGTAACTCTTGACGTAATGGGTAAGAAAATTTAATTTCTTTAGATACAGGGGCAACCTACTCTGTTCTCCCTGCATTTGCAGGAAATCCCTCCTCATGAACTACGATTATCATAGGAGTAGGAGAAGGCAAGGTCAACCATTTTACTCCACCACTGACCTGCCAATTTGAAGATTATATCTTTCAGTAGGAGTTTTTAATAGTTCCAAACTGCCCAGCTCCCTTGTTAAGATGGAATATTTTAACTAAATTAGGAGCAACATTACAATTTGAGTATAGACCTCTTAGTCTTTTAATGTATTGACCAACAAATTAATCCTGTGGCTTGTTATAATGGCAAGCTTGGGCTAGCCAGGACTACTGCATCAGTAAAAGTTCAGCTTCTATGCTCCTTCACCAAGACCCAGACTTATTAGCTGGCCCACTGATAGGAGCACCTTCTCAGAGATCTCAGGAATCAGGAATTTTCTCCCCCTTCTCTCTCGAACTTTGAGGGGGAAATGAGTTCTCTGGGGACCCCATCTATTTCATCGCTCCCTGAGGAAACTAGTTATGCACCCACAGGGAAGTTACAAATACTGATGATGGGGAAATAAGAGTATGTGCATGACCTCTGATCTATATTTGTATTATATGTAATATGGTAATTCAGTTAAGAATACTAATTAATGGAAAGGAAAATGTTTTTGGTAACAGAAGGTATAAAGAAAGTATGGAGATTTATTTAAAAGGGAATTGAAGGAAAGGTGTTTGTCTTAAGGTTGGTTATTTCTGAATGAGTGAAAAGAGGCAAACTGAAAGAATGAAGAAAGTGGTAGAAGGTTTGTGAAGAGAAATCCTGAAAGGAAATTTTAGGTGATTGAGCTAAACAAGATTGGAAATTTAAATGCCAAAAGTAAACTAATGCAAAATTAGAATTGTGTTTTGATGTTTCTTAGACTATTGGTCTGCTACTGATGTTACGGAAAAGTTTTCTGAGTAGAAAACAAGGATTTCGTACTTCATCAAAATAATTTCTGTGTTTTATGTTGCCTTAACTAGTTTTCTGAGACTTTTAGAGAATATACTAAAACTGGCCCAAAGTCTGAGGGCCAGACACTCCTGTCTATACATTTCATATACATTGGTCTGTATCCAATATTCAAAGGAAGCTCCAAAAGTTGGGGCCTAGACCCAAACCCTAGAGGCTGCCTTGGTGCCAGAGGTCTTTAAGGTATCCAATAACTGGGACAGGGAAGAGAAGGAAGAAGAGTACAAAAAGGTGCAAATTTTAGCACCATAATGCAGGGACCATCTCGAGGTGACCCTAGGCAATAAGAACCTTACAGGCCTGGAGGGCTTCGATCTCAGTGGCCAGGATTGGCATCATCAGGACTGGGGCATCTTGCAAGTTTCAGTCCTAGAAAAATTCACCACGATCACAACAATGGAGCCTCAGGTCACCCTTGACATGGCAGGGAGGAAAAACTGAATTTTTACCAGATACTAGAGCTACCTATTCTCTCCTGACCCATCCCATAGGCCTCTCCCCAATGCTGAGTGCACCACACATAAGTGCAATCTATTAGAACTAATTGTAACCAATCCCCTGGATCCCCGTTGGAAGTCCGGGGAAATACTAATACTTGGCATTGATGGTATGGGGCTGAATCCATATGTTCAAATTCGTATCGGAGTTCAAGTACTAGACCATCCAGCTCGAGCCTTTCAGGTTTATAAGTCCTTCTACAAGGAAGTAACTGAACCCCTACCCCTCTCACCACAATCAACTAAAAACTTATTTCTCAAAATGGCTGAAGGAATAGCTCACTCCCTGAATGTCACTTCCTACTATGTATGTGGGGGAACTTTGATAGGGGATAGTGCCCGTGGGAAGATACAAAACTAGTTCCCACCAAGACAATGCCAAATATAACAGCCCCATGCACCTTTGATGATAGTCAATGGATTTTAAAGCATACTGTTATAAGAGAATATTGCCTGACTAGAGGTGGAGGAAATCTCATGGAATCAGTCAGAAGCTTAATTTGCCTTGGCCTACAGTATTATAATGCCACCTCCAAACAAAGCGTGTAGTGGGGAAACTGGACAGAGAGAAATCCATTGGCCAGATTCCCAGAGCTAACTAGAGCCTGGCAGGACCTAGGCAGGGTCCAAGTATGGATAGCCCCGTGTGAGCTGTACTGGATTTGTGGAAACAAGGCCACATCTGCCTCCCCAGAAATTGGGAAGGGAGCTGTATAATTGGCATGATAAGGCCATTCTTCTTCCTCTTACCTCTGCAAACAGGGGAACTGCTTGGTTACCAAGCCCCACAACCCTTAAAATGAGTAAAAAGAGAACTCCAAATAGGGGACTGGAAGAGATGATGAGTGGCCCCCCTAGTGGATAATCCAATACTATGGGCCTGCCAGTTGGGCAGAAGATGGATCTTGGGGATACCATATGCCCATTTACATGTTTATCCAACTGCAGGCGGTCTTAGAAATCATTACCAACTAGACTAGGATAGCCCTGGCCCTCCTTGCACATCAACAGACTCAGATGAGAAATGTCATCTACCAAAATAGACTATCTATTAGCCGCAGAAGGATGTGTGTGTGGCAAATCCAATCTCACCAACTGTGGCCTACAGATAGATGACCAGGGCCAGACAGTTGAGGACTTTGTCAAGAAGATGACAAAGCTAGCACATGTGCTCGTGCAAGTATGGCATGGATGGAACCCTAATAACCTTTTGGGGGGATCCCCTAGGATGATTTAGATGGAGAATGTGAGACTCCAGCATAAAAATAGAATGTCTAGAGTCTCAAAGGGGGGAATAAGAGAGGAGAAGAGTCATCTGAAAAACGCAAAGTGAAGGGCTTACAGAAATGACTGGACTCAGCTAGTTATAGATTAACTACATCCTATAGATCTCTAAATGGCCTTCTGGAAACTCTTGCCACACCTACAATACAAACAATATGTAAACAGATAGGACCAGTGGTCTGAGAATTCCTTCCCCCTTACAGCCCCCACCAGAAACTCAGAAAGGATAAGGAAAATTTCTACTATAACATCAGTAGAAAAATGTATAACATTTACTAAGTGTATTAACCAATGTTTTAACATCTCAGATAATATGACCTTGAACTGCAGCTCCACTACTTCTGTAAGCTAAGCAAATACACATGTTAAATTACCCGCTGGATGGTTTCTTATTTGTGGAAGAACTATTTATTCTTATGTTCCTGCTAACAGTACTGGGGGACCTTGTCCCCTGGGAAGACTAACTGTATTTATGCCTCAAAAGTCTCCAACTGGGCACTGCAGGGAACTAACCCTTGTAGGAAATGATATGGGACATCTCTTGCATAGTTCTTAATTTTTTTAGTAAACTTAGTTAAGTTTCTTGCCCTCCTTTCTTTCAGGAAAAAGGCCCTCTCCCCCAAAGCCAGATAACAACCCTGAAATTGGTAACTCAGGTCCTCTGGCTTTAGATAAGGATCATCGAAACATCATGCAGGAATGACCCTGGGCCAGGCGTGGTCCTTAGAATTTGAGAGGGGAGGGGACTTTAGGACAAAGATATTTTTACTCTTTAAGAAATATATTAACCAAGCCTGTTTCCCTTTACTCATTTAATAGGCAAATCAATAATAGAAATTAATAGATATGAATTAAATAATAGTTTGTATCTTCTCTTCCTTGTCTAGGGACTGAGGCGGCACTTCAGCAGGAAACCCAAGACCCCACCCTGATAAATACAGAAAGGAAAAAAGCTCCATGAAACCCCAGTAAGCAGGGACTATGACCCTTCTCAGCAGGAAGCAGTATGAAAGAAGAGACCTCCTGTCCTTCAACATCCATACTAATAATAAGGGGGTTCATGGCTCTTAGAAAAGAATTAGGCAGGAAAATTAGTTAGAGGGTTTCTGGATCTGCCTGCAAAGACATTGAGGTCATTCTATCCTAGAAGGGGTCTGCCATAATACATCAACAATTAAATGAATCATGGGGGCCCTGGTACAGAATATGGAGTTGGGGAGCCTGTCTTCTCCCACTTGCAGGTCCTCTCTTCATGCTACTTATAGCTCTCTTAACCCCTCCTCCCTTTATCCTGAACTGTCTTGTCAAATTTGTCTCCTCACGCCTAGAATCCATTAAGTTACAAATGGTTGACATCTAGACCACCCTTATACCAGCCGCTAGGCCAAGAAAATCAAGAGGTTGATGCCCTATAAAAATTTCAGCAGGCATCAAAAGAGGGTAATGAAGAGAAATTTTCACTCAAAAGGCTAATCAGCTCTTTGTTCTTCTTCTGTAAATATGCTTCCTGCATAGGCCGTACTCGAAATTAACTAAAGACTCCTCTTCCCTTTTGCTTGTTCTGTATAAGCAACACATGTAACTGCCTGTACTCCCTAGCAACTCCCATACTTTGTAACTCTTTGTAACTGCCTGTGACCCATAGCAACTTCTGTGCTTTATAACCTTCTAAGGACAAATTAACCAATCAGCCTATGCCATGTAAGTTCTATATAAGCAATGTTGCAACTGAGCTCTGGGCCTAGATCTTCAGAGTGCTAGCTCCTCTGAGACTGCCAGTATAATAAACCTAAGTTCTCCAATTCTCCAAGTGCTACTTGGTTTCTCACCGGTCTGTTTTTTGAAACTTTTCTGCCACAGAGGAACCTGCAAATGACAGTTTCCTAAATCGTATTTAGCATTGAAATACTCAGAGACACAGACTGAAAGCCCAGAAATTGGATAGAACTCAGATCCTTTGTCCATCTGTATATTTGGTGAGTGATGTGAAGTTGGAGACACTGTTCCTCAGCTGTAAAGTTCCTTCATTGCCTCGAAGTCATCACAATCTCACACACCCTGTATTTCTACATGTCCTGCTCCAGCAGCCATCTCTTGATGCCCAGACTATACTTCTCAGGGACACCTACTCATCCTTCCACACAGCTAAGGAGTCACGTTTTCCATAAAGTTCCATTAAGGGACTTGTGTGCCCCACTCCTCACCAGAGTAAAAGCCTGGCTCCCATGAGTGCAAAGTGTACATGTGGAATTTCTGCTTGCCACACCATGACAGCAAGTACAACTGTGGCTGCCCTGGGCAGTCCTGCCCTACTCGGACCCTCTTAGATCTTGCAGATAACTGACTGGGTGGTCCCTAGTTCAGTCATCACTATGGAGCTGCAAAGGGTCTACAAATATGCCAAGCGTGTTCATCATTATAAATTGGGGACAATGTCATCAAATGTGCTAGTGGAATAATAAGAAAGTATACCCCAAAATCATTAGACCAGGTGTTTTGCAAACATAAAAGGTCAACCTAGAATGCGATGAGCACAGTCTGCACCACTTCAGGGTCTACAGAGACATTATTCTGTACAAGGCTAAAATGTGGAACTTGAGAAATGATTGTCACAAGTAGTTTTCCACCAGTGGTGTCAACCTGTCTTTAATGCCCAAAGAGTGTGCTGCCCAGATCAATAAGAGAGAGAGAGAGAGAGAGAGAGAAACATTAGCAGAGATAATTAAAATGAGACTGGAACATAGATGTTAAAATCAATAAAAGATGGTAGTAAATATTTAGATATTATTTAAGCTTATGATACTTTTCTGCAAGCTAAATATGTATTTATTATTGATCTAATAAAGAGAATATTAGCTATACAAATTAACAAATCACATAAATTTATGGGAGCATATTCAATCTACTTAAGTTAATGTTCTGAAAATATAATCACCTATTAAGTTTTATCTATAAATGATTATTTCTATTTCTAAAAAAATATTATCTATATGTAAATTGGACAGCTGTCAATAGATACTTCCATTTGAGAAGAACATATGGAGGCTGGATAGAAAATCTGGTTCTTATCATCATCAGTAACAAGCAATACTTCATTGCCAATAAAGATTGACCTCAATGTGTCTCAGTTTCTCAGTTTCATGTTCTGTACAATAGAATTGGCTTAGAGCAGTGATTTCCAAGTCGTGACTCATGGAGTCTTAAGATTTGCTTAATGGCATTCAGGGACCATTAAGAGATGTGGACGTGGAAGAAGTAGCAGTAGACAATCTCTTTACTTTTTCTCGTATGATGTAGATAAATTTACTTTTTAATATATTGTATGTAATGAAGTATCAAGTAACATTTCATGTGAAAATGTTAAAAAAAGACTCATTGACAAAAAGTTGGAGACTAAATAATTTCTATAAAAATATTCGAACATAAATTAAATGGGAAATCACATATGTGAATTTCATGATTGCTGGTATGTCAGTCTTAGGGACTGGGGCAGACTAGTAGGTTAGGGTCTGTCAGAAAGAGTAAGTTGTACACACTCAGATTTGCTTCATGGTATCAGCTAAAAAGTGTATATTAAGTTGTGTATCATGCCACAAGCATTAATTCTAGCAGTTCTGGAATAGTTCTGAGTCCTTTTGTTGAAATAAGGAATGTGCCTATGTGACACTAACCCATAATCAAGGCATGAACTTATAGAATAATAATGTTGCCTTATAATCATTAGTATAAAGACCAGTCTATTAATAACAGTTTATTAATAACAAAAGTTAATGGCTTGCATGTGGTCTCTGTGAGCCGCACAAGAGGGCTCAGAATCAGAGAGTCCACAATAGAGTATACGCGCAGACTTATGTCCTGCAAGTTACATGGCAGGATATAAGTCTGGGCGTATACTCTATTGTGGACTCCCTGATTCTGAGGTGTTTCATGCGCAAGATAATAATTTTTAACCCCAAAGAGAAAGCACATCATGGTGCCTCTGTAGAGGAAGGATGATTGGAGATTGCATCCAGATTCTTTGAACCCTTGCTTTGAGGCAGCCTTTGAATATAATTATTATTATTTCTCTAATGCTTTGTTATAGGGTATTATTTTGCAGCAATAAGTCTTATATTTTTTAAAATTGTCATTTCAGTCTTGTGAGAAATCTTCTGTAGCAAATGAACCCTAACAGCCACCATTAATGTGTAAGTGTGTATGTGCAAGTGCATGCACACATGCACTTACATTTGCTAACTATTTACTAACTGATTTACCACACCTTTACCAGCTACATGTCATCTGATAAGTTACTGGATGACAATGATAAAATTAACAAATATTGATGAAAAAATATACCTAGAATCCTGAGACAGGAAGAAAATATAATGGTATCTTTAAAGTAGACAGAGCTTACCTTCCTGGGAGAGTGTCCATGGGCAGCAGATCACACAAGAGTTTTGGACAACAAAACAGAGTTTGATATTGGATCTACATTTATTCTCTTAGTAATCCTAACCAAGTAGCTTAAGCTCTTCAATGATGATATGCTAAGGGGACAAAAGGGCCTACCATGTTCTTATCATGCTGTGTATTAGAAAAAATATAACAACTGTATTCATATCTACCTATCTATACCTATAGAGCTACATATAAATGCATATCTATGTAAATATCTCTATCTGTCTAAATATACATCTATATTTAAATATCTATCTATATGTTTAGATATAGATGTATAGAGAGATAGATATAGATAGATATCACTAATAAAATTATCTGCATTTGGTTGGTGCTCAATAATACAAAAACAAAAAAAATTGCCTTTAGTATCAAAGTATTTAAACTACTCTGACATTCCTAGAACTGTCATTTTACTAAATGTAAAATTACTGATAAATTATGGCCATAATTGATGAGAGATTGTTCTTTTATAAAGTTTAGACAATAGCCAAGAATAGCTACACCTAAATAAAAACAAACAAACAAAAAATAAACAACAACAAAAAAAACCAGCCAAGAATAGCTACACCTAAATAGCCAAGAATAGCTACACCTAAATAAAAACAAACAAACAAACAAAACAAAAAAAACAAACAAAAAAACAAGACATAAAGAAATTTAAAAAGGCAAACATAAAAAGAAGGTTGGAATGGAAAAAAATAATATGTGTTAATTGTATATTATATAATTGTATAATACATAAGTGTATTAGAATCTTTATTTTTGCAAATAAACTTTAAACTTTTAAAAATATGTGTGAGCACTTGAGAAGAGAAACAAAATTAGGGCAATGTATTCAGATTTGGAAAACATGGAGCATAAATGATTATTTTAAATAAATATGTGTATGTTCTCTGTCCATTTTTTTGCTAATAATAAGTTTATAATATGGAAATTGTCATGTTAGGGATAGTATGGGTATAGAAATATAAATTAGAGATCTACCTTGCAGTGGGGTTCATAATAGAGTAGAGTCAAAATTCATGTACATTGATAATTAAATGCATAATAAATAAATGCTAAATAGTATAAATAAAGTAGATATTAAATGTTTCAGGTGTTTAAATGTAGAAGAAATTACTTACTTTGTGGACATCATGCAATGTATCAAGGAGTAAATCATATGTGAGCCTTGAAAATTTAGGACAATTTGGACTTGTACAAATGTAAAGGAGATGATATTACATTTGGAGTAAACATGTAGGAAAAGTATGGGCATGGAGGCGAAAAGAGATTACTATTTCTTTTTATTTCTTTTAAATTCTATTTGCTGTTTGAAGACCTTTTAAAATCAACTCTCCTTTCCACTTTATATCTTCTTGTCTTAACATTCTTCTGCCTCTTTCAAATCATCAACTGATTTATGATTTACTGTCATGGTGCTTATATTCTCAGACTGAATAAGAGATATTATGCCCCCTAGCATTTCCTCTCATGCCCACTTACAACCTAAGAGGCTTTTGGTTTCTGCTTTTATTGTTTTTATAATTAAAAGTTAAATCCAGGAAGCTTTAGATCAGACTTTAGCATTGCAGTTTGGCAAATGGATTAATTGGTGGACATTAAGTTTATGGAGCTACCTTTCTATGACCTGCTCTTCTGACAATTTCTAAGAAGAAAAAGGTGTACCTGAATCAGAGAAGATGCCTTGGACTAAAGAAATTCATCCCAGATATCTAAGAGAGGTTTGGAGAAACAAGGCAGAGTGCAAGACTTCCCCAGAATAATAAGCTGAACATCTAAAACTCAACAAAAAACACCCAAACTACACACCAGCATGGCTGAGCATGGGATCTGTGCATAAGAGCTACCACAAGTCAGACCCTGGGTGTTGGGTGGTGGATTGGAAGAAATAAAGAAGCTGCCTCTTGCGGCAACCGGATGTCCTTTTAGGAGGAGGAGGAGGGGAGAAGGAGGAGAGTGTTCTCTGAACAGCCCTGCCTCAGACTTCTGTGAGCTCCACAGGGGCAGCAGCAGGGCCCAGTCAACAGGGCACAAAGCAGAGAGTGGGAGGGCAGAGAAACAACAGTTGATTTTTACTGGTCGCAGTTGCAAAACTGAGGCTGAGTTGCAGCTCCCAGCCCTCAACCCAGAGAGCCCCTTCCCTCATATCTTCCAAGACCCAACACTGTGAAACCCCTGGGGAATGTGAGCAATCGCTACCAAAACTGTTGCTAACACTGACAAGAACTGAAACTGAGGATAGCAAGCATGATTAAACATCTACAAGAAAATGAAAAGGCATTATTAAGACTTTATATAAAGCAAGGATCTAAGAGTCTTAGACACCACCTACTGGAAACCAAAAGAAAAGTGACTAAAGAGACACCTTTATATAAGAAATCTTCTTTTTGGAAGAAAAAGAGACACCTTTTTATAAGAAATCTTATAAAGAGACACCTTTATATAAGAAATCTTCTTTTTGTAAGAAAAGCAGAATACATTTCCATTAATGCACAGGTGGAAAAATAGTCCATTAAACACCATGAACAACCAAGGTGACAAGGCATCTCGGAAAGAAAGAGAAAAATCTCCAGAAACAAGCTTATAGACATAGAAATATTCAACTTAAATGACAGAATTCAGGATGGTATTTCTGAAAAAAACTCAATGAGATCTGAAACAAGTCATATCAACAATTTCAGGAATTGAAAAAACAACTAAATAAGCAAAACAAGGGGATCGAAACCCTCAAAAAGAACAGGATAGATCTTCTAGAGATAAAACAAACAAACAAACAAAAAAAACAAAAACACTGCAAGAGTTGAAAAATGAGGAAACATAAGCGAAAACATAAGAAAAATGGGAATTCTTGAAGGAGAGGAAAAGGAACAGAAATTAGAAAGTATTTTCCGACAAATAGTTGATGAGAATTTCCCAAATCTAAGGAATGAGCTGGAACTTGGAATTCAAGAAGTCAACAGAATACCCAATTATCTCAACCCAAAAAAGCCTTCACCAAGACACATAGTATTAAAATTATCAAAAATCAATGACAAAGACAAAATGCTCAGGGCAGCAAGGGAGAAGACAGTAACTTACAAAGGAAAACCTATGTGATTATCCTCGGACTTCTCAGTGCAAACCTTACAAGTCATAAAGGAGTGAAATCAAATATTCAAACTATTAAATGAAAGGAACTACTAGCCAAGAATAATGTATCTAGCTAAGCTTTCCTTTAGATATGAAGGAGAAATAAAGACCTTTCTAGACATACACAAATTGAGGGAATTCTTCACTACAAGGCCTACACTAAAGGAAATACTGAAAGGGGTCAGCTCACCTAAAACAAAATGAAAAATTTACACACACACACACACACACACACACACACACAGATATACATATGTGATTATCAGATAAATAGAAGCAGAGAAGTGCAACCCTTACTAAGAACAGGGCGTTATAAGGTTAAATAATAAGAGAATTGCTATAGCAAAATAGTAATGAATGTTCAGAATACATAGGGACAAACTGAAATAACAATGACTGAAGACAGGAGGATTCAAAGATCCAAATTCACAAAGGGGAATGGAGATAAGACACACGCAGAGAAAATGGAAGACTGTAAATATAAACCATCCTTTACATATTTGTAATGGTAAACACACCAAAGATTCAGAACTAAAGTATATAACACAAAGCAAGAAGAACCAGAGGGAAAACCCACAAAAGCCAACCAAAATAAAGAAAACAGAAACACAAGAACAAAGAAACAATGGAAACACTGAGCCACCAGAAAGCAAAAGTTAAAATGGCTATAAGAAGACCTCATATTTCAATAATCACCCTAAATGCAAATGGACTGAACTAACCAATAAAAACGCACAGAGTTGCATGATGTATCAAAAAACAAAACCCAACCAACCACATGCTGCCTCCAGGAGACACATCTCAGCTCCAAAGACAAATATAGACTCAAAGTGAAAGGGTGGAAATGATATTTCAAGCAAATGGCATTCAGAGAAAAGTGGGATAGCGGTACTAATATTAGACGAAATAGACTTCAAAATGAAAAATGTAAAGAAAGATACTGAGAGACACTTCATAATGACAAAGTGAGTCATACACCAAGAAGACATAACACTTATTAATATATATAATCCCAATTAGGGAGCCCCAAAATATATAAAGCAATTACTAACAGGACTAAAGGTAGAAAAAGACCAAAGCGCTATCGTAGTAGGGGACCTAAATATCCCACTGTCAGATATGGACAGATCATCGAAACAAAAAATCAGTAAGGAAATAACATCATTAAATGACATTTTAGACCAAATGGATTTAATTGACATATAAAGAGCCTTCCATCCCCAAACAGCTTGCCTATACATTCTTCTCTAGTGCACGTGGAACATTCTCAAGAATTAACCGCATACTGGGACACAGGGATAGCCTCAACAAATATAAGAGGGTTGAAATCAATACAAACCATTATCTCTGATCATAATGCTTTGAAACTAGAGATCAACTACAAAAAGAAATCAGGAAGAACCACAAATACATGAAGATTAAACACCATGCTACTGAAGAATAACTGGGTCAGAGAAGAAAGAAAAAGAGAGATCAAGAGATACATAGAAATGAATGACAATGATAGTACAACATATCAAAACTTTGGGACATAGAAAAAGTGGTCATAAGAGGAAAGTTCATATTATTACAGGCCTACCTCCAAAAATGAGGCCAAATAAATAACCTAATGCTTCATCTTAAAAAAAAAAAAAAAAAAAAAAAAAAAAAAAACTAGAAAAGAAAGAAAAATTGAAGCTTAAAGCCAACAGAAAGAAAGAAATAATCAAAATTAGAGCAGAAATAAGTGAAATTGAAAACAAAACAAAACAAAAAATAAAAAAAATAAATGCAACAAAGAGCCGGTTCTTTGAGAAGGTTAATAAAATTGGCAAAGCCCTGGATAGACTCACTAAAGAAAAAAGAGAAAGGACAAATAAACAAAATCAGGGATGAAAGAGGGGAAATTATGACTGACATCGCAGAAATACAAAGGATCATGCAAGAATACTATGAAAAAGTATATAACACCAAATTTAACAACCTAGAAGAAATGGACCAGTACTTAGAAATATCCATCTTTCTAGACTGAATCAAGAAGAACTGAAAAATCTATATAGTCCGATCAGCAATATGGAAATTAAAACAATCATCAAAAACCTACCAAAAATTAGAAGTCCAGGACCAGATGTCTTCACCAGTGAATTCTACCAAACATTCAAAGACTTAATATCTATTCTCTTCAAACTCTTCCAAAAAGATCACAGAGGAGACAATACTTTATAACTCATTTTGTGAAGCCAAGATTAATCTAATATCACAAAAAAAGAAAACTACAGACCGATATCTCTCATGAACACAGATGCAAAAATGCTAAATAAGATATTAGCGAATCGAATAGAGCACATATTAAAAAGATTATACACCACGATTGAGTGGGCTTCATCCCAAAGGCAAAAGAATGGTTCAACATACACAAATCGATTAATGTGATACACCACATAAGCAAATTAAAAAATAAGAATCATATGATCATATCAATAGATGCAGAAAAAGTCTTTTGACAAGATACAGCATCCTTTTGTGACCAAAACACTTAACAAAGTCGGTATAGAAGGAAAGTACCTTAATATGGCCATCTATGACAAGCCCTCAGCCAACATTATACTTAATGGTGAAAAACTAAAAACCTTCCCTGTAAGATCAGGAACAAGGCAAGGCTATCCACTATTGCCACTGTTATTCAATATAACATTTGAGGTTCTAGCAAGTGCAATCAGGCAAGAGAAAAATATAAAAGACATCCATATAGGAAACAAAGAAATCAAACTGTCACTATTTGTGGATAACATAATTCGCTACATAGAAAACTCTAAAGACTGCACAAGAATACTACTAGAAATAATAAGCCGATACAGTAAAGTTTCTGGCTACAAAATCAATGTTCAAAAATCCGTAGCGTTTTTATAGTCTAATAGGGAAGTGTCAGCAAAAGAAGTGGAAAAATATTTTTTTTTGCAATTGCAACAAGAATAATAAAATAACTAGGAATAAAACTAATGAAACATGTGAAGGACCTATATAATGAAAACTACAAGACCCTATTTAAAAAAATCGAAGAAGACACAAAGAAATGGAAAGATAGTGGGTGTTCTCGGATTGAAAGAATCAACATAGTTAAAATGACCATATTACCTAAAGCATTATGCAGATTTAATGCAATCCTCAACAAAATCCCATCGGCATTTTTTAAAGAAATAGAACAAAAAATTCATCAGATTTGTATGGAAGCACAAAAGACCCAGAATTGCCAAAGCCACCTGAGAAAAAGAACAGGGCTGGAGGCATCACTATGCAAAATTTAAATTATACTACAACGTGACAGTAATCTAAACAGCCTGGTATTGGCAGCAAAACAGACACACGGACTAGTGGAACAGAATTGAGAGTTCAGAAGTAAACCCATATTCATATGGACAAATAATTTTTGACAAAAATCCAAAAACATACAATGCAGAAAGGAAAGCCTCTTCAATAAATGGTGCTGGAAAAATTTGAAGGCCACCTGCAAAAGAATGAAACTAGACTGTTTTCTATCACCACACACAAAAATTAACTCAAAATGGATTAAAGACCTAAATATAAGACCAGAATCAATAAAATGCATAGAAAAAAACATAGGAACTAAAAGCAAGGACCTTGGACTTAAAGAGGATTGTATGAGTTTGACCTCAAAGACAAGGGAAGTAAAAGCAAAGATAAATAAATGGGACTACATCAAACTAAAAAGCTTCTGCTTGGCAAAAGAAATCATCAACAAGGTAAAGAAATAACCATCCTATTGGAAAAATATATTTGCAAGCACCTCAATAAGAGCCTAATATCCAAAATATACAAAGAATTCATATGAGTAAATAACAACAAAAAAGCAAATGATCCAATCAAAAAATGGGCAGAGGACCTGAACAGACACTTATCCCTAGAGGACATACAAATGGTTAACAAATATTTAAAAAGATGCTCAACATTGCTAGCTATTAAGGAAATGCAACTCAAAACCACAGTGAGATACCATCTTACACTTATTAGAATAGCTATAATCAACAGGACAAGTAATAACAAATGTTGGAGAGGATGCGGAGAAAAAGGCACTGGTGGGACTGCAAATTGGTACAGTCATTGTGGAAAACAGTATGGAGCTTCCTCTCAAAAAACTAAAAATTGATCCACCATATGATCCAGGAATCCCTCTTCTGGATATTTACTCCAAAGTCTTGAAAAGTCATATCTGAAAATATATTTGCACACCGATGTTCATAGCAGCATTATTCACAGTAGCCAGGACATGGAAGCAACCGAAGTGTTTTATGATAGATGATTGGCTAAAGAAGACGTGGTACATATGTACAAATGTAATATCACTCAGTCATAAGAAGAGATGAAGTACTGCCATTTGTGACAACATGGATGGACCTCAAGATAATCATGCTAAGCAAAAGAAGCCAGACAGAAAAAGTTGAAAATCACATGATTTCACTTATATGTGGAATATAAACCTAAAAGCAACAAATAAACAGGACTAACAGAGACTCATGGACATGGAATATAGACTAGGTGTTACCAGAGGGTAAGGGGTGCAAGAGGAGGAGTGAGGTAGACGGAATACAGGGAATCCAATATATGGTGACAGAAAGAAATCTAACTATGAAAGATGAATGCACAGTGTAAATATATATATACATATATATATATATATGCCTTACTCTTAAAGTGTACATGTGAAACATTAGATTTCATTAACCAATGTCACCATAAAAAAATAATTTAATTAATTAATTTAAAAAGAGAGATATTATGAAAAGACATTCTCCAAATGATGATAGTTGTTCTCTCTGAGCTTTGACATTAAAAATACTTATTTTATCATTTACCAACACCTTTAACAATAAAAAAACACAATATCGACTTGTATCTTGTTATCTAAAGAGAAATTGTGATGAGTCTTTCATAATTTTGATATTTTCATTAATTATAAAATATTATTTTTTAAAAAGGAATCATAAATTTATTTAAAAATGGACATTTGTTAAAGTTTCTATGGCTAAAATAATTTTTTAGGTAGGATGGAAATGAAATAAATTAAAATCAAATGTCAGGTAGCAGCAGTCACAGTTCTACTAACAGAGAAACAGCAGGAATTATTTCAGAAATGAACATGGAAAATAACCTTTGAATAAATCAGTTGCCCTTAGATTGGTGCGTAATAAAATGTTATTATGTTCTGTGAAAAGTGTGAAAAACAGTGTTTCGATATCAAAAAAATCAACAGATTTATCTGCAGTGAAGAAAATTCTGGACTAGAGTGTTTGTGCCATTAGCATTTCTCTGACCTGAAAAAACACAATCAAACAAAATCGAAATGAAGATAAATCTTTTAATTTACAAATATTTTATAAATTATGTTTTATGGTACCCCCAACACTTCTGTTAGCACTGAAACATAAACACATGTTTTGAAATAGGAAATTATAGTGATTTTTTTATCAATTAAGATTATAATTTTTATGGAATTGCAACATTCAATTAGGATTTTAGTGCAGTTTGGAATTGAAATATCACAGTTTCTATTAAGACAGTGCTCTGGTTGTTGGGATAAATCTGGTAGATCTTGAAAATGTATAATGAACAAAACGTGTCAGCCCAAACTTGAAAATGCACAATATATTTTATTGCCATCTTATTTGAGACATCATTGTTCAGCCAAGGCTCCAAAGAATGACACTTTGCAGACAACCAATATCCATTTTCTGAAGCAAGTACTGTTGGGACGTTGGTTCTTTATAGGTCAAATATCGCTTCCATGCAGTGGATATTTATAGTGTTCTACTTTCCTAGAGAAATGCTGACATTGCAATACTGTGTTTAACTTGTGTGCTCAGATAACAGATTGGGTTGATAACATTAGTCCTAGCTTTTACATTTTACTTTTTCCTTCTTAGTTCATTTTTGTGAATCATTTTATCTACCTACTTGCACAAATGTCATGTCTATTAATTCAGGGAAATATCTGCTACCATTTTTTTTTTTTCTCACTGTGGAGCTTGTACTTTACTTTGAGAGACACAAAATGAAAATAAATTGTTTCAGTCTATTTCTCTAAGCAAGTTGATAAAAATGCATAGTGTTTTTGTTTGTGAAGATTTTTTTCCCTTCGAAAAATCTCAGAAAAAGCAGTGCATGCAGGCATATGCTCATATAAGTTCAAAAGCACCAAATACTGATTAGAATATGCAAAATCACTAGCACAAATCTGACAGATATCAGTGGAGCCCACTTAACATTAAAGGAAATCTGTACTGGCTCAAGTAGCAGTAGCTTGGTTAAAAACATGTTTGAGTACATGCTGATTTGACATGTATAATGTCTCCGGTTAATTTTTCTAAAGAAATATTCTGCAATGAAGTATGATGACTAATTGAAATAAAGTAAATAATAATGACAATATTACTACACTACTCTGGATTTCAATATGCTTTCAGGAATCTCACGACTAACTATATCAACACCACTGAGCTAAAGCCTACTGTGGATATATATTGGGACAAATAAAAATAATTTGAAGGTAAATAAAAGCAGCTCCATGACCAAAATTCAATTAAAAGGTATAATGTAAACTGAGATCATCATCATAGAGAATATGAAAGAAAAATTAAATAAATTCACAACTAAACAGATTTATCATAACTTAAATCAACTTAGTTTGTTTTACAAAGACTATGAAATATTCTCAATAACAAGCCATTAGAATAGGTGTAATCATACTTGAACTTTCAAAACTCTTTTCCACATGTTTATTAGGTTTGACAGATATTTCATCATATAAAAAAGAAAATTAAGTAGTATTTGGTAACTTTCTCTTTCATTCAAAAGATTTTTATATTTATGGCATCTGGATTTATTTGTATGCATAAATGACTCAATATAGAGTCATTTAATCATGTGAGATTTTTTAAGCAGCTTAATTGAAGTTATATACAATTCAACTAACCATTATTGTTCAAGTGTATATTTTACTGAATATTCCAATTTTATTACAACTACAATAATATAGAGAATCCTAAATATATATTTTTCTGCCCCATTAATAGTGATTTACCACATAAAAAAATACACAAATAAACCAAACATGTACCGCCATGTAAGTTTTCTGCATTTAACGTTTAGAGTAATATTTGTTCAATATATAAACAAATATTTTTCAATATTTAATTTCAAATTTCAAGTATCCAATATATATCTGATAAAATGTTTTCACTATAATGTATATAAACATTTTGTAAAGGGAATTTTGATTATAACTTATTTTTCAAAAGGAAATGCATTTTATAAATTATAATTAAAAATAAGTTTAACTGTCATACTATATCAGCAAGGAATTACATTTAACTTCTGGTAACATAGATCTGCAAAAAGTATGACTTGAGAAAATTAGCAGTTTTAATTTTATCACATAAAAAGAAATATAAAGGTAGTAGTCCAGGGCTAGACCTAAAGCACTTTAGTGTCATTAAGAACCCAAATTCTTTTTTTTTTTTAGTCATCCTTATTCTATGCTTATTTGTGCACAGTTCCAAGATGTTTACTAGAGTTTCAGTCATAATATTATTCTTATTCTAAGGAATTTCTCATTTCTTATTCTAAGGAATAAGAAAATAAGATAACAAAAGATGTGTGCAGACTCTAACCCCCATCTCCCACAACCTTCAAGAAACTTTTATGAAATGTCCACTCAACAGCTTTCACTTACATCCATTAGACTAAAGTTAATCATATGCAAGGAAGAATAGAGAATAGCTTTTGCAATTCAATTAAATCTTTTAACAAGGAAGAGAAGAAGATCTGATACTGGGCAGGCCATAAGCAATTTGTACCTACAATATAGATTGAAAGAGGCAAACTCATCTTAATAGCATCTAAATTTTAGATGAATATAGTTTATTAATTTTTATCAAAGAACAAATTACCTCTTTTGATTTTGCTCACACTCTTACCTACATCTGGAATTATTTTTATTTCTATTTTCCATATGTTTATATCCTACATACAACTATGGCCTTCCTTAAATATCATCTCTTTCATTTGTGCTGAATCTACTGAATCTGTAAGTGGTCATTCTCTCTATATTTATAAACACATACTATTTTAGCTTTTATGAACAGAAATAATATTCTATTATTTATTAAAATAATTACACTCTTTAATTAAATCTTTAGCATTTAATTACCACCATCTATATAACAGGATGATACAGTGTTAAATTCTCATCAACTATGTTAACTAAAGAATTCAGTACCATTTAATAAATTCTACTGGGAAATTAAACTTGTTTCAACTTTTAGTAAGTAATTATTTACTGATAACAAAGGTCTAAGTCAAAATAAAACACAGTATTTGAGACTAGTAAAAGCTAGCCAGAGAAGAAGAGAAAGAATTTTTTTAAAAAAACCTGGACTATTCCATATATTGATTCTATTTTGTGATTTTATTTTAAGCTTTCTAATCATGATCCTTCTTAAGAGGCAGCAGAAAAGTATGTTTTCCGGGATAGTGACAAAAATAAAACAGAGATTAGACAGGAGATCTTATCAGATAGGATTCTCTCCAAATATTGTACTCTCAAAGCTAACATAAGCCTGTATGTATTTAGTTCTGTTTCTAATCTCTGCTACCCAAAATGTCCACAAAGAAATTCCACCAGGCAAAACTCAACTAGAAGAAAGCACAACTTGTATATTAAGGAAAAAAAAAGAAACTAAAGTTATTTAAAGAAATACAATAAATATATAATGAAAAATGTTTCAGTGAAGCTAAAGTTATTTAAAGCAATAGAATATATATAATGAAAAATATTTCAATGACCAAAAATATATAACAATTATAAATTTTGTTTTCTAAGAATATAATACATCTCAAAAATGTTAGACATATAAAAAGAAATTAATAAATCTACCTTTTTATGACAAAAGTATATTAAAAGTATATTAAATTTTAATATACTTTTGACTATACTTACTAGATCAAGGAGACAAAAAATCATTAAGGTTATAGAAGGCCATAGAAGTTTAATTATTAAGATCAATCCAATAAACACATATATTAAGAACTTTCTATCAACAATAAAAATATACATGTTTTAAAGTGTGTATTTTCAAGGACACATTTATAAGAAATGATTATATGCTGAGAAATAAACATGGCCTTCAAATATTAAAAAAAGATTGTATTATACAAAACGCATTTTCTCACTACAGTGAACAAGGGGCATATGGGAAGGAACCAAATTGTCTGGCTTCAGGGCGAGGGCTGGAGGAGTAGCAGTCTCACAGACAGAAGTGCTGCAGGATCCATTGTCTCTTTGTTGAGTCCTACTCGTTTCCAGCATGCAGACATAGGCAGCTGCCATATCTGACTCTTTATCAACCTAACACTGTTTGCCCTGCCCTCGTGATTCTCTGAGGCCACACCCCACCTAACATGTGGGCCTACCCAAGCAGTTTCCAGTGGATTTTCCACAAAAATGGCCTGTCTTGGCTCATGCTGTAAACTTTCTTATAATCTCTCAAAGGTTCACAAACCCAAACAAGCAGCATCTAGCCTCAGCACGCCCCCTGCCTCTTGCTAAGTGGCCTCAAGCCCAGCATTAGCAGCAGCCAGCTTCAATTTACGACTTGGCCTCTCAGAACACATCCAAGCCTAGTGCGGATAATGGCCATCTGCAACTGGCTTGGTGGTTCATTCTAGGTGGCCCCTTGTAGGTCACAGTCTGTGGATGAACTTGGCCTGCAGAAGAATCTCTCCCAGGAAGCCCTGGCCTACACACCCAGTGGCTGGCTTTGGTCTGAGCTGGAGCACCACCTGAGGCCACATCTGAGATTGAAAGTCCCAAAGGGCAGATGGGAAAGGCACCAGAGCCTGGCTAAAACAAATTCTGCTCTGTAGGGTCAGTCCCTGCACAGCAGCTCCTCCACTGTAGTCACTGGCTAATCTTCACAGCCAATCATTCTGAAGGTCAATTCCTCCCACTGACATACAAACGACAACCAAGGCTTAAATACAACAGGAGATCACACACAACTTATGCAAGGGACACCAGCTCAGGTGACCAGGGAGACTGTGCCACTGGGCCTAACAATATGCCTACTACATAAGGCCATTCAACTAAGACAAGGAGATATAGCAGTCCTACCTAATACAAAGAAACAAATACAGGGATGCAGCCAAAATGAGGAGAGAAAGAAACATGTCCCAAGTGAAAGAACAGAACAAAACTCCAAAAAAAGACTAAATAAAATGGAGATAAGCAATTTACCAGATGCAGAATTCAAAATATTGGTTATAAGGATGCTCCATAAATTTAAAGAAAGAGTACATGAACTCAGTGAGAACTTTCATAAAGAAATAGAAGACATGAAAATAGAGATAGAAAACATAAAAAGAACCAGTCAGAACAAAGAATAGAATAACTGAAATGACAAATACATTAGAGGAAATCAACAGTAGAGCAGATGAAGCAGAAGATCAAATCAGCAATAGAAGATAGGGTAGCAAAAAACACCCAATCAGAACAGCAACCACAACAACAAAAAATTCCCCTCCCCTCCAAAAAATGAAGATAGTTTAATGGGCTCTGGGACTACATCAAGTGTACCAACATTCGTGTCATAGGGATACCAGAAGGAGGAGAGAGAAGGCAAGGAATTGAAAAACTATTTGAAGAAATAATGACAGAAAACTTCCCTAACCCGGTGAAGGAAATAGACATACATATTCAGGAAGTTCAGGGAGTTCCAAACAAGATGAATCCAAAGAGGCCCACATCAAGACACTTTTTCATTAAATTGCCAAAGTCAAAGACAAAGAGAAAAATCTTCAAAGCAGCAAGAGAAAAGCAGTTAGTTACCTACAAAGGAGCTCCCATGAGACTGTCAGCTGATTTCTCAACAGAAACCTTTCAGGCAAGAAGAAATTGGCAAGAGATATTTAGAGATGAAAAGCAGAGACTTACTCTACACAGCAAAGCTATCATTTAGAAATGAAGGATAGATAAAGAGCTTTCCAGACAAGCTAAAGGAGTTCATTACCAGTATTATAGAAAATGTCGGAGGGACTTCTTTAAGAAATAGAAAAAAAAATAGATAAAAATATGAGTAATAGGTGGAAAGATGGCAGACTAGAAAAAGCAGGGTCCACATTGAAATTACAAACAAATTATAAAATAATCAACATGGAGAATCACCTGAAGTCCAGCTGATCATAACATCTATGTCTGATAACATAAAGGAGCCACACTGAAGCCAATCCAGCATAGACAACAGTCATTTGCGGATTGCTTTGTAGTTCTCACCAGGTAGACCTGAGCAATCAAACGCAGTGACTGACCTGGGCCTTTGGGGAGCTCCTCCCAAGGAGCCACAAAACTAGGGTAGCAATATTTATACCAGACAAGATAGACTTTAGAAACAAAGGCTATAACAAGAGAAGACGAAAGACCCAGTAATCCTACTGCTGAGTATTTATTCAAAGAAACCCAAACACTACATCATAGGGCCATGTGAATCCATGTATTCATTGCAATATTATTTACAATAGTCAAAATGTAAAGGCTACCTGAGTTTCTATCACTGGATGAATAAATTAAAAAGATGTGGTACATATATACAGTGGAATATTACTCAGTCATAAGAAGAAATGAAATCTCGCCATCTGCAAAAACATAAATGAACCTAGAGGGTATTGTGTTGAGTGGAGTAAGTCAGACAGAGAAAGACAAATGCCATCGGATTTCACTTACATGTTGAATCTAAAGAACAAAATAAACAAAGCAGAAAGAAAGTCTAAGAGAATTTGTAGTTCAACAAGAGGATGCTAGGACTACTAAACACAGCAAAGATGACTCTCTCAACACCTCTAAAACAGATATAATAAATAAAGTTTAAGTAAAATTGTTAACACTTTTTCTCACTGCTCTTTTTTCACTTTATTTTCTCATAGGAACAAATTATCCATCAGTCCTGATAATTTTTTCTCTTTTTTTATTCTAGATCTCCTGGTCTTCATATAAATATATATTTTTTATTTATGGTCAAATAATATTTTTGTAAAAAATGTAGCATATAATCTTAGTGCAACCTTTCATGTACTGCCCCCTCCCATAAATGGAAAGAAAATATAAATATTAATCATAAAGCTAAAAAACTCTACCATCCATTTCATAAAAATATTTAATTCTATGTTTTGTCATCTTATATATTTTTTCTTTATTTTTTGCTATCGTTTGGCATTTAATGAAAAGTATGTTAGAAGTAAAGAGCAGTGCATGCTTTCGACTCTCTTTAACTGTTTATATTAACAGGGCAAGTGAAGAAGAACCCTCAGAAAAATCAGTCCCGAAATATCTAGTTTCAGAAATTTGAAAAAAAAAAAATGTTGATAGATCAGCTCAATAAAATCTTACCTGGCAATTAATAAAGTAGATGTAGTCTCAAAGTTGCACAGATACTTTTTTCTGATTTGAGAACTTTAATCATCCAGAAGCACTGACAGTATTAGAATAGTTCACATAGTCTAACATCTACAACTAAATTGCTCTTTTTCTATTGCCCTGGATTTACTCTCTTTGGTCCTGGACTGAAGAATAGTTTCCTTATTGAGCACTGACATCTGATAGGTGATCTTTATCATTGGGAATTTAATCAAAGCTAATAGAGATTCAAGACTACTTTAAATCTTGTGAGAATTAATGTGCTAGAAAAAACAGCAATTACATGGTATTTGTCTTTCCCAGTCTGACTTATTTCACTAGGTCTATCCATGTTTTTGTAAGTGTAAAAAATTCAGTCCTTTTAATGGCTAATATCCCATTGTATATATGTACTACCTCTTCTTTATTTAATTGTCTATTGATGGTTACTGAAGTTGCTTCCATATCTTGGCTATTGTAAATATATTGCAGTTCATATATCTTTTTGAATTAGTGTTTTGCATTTCTTTGGATAAATACCCCAAAGTGGAATTGCTGAATCCTAAGGTAGTTCTATTTTTAATTTTTGAGGGACCTCCATACTATTTTACATAGTGACTGCATCAATTTGCATTTCCAGCAATAGCGCAGGAGGGTTTTCTTTTCTCCACATCCTAGCTAACACTTGTTTGTTGATTTATTGATGATAGTCATTCTGACAGGTGTGAGGTGATATCTCATTGTGATTTTAATTTGCATTTTTCTGATGATTAGTGACTTTGAGCATCTTTTCATATGTCTGTTGGCCACCTATATGTACTCTTTGGAGAAAGGTTTATTCAGGTACTCTATACATTTTTTAAATTGCATTGTTCGTGGGTTTTTATTGTTGTATGAATTCTTTATAAATTTTGGATATTAACCCCATATTGAATGTATCATTGGTGAATATCTTCTCCAGTTCAGTAGATTGTCTTTTTGTTTTATTGATGATTTCCTTTGCTGTGCAAAACCTTTTTAGTTTGATGTAGTCCATTTGTTTATTTTTTTATTTTGTTTCCCTTGCCCAAGGAGATATGCCAGTAAAACTATTACAATGAGCACTGTCAGAAAGTTTACTGCCTTTGTTTTCTTCCAGGAGTTTCATGATTATATGTGGAATCTAAAGAATTAAGTAAACAAACAGAGAGCTTGGAGAAACATGGCAGAGTGAGAGACTTCCCAAGATCTCATCCCTTGAAACAACAATAAGCTGAACATCTAAAACTCAACAAAAACACCCAAACTGCACACCGGCACGTCTGAGCATGGGATCTGTGCATAAGAGCTACCACAGGTCAGAACCAGTCGGACAGTGGACTGGGAGAAATAAAGAAGCTGCCTTTCGCAGCCTCTGGAGCTCCCTGAAGGAGAAGGGGGTGGGGATGCAGATGTGGCGACTTCCCTGAACAGCCCTGCCTGGAAGAGTTGTGAGTTCTATGCAGCTGGCAGCAGGGCATAGTCATTAAGGCAGAAAGTAGAGAAGCAGGATGGCAGAAAAATAACAGTTGATTTTTACCAGCCACAGTTGCAAAACCGAGGCTGAGCCACAGCCACCATTCTCTAATCGAGAGAGTTCCTCCTCTATACCATCTGAGACCAATCACCACGGAGTCCTATGGAATCTGAGCAAATGCTACAGAAACTGTCACTAACACTGACAGGAACTGAGACTGAGAGTAGTGAGCACGATTAAAAATCTATAAGAGAAGAAAAGGCGTTATTAAGACTTTATATAAAGCAAGAATCCAAGAGGCTTAGATACCACCCACTGGAAACAAAAAGAAAATCTCTTTCTTTGCATCAGGCTAAAGAGAGACCTTTATATAATAAATCTTTCTGGAAAAAGAACTGAATACACTTCCATTAATGCCCAGGCAGAGAAATAGTCCATTAAACACCATAACCAACCAAGGTGACAAATCATCTCAGAAAGAAAGAGAAAAATCTCCATAAAATATGGTTACAGACAGAGAAATATGTGACTTAACTGACAGGATTGAGGATGATACTTCTAAAAAAAGTCAATGACTTCCGAAAGGAGCCATATTTACAATTTCAGGAATTGAAAAACCAACTAGGTGATCAGAGTGAAAAGATTGAAACCCTCAAAAAGAACAGAATAGATCTTCTGGAGATTTAAAAAAAAAAAAAAACACTGAAAGAGTTGAAAAATGAAATAGGAAGCTTGGGAAATAAAATCAACCAAATGGAGGAAAGGATCAGTGATATCAAAGACAGAAGTCTAGAAATAAATCAGAAGGAAGTAGAAAGAAACTAAAGAATGAAAAATAATGAAGGAGAAATACAAGAACTAGCTGATACCATCAGGAGAGGAAACATAAGAATAATGGGCATTCTCGAAGGGGAGGAAAAGGAGCAGGAACTAGAAAGCATTTTAAGACAAATAATAGATGAGAATTTCCTAAATCTAAGGAATGAGCTGGAGCTTGAAATTCAAGAAGTCAACAGAACACCCAATTATCTCAACTCAAAAATGCCTAAATCAAGACACATTGTATTGAAGATATCAAACATCAATGACGAAGATAGAATTCTCAGAACAACCAGGGAGAAGAAAACAGTTACTTATAAAAGAAAACCCATCAGATTATCCTCAGACCTAGCACAAAACTTGCAAGCCAGAAAGAAGGGGAATTCAATATTCAAACTATTAAATGAAAGAAACTACCAGCCAAGAATAATGTATCCAGCTAAGCTTTCCTTTAGATATAAAGGAGAAAAAAAGACCTTTCTAAATATAAAAAAATTGAGGAAATTCTCCACTACAAGGCCTGCACTACAGGAAATACTGAAAGGAGTCAGCTCACTTAAAACAAAATGACAAAAGGCAAAAACATAATTAAGAGTAAGGGGACTATCAGTCAAATAGAAACAGAAGAGTGCAACCCTTACTAAAAACTGACCATTATAAACTTAAATAATAAGAAGAGAATTGCTACAAGATAGTAATAAATGTTCAGCATACATAGGGGCAAATTGAGACAACAATGACTGAAAAGGGGAGAATTCAAAGATCCAAATTCACAAAGAGAAATAGAGATATTGCATGTGTTGAAGATAATGAACGACTGTATATATATAACTATCCTTTACATATTCATAATAGTAACCACACACCAAAGATTCAGAACAGAAGTATATAACATGAAACAAAAAGAACCAGAGGGAAAACTCACAAAAGCCAACCAAAGTAAAGAAAATGCAAATACAAGGACAAGGAAGCAATGGAAATACTGAGCTACCAGAAAGCAAAAGATAAAATGGCTATAAGATCTCATATTTCAAGAATTACCCTAAATGTAAATGGACTGAACTAACCAATAAAATCACACAGAGTTGCAGAATGAATCAAAAAACAAAATATAACAATATGCTGCCTCCAAGAGACACATCTCAGCTCCAAAGACAAATATAGACTCAAAGCGAAAGAGTGGAAAATGATATTTCAAGCAAATGGCATTCAGAGAAAAGTGGGAGTAGTGGTACTAATATCAGATGAAATAGACTTCAAAATAAAAAAAGGTAAAGAAAGATACTGAGGGACACTTCATAATGACAAAGTGAATCATGTTCCAAGAAGACATAACACTTATTAATATCTAACCTCTCAATCAGGGAGCCCCAAAATATGTAAAGCAATTACTAACAGAACTAAAGGGAGAAACAGACCAAAACTCTAGTATAGTAGAAGACCTAAATACCCCACTGTTGGATATAGACAGATCATTTAAACAGAAAATCAATAAGGAAATAACATCATTATGACACATTAGACCAACTGAATATAATTGACATATAAAGATCCTTCCATCCCAAAATAGCTGCTTAAACATTCTTCTCTAGTGCACATGGAACATCTTCAAGGATTGCCCACATATAGCCTCAACAAATATAAGAAGGTTGAAATCATACCAACCATATTCTCTGATCATAATGCTTTGAAACTAGAGATCAACTGCAAAAAGAAATCAGGAAGAACCACAAATATATGGAGATTAAATAATATGATACTGAAGGATAACTGGGTCAGAGAAGAAAGGAAAAGAGAGATCAAGAGATACATAGAAACGAATGGTAATGATAGCACAACATATCAAAACTTTTGGGACATGGCAAAAGTGGTCATAAGAGGAAAGTTCATATCATTACAGGCCTATCTCCCAAAACAAAAACAAGCCCAAATAAACAGCCTAACACTTTATCTTATAAAACTAAAAAAAGAAGAACAATTGAAGCCTAAAGTTAGCAGAAGAAAAGATATAATCAAAATTAGAGCAGAAATAAATTAAATTGAAAACAACAACAACAAAAACAACAGAAAAAATAAATACAACGAGGAGCTGGTTCTTTGAGAAGGCTAATAAAATTGACAAAGCCCTGGCTAGATTCACTAAAGAAAAAAGAGAAAGTACACAAATAAACAAAATCAGAGATGAAAGAGGGGAAATTACTACTGACATTGCAGAAATACAGAGTCATGCAAGAATACTATAAAAAAGTATATAACAACAAATTTAACAACCTAGAAGAAATGGACCAGTACTTAGAAAAATACAATCTCCCTAGACTGAATCAAGAAGAACTGGAAAATCTGAATAGACTGATCAGGAGTATGGAAATTGAAACAATCATCAAAAACCTACTAAAAAGTAAAAGTCCAGGACCAAATGCCTTTACCAGTGAATTCAACCAAACATTCAGAAGTTTTAATACCTGTTCTCCTCAAACTCTTCCCAAAAAACTGAAGAGGAAAAAATACTTCCCAACTCATTTTATGAGGCTAATATCACCGTAATACCAAAACCTGGTAAAGATAACACACACACACACACACACACACACACACACACACAAACTACAGACCAATATCTCTTATGAACACAAATGAAAAATCCTAAATAAGATACAAATGAACAAATACAGCAACATATTTAAAGGTTATACGCCACAGTCAAGTGGGCTTCATCCAAGGGGCATAGTGATGGTTCAACATATATAAATCAGTTCATGTGATACACCACAGAATCAAATTAAAAATAATAATCATATGATCATATCAATAGATACAGAAAAAGCCTTCGACAAGATACAGCACCTATTAATGATTAAAACACTTAACAAAATCAGTATAGAAGGAAAGTATCTTAACATGATAAAGGCCATATATGACAAACCCTCAGCCAACATTATACTTAATGGTGAAAAACTAAAAACCTTCTCCCTAAGATCAGGAACAAGGCAAGGCTGTCCACTATCACCAATGTTCTTCGATATAACATTGGAGATCCTAGCAAGTGCAATCAGGCTATAGAAAGATATAAAAGGTGTCCAAATAGGAAATGAAGAGGTCAAACTGTCACTATTTGTGGATGACATGATTGTCTATATAGAAAACCCTAAAGACTCCACAAGTACACTAGTAGAAACAATAAGCAAATACAGTAAAATTTCTGGATACAAAATCAATGCTCAAAAATCCATAGCATTTTTATAGTCTAATAGGAAGTGTCAGTAAAAGAAGCGGAAAAATAATTTCTTTTGCAATTGCAACAAAAATAATAAAATAATTAGGAATAAAACTAATGAAAGATGTGAAGCACCTATATAATGAAAACTCCAAGACTCTATTAAAAGAAATCGAAGAAGATACAAAGAAATCGAAAGATAGTCTGTGTTCTTGGATTGGAAGAATCAACATAGTTAAAATGACCATATTACCTAAAGTATTATGCAGATTTAATGCAATCCCTATCAAAATCCCATCAGTGTTTTTTAAAGAAATAGAACAAAAATCATCAGAATTGTACGGAAGCACAAAAGACCCCAAATTGCCAAAGCCATCCAGCGAAAAAAGAACGAGGCTAGAAGCATCACTATGCACACTTCAAATTATACTACACAGAGACAATAATAAAACTGCATGGTATTGGAGGAAAAATGGACACCTGAACCAGTGGAATCGAGAGTCCAGAAGTAAACCCACATTTATATGGACAAATAATGTTTGACAAAAAAGCCAAACACATACAGCAGAAAAAGGAAACCCTCTTTAATAAATGGTGCTGGGAAAACTGGAAAGCCACCTGCAAAAAAATGAAACTAGACTGTTGTCTATCACCACATACCAAAATTAACTCGAAATAGATTAAGGACCTGAATATAAGACTTGAAACAATAAAATGCATAGAAGAAAACATGGGAACTAAACGCAAAGACCTTGGACTAAAAGAGGATTTTATGAATTTGACCTAAAAAGCAAGGGAAGGAAAAGTTACAATAAATGAATGGGACTGCATCAAACTAAAAAGCTTCTGCTCAGCAGAAGAAATCATCAACATGCTAAGGAGACAACAATCCAAATGGGAAAATAAATTTGTAAGCAATACTTCCAATAAGAGCCAAAATGTACAAAGAACTCATACCACTCAATAACAACAAAAAAGCAAATGACCCAATCAAAAACTGGGCAGAGGACCTGAACAGACACTTCTTCCTAGAGGATATACGAATGGCCAACAAATATTTGAAAAGATGCTCAACATCGCTAGCTATTAGAGAAATGCAAATCAAAACCACAATGAGATACCATCTCACATCTGTTAGAATAGCTATAATCAACAGAACAAGTAATAACAAATGTTGGAGAGGATGCGGAGAAAAAGGAATCCTCATACACTGCTGGTAGGACTGCAAATTGGTACAGCCACTGTGGAAAACAGTATGGAGGTGCCTCTCAAAAAACTAAGAATTGATCTACCATATGATACGGCAATCCCTCTACTGGGTATTTACCCCAAAGACTTGAAAACTCATATCCGAAAACGTATTTTCACACCGATATTCATAGCAGTATTATTCATAGTGGCCAGGACATGGAAGCAACTGAAGTGTCCTACGATAGATGATTGGCTAAAGAAGCTGTGGTACATGTATACAATGCAATATTACTCGGCTGTAAGAAGAGATGAAATACTGACATTTGTGACAACATGGATGGACATCGAGATAATCATGCTAAGCGAAATAGGCCAGGTAGAAAAAGTTGAAAATCACATGATATCATTTATGTGTGGGATATAAACCTAAAAGCAACAAATGAACAAAACAAGCAGAGACTCGTGGACATGGACTACAGACTAGTCTTTACCAGAGGCTAGGGGATGGGCAGTCAGGGGAGGTAGATGGCGTAAAGGGGGCCAAATATGTGGTGACAGAAAGAAATCTAACTATGGGATGTGAACACAAGTGTAAATTATATATATATGTGTGTGTGTGTGTATATACATATATATATATATTTATAGCCTTATTATTACAGTGTACAGCTGAAACATTGGATTTTGTTAACCAATGTCATCATAATAAAATAATAAATAAAATAAAAAGTAAAATAAAATAAACAAACAATAAAACAGGAACAGACTCATAGATACAGAGAACAAAATGATGGTTGCCAGATTGGAAGGGAGTTGTGGGACTGGGAGACAAGGGTAAAGATATTAATAAATACAAATGGGTAGTTAAGTAATAGTTACAGGGACGTAAATTACAGCATAGAAAATATAGATGATAATATTGTAATAACTGTGTATGGTGCCTACTGTTACTAGACTTATCAGGGAATTGCTTCATAAATTGTATAAATGTCTAACTACTATGCAGTACACCTGAAACTAATATAATATTGAATGTCAACTGTAATCGAAAAATAAAAAAATAGCAATTAATTTTTTTGTTAGAAGACATCAAAATTTCAAATTTCTACCATCATCTTAAAAATCAAATTTGTGTTCAGATTCTCATATTCTTTCTCTCTCTCTCTTGCTCTATCTCTGTCTCTGTCTCTGTCTCTGTCTCTCTCTCTCTCTCTCTCTCTCACAATGTCTCCTCCTCCATCGTACCATTTATTTCGTACATTTCTTACAAACATTTATTTCCCGGCCCCATTTCCTTCATTCATTTCATTTCGTACCATTACCATTCGGCTAGGGGCTAAATTCCGGCCTGTTTCGGCTTCATTTCATATCTTATATCTCTCTCTGTCGCGCCATCCTCTCTCTCATCTCCCCTCATCGGCATAACTTTTTTTAACAACTTTTTCTTTTATAAACAATAAACAACAATAACCAACAACAACAAACAACAAGCAAACAACAACGACGACAACAACAACAACAACAACAACCAACATCTCTTCTCTCTCATAACAAACAACAACAATATAATATATGCTCTTTCTTTCCATAACAAACAACAACAACAACAACAACCAATGGCATAACAAACAACAACAACAAACGACATAACAGCAACAACCGGCGCAACAACAATAACCGCTCATTAACCATATCCGGCGCCGCTCACTCCTATCTGTTTTCTGTTTCCTTTCGGCTACCGGCGCACGTTGTAATCTTTTGAGTCATTTATTGAGTACTTATTTAGCAATATTAGAACTTACATACTTTTCTTTTTTCCCTCTAGCAGTTTTTAGGTTAGAGAAATAAAGATAAAACATCAGATTTCCTTGTCCTGACCTTTGTGGAGTATTTTCCACAGCTTTTTATAGATAGATAGATAGATAGATAGATAGATAGATAGATAGATAGATAGATAGATAGATAGATGATAGATAGATAGATATCTGCCTATTGATGGATTGTTAAATTTATATACACTCTATGTGATAGGTGAAATGGAGATTTTTTCCATAAAAAAATTACCATGAGATTTTCCATATCCTTTTAGAAGGTAAATTTTACTGAAAAAAAATTGTAAACATTTTAATATTAAAAATATATATGACCATGGTGGAGGTGATATCAATTAAAATGTTTTATCAAAATTCAATATTATATTTTATTCTACAGATATTTTCTGTTGTGTTTTGGCAAGAATATGGAAAACTGTGATAAAAATACTGTACATTTAATATGCAAGAGCTCAGTTATGTTCACATAAATTAATCTCTTTAGTAAGTCAAATTCCAAGTCTCCTCACCATAAATTTAATTATATATTAAAAGATATTTCCTAACAGCTCTTAATATTTAGTTTCCCTGAAAATATTTACATATTTAAAGATGCTTTTTGAACATTCATGGAGCACATATATAAATATAAGTTAAATGTGGATGCACTGCATTTGATTAATATCCTCCACATACATAAGTTATTTATTGCTTAGACTCGGTAAGCATTGCTAGTTTACATTGCTATTGCTCAAAGGAAAAAAATATAGATCTCCACTCCAGTGTTCACTATTGTCATATTAGAACTATTATGACTAAAGAGAAGCTGAATAAAGTAACTAGGCCTTTATCTAAAGTTTTCTAGAAGTTTACGAGACTGAGCACATAGATAATAAGCCTGTAATTTTTTGAAGACTTATTATAAAAGGGATGAACAGAGTAATAAAAATCAGGCCTTTGCTTTCCATCATGGCATAGATATAAATAACTGACAAACAGTATAATTACATTTTATTATATATTTTTATAATTATGAAATACTTTAAGATAAGTCATAAAATAAAGTTTTACCGCCTACCCATACCTAAAGGCATACCTGTAAATAAAGAATGCTTTTTTGGGGGGGTCACTCTTCTTTACTAAGGACATATGTCGATTCGATATGCCTCTATAGTTTTTTTAACTATGAAAACTAATGCTTATCTAAAGGTAATTACCCAGTAATGAGGTGGTCATTTAACATATAGTATGCTTAACAAATAACAATGACTTTGATATTTATATTTGCTCTAAGAGAAATGGTCTTTACAATGAAAACACTTGAATAGTGAAAACACTTTGATGTCTAATTTTGTCTCATCAATTTAGATGTCACCCTTTTCTGGAACATTTTCAATCATCTGCAAAGACTAGTTAAGGTTTATCTATGAGCCTCTGTTTATTATGTTTTGGATCACAGAAAATGACTCTGGCTGAAATGGTGTTGATCTAGAAGAGATGCTAATATGTGGAGGAAGATGGAGAACCACACTTAAAGTTGATCTAGGGAAAAATTAGAAATTGAGAAAGCAGAAAAAATTGTACTATACTTCTCCTATAAGAACTGAAGTTTAATAATCAATATAGATACACATTACTAGTTCTAAGAAATTCCCTGTATTAACTAGAAACCAAGAGTGAGTAACAAATCCTGTCATGAGGAGTTGAAGTCCAAGGTCGTTAAGGTCAGCATTTCTAGGGAAGCAGGACAGGAGCATGTAGGAAAGAAGCTGTCATAATCTAATCAGTCTCCTGTGTATCTGTTGCCATGCCATAAGTGTATATGTGTGGCCCTATCTGCTGCTAACGATGAGTTACAATTGCAAATAAAATAAAAATTAGTAGTTTTATATGCATAAGATACTTATAAAAATCTTATGAGTGCCTAGCTCAGAAAAAAAAAACAATTGGGAAACAAAATATGTCTTAAAATTGGCAAGTTCAACATGTGATTCTGTACAATGCTGTTAACCTGCTATGAAATTAGAATAATACTTGATTACTATCTAGTAATAATCACTGCACTTTCCAATATATGAGTATTCTCTATAGGCTTCAGTTTTTATAAGTAATTAAACAAAAAAGTTACAAAGATATGTGAATGTTGTTGTGGGAATACGTCAACATACATTCAGTAACTAAAATCCTAATTAGCAAAAGCAAATTTGATCATACTAGCAAAACCAAAATATTCATAATTAAAAAAGAAAATGAGTTTATATGAAACCATATGTACTCCAACAGCCACATTGATTGTGCTTTCCAATACACTTATATTCCAACAAGTCAAAACAAACTGAAATAAATTGACCTATGTCTGGAATATTTGTAATGAAACAAAGGAGATTCTCAGGGCAGTTAACACTTTGTGTGATTTAAAATTTTCTCTTATTATTGGTGACTTTTAAGTATTAAATGTTTGCAACATCATCATCCAATGATCTTGTTTTGACATTTACTTTAAATTCTTTATCTCATGAAACATCACAAAATTTTACAGATTAAAAAACTGAAGATCATGTGATTATATATTTTGACGTAGATCCTCATGGATTATAAATGGCATAGACAAGACTTTAACTCATGTCCATTACACTCTAAAGTCTTTCTACTGCACTATACCACAAAAATCTGCATATGGTAGAACAAATTTATTTCAGAGAATCATAAAAACTTTACACAGGTGTCTTGTTTCTAAGTGCTTTAAAATAGTGTAATATATATTTTTGTTTTTTTCTTAAAGCAAAGTGAGAAGTACATTCATCTGACATCACTTCTTACAGTTTTTAATGCTCACTTTAAAAACATTCTTACTCATACTTAATTTAACAGCTTTTTATGTCACTTTTATCAATTTTTCAAAAACATCCAAACTATTTTCTATAAAAAGAGCAACTTGTATTATTTTTATATCCATATTTCATTGGTCTATAGAAAAAAAAAACTATTTTAAGTGTAATAGCAGCTATTATTGACATAAATAGTTTTGTGACCAAAACATTCAAATGTTGGGAGAAGGTCTCTCTTACCATCGAACGGTTTAGTAAAGATTGCCTGTGCCAGACAGTACGCCTTACAACAAAAGAGAAAGCATCTGTTAATCCAGGATGGAATCCTATTTTAAAAAGCTTTTATTATATAGCAAAAATCGAAGGTTTGTTTTGCATGACAATAGTGACAAAGTTTGATAAATATCAATAATGACATTTGGACAAGTCTACTGGTTCATTCATGTATTTCCATACCATATCAGAGTACCTAACACATGTTCGATTCTGAGTGAATATTTGTTGGATAAAGAGTTAGGTGTTAGTATAACCTCTAACATAGGAAGGTTCAATCAATCTATTCGACAAATAACGTTTGAATACTTACCTTAGCCAGGAATATTAATAGACTTTGAGAAAAAAGCTATAATCAAAATAGAAAAACACTTGCTCTCATGAGAAAGGTAATATTAAACAAGGTTTACAAATCTTATGTTTTTTATCTTTCTCTTGCCCATTGTGCTATTATTATGTATTTTAACTTCCCATTTATTTAAGCTCAACAGGTGAATATTTTTATTTATATAGTCAATATTTATTAATTATATTTATCACATATATGCTCTCCTCCCCCCCGCCGCCCCTCCCCCCACCCACACACACACCTTTTAAAAACTTCTTGTTTCTCTGAACTGCCACCAGGGATTACTTTTCTCCTCCATGAATAACATCACTTTTATGCCAGTTTGTGCAGGTTGTTAGTCTCTTTTCTTAGGTCTTATCTTTTAATTTCTATGTGTTTCAGTGTGTTTATATTGTTCTGAACTGTCTTCAGTTCATTAATTCTAACTCTCCCTCTAATTATCTTTTAAATATGTTCATCGAATTCTTAATTTTAGTCATTGTATTTTTCAATTTTGGGACTTTTTTTGCTTTATTTTTATAGTTTCTGGTTCTCTGTTTACTTTTTTCACCTTGTATTTTATTTTCCTGAACATATTGTTCATAATAACATTAAAATTTGTATTTAATAATTTTATTATCTTTATCTTTATTTTCTTTCACTATTCAACTCTGTGTTCACATTTTTGGAGAAAGTTCTGTGATTTTATAGGTTTAGTCATTTAGATGGAGAGATGGACATTGTTTATGAAAAGTCATGTCGATAACTCAAAGCTCTGGCTTATGTTTCCCGATTGAGGATTTAATTTTGCTTCAGGCTGACAGCTAGGCTGAAGGCAAAAGCAATCATAGATCAACTTAATGTAAATTAATTGTAATTAAGCTTTGATCTCTATGATGAATGGTTTATTTCTGATGCACGCTTGTTGTTAGTATTTACCCGTCATGATTTCTTCCAAAACCTGGCAGTTTTATCCTCCTTTCCACTATATTTAGATGCAGCTTTTGTTTCTCCATTTCCCCTTTTTACTAGGACTTAAACATTTCACATTCGTCATTTACTGAAAGAGAAAAATGACACCAAATGGGACTCACATTTCAGGTTTTTCCTACTTTTTAGGATCTTAGCTGCTTAAGTTCTTACTAGCTCATTAGCATTCTTATGACTTGAAGCACACATTAAACATTTGTCAGCATCATGACACCATGATTCATCTTAGAAATATAGAGCTGGAAACACTTCACTCCCATACTCACAGTACAGAAGCTGGACAAACTTCACATTAATGACTTTTATTGAACCCATCAGGGAACTTAGGTCACAGAGGATGATGAATACAGAAAGAAACCTGAGCTTTAGCTTTTTTGTGGCAGATGGTACCTGATACTACATAAGCCATAAATTTAATCTTCTTACAAGAAAGTTTTAGAAATTGCTAAAGTTTAAGTGTAACCTGTGATGCTTCTGGTATCCATAGTCATAGGGAAGTTCCCATCCATTTGTAGGCTATTCTTTAAAAATTCCACCTGGCTCTCAAAGGGAGGATTAAGTGAGGAAAATACAGAGTTAGCTTCCCTTACCTTATATGGTGCTGGCTGGTGGAGAGTGAGGATTCTAATATCATAATTTGGAACCAAATATGTGGACCCTTCTGCAATTTGGTCTCTAGCCTTGCTCAAGTGACAGGGCCATTTTGAAGTTTAAACTCTAACTCTGTCTACTTGACAAATTGCATTCTTTGTATTGCTCGATTCACCACAAAACTTATTTTACTAATTTATTTTGAAGACTCCCACAAGAAAGAGAATCATTGGCTCATGCCTTGCGCCCCTTCTTCTTTGCCGAACATGTTTTATGATTCTAGCCATTGGCCTTATCCCCTGAGTCTACTTATTAATTATGAATATACCAAAATAACTCGTTGTTCTTATCTCACAATCTCACTTGCTGACCACTGAGTCAGCACACCCCTGAACATCCAGTTGCCTCCATCAATCAGAAGATAAATGATGCAAGTTTATGGTCTTGGTTCCCTAGCAAGCCATCCTTTCGATCAGCAACTCCTTGCAACTCCTGCTTTTAAAACACTTGCTTTATTTTTCCCACCTTAGAACATGTCTTTAGTTTACACTGAAGGCTACATTTTCTGATTTGCATATTGCATCAGAATAAAACTCTCTTTTATCCCTCAAAAGAGTCCTGTGGAATTTTCATTTACAAGAGGAAAAATAGTCACTATTGAAACCCATGCAAACCCTTGTTCCCTATCTCACTAATGGAACAAAAAATGTATTCATTTATTCTTCTATGGAAAATTTCCACTACAGGTGTTGGAAGACCAGGAAACCCACCACAGACACTCTGCCTGGTCCCATTTTTCTTATATCAATTAAGTAACTAAGGCTTTAATCTCCGAGAGAAAAACTCTTAGACTGTAGTCTGAAGACACTAGTAGACATCCGCATTTGGAGAAAAGGAAGAGTATAAAATGAAAGAGAGAGAGAGAGAGAGAGAGAAAGAAAAGGAAGGAAGGAAGGAAGGAAGGAAGGAAGGAAGGAAGGAAGGAAGGAAGGAAAGAAAGAAAGAAAGAAAGAAAGAAAGAAAGAAAGAAAGAAAGAGAAAGAAACGAAATGGAAAGAGAAAAGAAAAGGAAAGAAACAAAATGAAAAGAGAAAAGAAAAGAAATGAAATGAAAAGAAAAAGAAAACATCTCTGAAGAAGAGAAAGAAAACATGGTAAAGGCTAAGTCTCAATTCAGGTCCATAGCCTAGGGCTTGAGACAATCCAAGAAGATCAGAACATCATAGAGCGCTCACCCATGACCCTTCCCCTCTACTGCTGTTCTGCTATACTAACAAGCCTCAAGAAGGAACTTATAGTGGAAAAGGGGAGAGTTGTAAGAGAAAGGTACTTTCAGGGAAATAGTACAATGAAGGGACTAAAACCCAAGCAGGGAGACAAAAACAAAATACAAATGCATCTTGACTTATGATGGGATTATTTCCCAATAAACTCTTCAAAATTAAAAATATCATAAATCAAAAATGTATTGAATACACTTAACCTACAGAATATCATAACACTTTCACATTATGTTGTCAAAAAATCATGTCAAACCATTACAAATTGGGGACCGTCTGTATAACTATAAATATTTGAATCTCTGGTGAACATAGCAACAACAAATTCAACTCTGATAACCATAGTAACAACAAACTTTACACACAATCTGATCTTTGAATTGATTTGCACAAACACTCATACTAACTAAAGGCCTGGCAGAAGGAAATGGTGCTCTTTTTCAAACATTAAATAAAAGTTCCTTACTATCTATTGTCTGATATACCATGTCCAACTTTCAACAATTGCTAAGCATGCCAAAATCAAGAGAAAAAACTTAAGAGGCAAATTGATTCTTAGAAACAGACACAGAGATATTTTACAGGTATCAGAACTACCAGGCAGAGAATTTTAAATAACTTTAATTAATATGTTAAAAGCTCTAATGCAACATGTAAAAACAAATAATTTTAGAAAATAAATGGGAACCATAAGAAAGAACCAAATGGAATTGAGAGAAATTAAAAACAGTATAACAGAAGTAAAGAATGCTTTTACTAGACTCATCAGTAGACTTGATAAAAAAGATGAAAGACATGGTGAACTTGCAGATATTTCAATAGAAATTACCCAAATTGAAAAAAAAAGAGAAAATAGAGTGGGGAGAAAAAAGAAATTATCTAAGAACTGTGGTAAATATCAAATTATTTTAACACACACTATGAACATAAGCACTTTATCTTTTTATAATACATATACCACACCATACATTCATCATTAAATTTATTTTGCCCTTTTCTGTTTATTTAAAAAATAAATAAATAGCACATTTGAGTGTTTATCACAATGTATGTTCAGTTTGAAAAATGAATCTCTCCCTAAATATTCTTAGTTTGACATCTACTTATGCATATTTATGAATGAGGCTAAATATGAAGAAGCAACTAGTTTCAGTATTAGCTCTGAGAGTATTATATTATAGCTTGAAATATAAAGTAAATACATATAAGTATATTCATAAATAAATGATTGAATAAGTAAATTAATGGGGATGAAGAGACATACATTTATTACAAAAAAATTCTAAAATACATATGTAGATGCACTGTCCTCTTGGAGGGGGAGTCCACCTCCCTTTCTTTTAGTGTGGTCTAGACATGATGACTCAACTCCAAATAACAGTTTATGGAAGAAAAAATACTAACTTGACAGTAAATACTTGGAAAACATAATTTTAGCCAAGTAATCAATATTATTATTATCACCAGTAATGTCATTTTGGTATTACGTACTCATTATTATATGATGAGAAAGGCTCTTATGAAATATTCTCTGAAACCTATAACTCAACTCTAGTCATGAGAAAAGTATCAGACAAATCTAACTTGAGGAACATTTTATGAAATATATAGCCAGAACTCTTCAAGACAACCAAAGTCATGTGTGAAATAATTACAAACTAGAACAAACTAAGGAGACATAACAACTAAATGGGTGTGCTATCCTGAATTGGACAGGAACCAGAAAAACAAAAAATAAAAAACAAAAAACAAAAACATCAGTAAACAATACGAAATTCAAATAAAATCTGGAGTTTAGTTAATAGATTTTAGTTTTCATAAGTGTATATGAAAATCTAAGATATAACAAAAGGAGAAATTGACTAAGGAGTGGTATGGTCTGAATGTGTACCCTGGAAACTCATCTGTTGAAATTCTAAGCCCTAAAGGGGATGGTTTTAGAAAGTGGGCCTTGGGGAGGTGCTTAGGCCATGAGGGTGAAACTCATGAATGTTTTTAATGCTCTTGGAAACTCTTTTCCAGAGAGACCTCATAGAACATCCTATACTCTTCCATGGTGGGAGGACACAGGAGGAAGATGCCACCTATAAACCAGAAATTAGGCTCTCGCCAGTCACTACAGTGAATCTGCCAGCACCATGGTCTTGGACTTTTCAGTCTCCAGACCTGTGAGAAATAAATTACTGTTGTTTATAAAGTAAAATTTTTGTCGTTTATTATAGCAGCCCAAAGGCAGTAAGGCAAAGGTTATATGGAAATTCTGTATTATTTTTAACACTTTTTTTGTAAATATAAATTTATTTTAAAATAAAAAGGTTATTAAAAATAATCTGGATATTTTAATTGTTCTCATGAAATAATCGATCAAAAAAACATGAATCACCAATATGTGGTTCAATTCCATTTATAGAGGATTTTTAATGCCAGCCTAGGTAGATTAAATTTTATGTTGTGAATAGCCAAACAAATCAAAACAATTTTTTGACAATATTATTTTTGCTGGAGTTTTGAATGGAAAACAACTTTGGAGACCAGGTGTTAAGTTTTGAGGGTATTAGTATGGTGTTACTTCTAAGTATGAATTAATAATAGACTATAAAATGGTGATGGTGGTGATGGGAATGAAAAAGGATAAATCAGATACAAATGAGGAGGAAGCACTATAAAAACTTTGTGACATATTACAATATTCTGATAATTTACATTATCTGATAATATAATTCTTTATGTTTCTAAGAATTAACAGAAATTAGCAGGAAACAGGGCTTTCTGATAACATAATTTTAGTAAATTTATCACTATGGGGCAAATGAAACTACTATATTAAACTTATTTTTTCCTTAATATATATTATTTACATGCCACCTGAGAACTAAGACACTAATCAAAACATTACACTTTATGCTCAATAATAAAAAGAGAATATTACTAGAACCGTGCACTGAAATGAAATGGTATCACATAAAATTGAGGTGGTGGTGGTGGTTTGGTTGTTTGGGAATTATTTTTTTAGTAACAATACTTTTTTTTCACTTTCTTTTTCTCTTTTACATACCAAAATTCTTAATTGAAATTACATGATGTACCCACTAATTGTTGTTTTAGAATAATAACATCGATTTTAAGTAATTTATAATCTGTAATTAAGATAAGAAAAGTGTATATGGAAAAGCTGAAATCGTATCTATTTTTTAAATTATATAACTTAAAAAATAATTAACAAAAGAATAAATGAATGTTGAGATAATTCAAAAATAAAAAACATTTTTTTATTAAACAGAGGTGAAAATAATGCTTTCAGGATAGTAATTAATTGAAATTCCAAAGACATAGTCTGCAGTTAAAATTATATAATGACATGAAAGAAAAATAAATTTGAATAACTTCAATTTTTTACCTGCATTTTACTAAGGATCGATGAAGACTAGTAGAAATAAACGACAAGATATTTAGGAAAAAAAAAACAAAAACAAAAATTGGAGTTATTTTAATAGTTTTCCTTCAATATCATCATGGTACTTCTTACTGAACAATTGATTCTAACCTTATTTTTGTAAGTTTATGTATTTGTCCATGGCATGTTCTGTTTACTTTTTCATTATTAAAGGAATAAATAAATAGGCAGATGGACAAGATGTCTAATTATTTCCCAAAATGATTACACTTATATTTAATATTGTAAAATATGCTGTATTTGAAGGCAATGGTTTGATCCCATTTTAGTAATTTTAAAGCTGATTTATTTTCTTATAAAACTGTTACTTGCATATAGTATATATGCTTGATTTATCTGTTGTTATAGTACATCTGGAGAAATGAGCTACATTTTTAATGATAAGGAGTTCCCTAAAGCTTTATAGTTTCTATTTTCTTGAGACATTTCCAAAAAGCTGTTCAGAAAAAAAAAAAAAATCACGTTGCTATTAAGACACAATAAAAACACTTTATTCTCAGAAAACTGAAGAGTATTAAGTGGGAGTTTTGGGTTTGAAATTATTCTTAGCTTTTCTGGAATAAATGGAGACTTTTTTTTAAAATAGATTATTAATTCTCAGGCTATCTTGGAAATTGGAGTCACTGCCATAAAAAAGTATTATGGCAAATTATATAAATTTTTTTCAAGTTTATTTAAAGTACTGACATTTCAGAAATGCCTTTCCGAAAGTGAATTAATTAAATGTTTTTCCAACTATAGTTCTGAGAAATACCCAAAGCTCTTTAGTATTTAGGTTAATGGTAGTTATATGTTTGTAGCAATGCTCCTTTTAAGACAAATAAAATATCTAGTTCCATTGGTCTTCAAACACTACTGTTACAGTAGTAGATAGAGAGAATACTTGGTGGTCTACACATGATGTGTGTGTGTGCATATGTGTAAAATAGCTTAAAAAGAAACACTCATAGATTCTTTTTAAATAACATTTTAACAATAATGAAAATTGAAGACAAATGATATTTTATTCATTCCGATAATATGTAAGAGATACAGAAAAACAGAAAAAGCATTAAAAAATGTTATATGATTTTATCTTACATCGATTCTCTATATTGAAATAAACTCTATAAAGTAAAATCTAAGGTAAAATACAAACATTGTTTTAGACATTTGGTCTGCTATCACAAAATACCATAGACTTGTAGTTTATAAACAACAGAGATTAATTTATCACAGTTCTGGAACTCTGAGGTAAGGGTGCCAGTGTGGTTGGGTTCTGGTGAGAGTCATCTCTTCCCAGTTGCAGGCTGCCAGCTTTACATTGTGTCTTCATATGGCAGGAAGAGAAGAAAACCCTCTCCTCACTCTTGTAAGAGCTCTAATCCCATTCATGAGAGCTCCACCTTCAAGACTTTATTTAACCCTAATTAATTCTCAAAGATCTTACCTACTAATACCATCACATTGGAGAGTAGAGTTTCAACATATGAATTTGGGGGAGACCTAAATATTCAGTTCATCAGAATTATTAAAATTAAATTTTACCAAAATATCATCCATCCCTTTACATGATTTAAATTTTCGATGATAATGGTGACATATTAAAGATAAAGTAGTTTTCTGTTTATAATTACATGAGATTTTCAAAACACAGTACAAGATCTGACATAAAATAGCTGCACCCGTGATGTCCATATCCTTGTGGACATTTCTGATTCCTTTAACTTTTGATATTCTTGAGTCAGAACTAACAATGGAACTGATCTCTCCTACATATTTAGTCTCATTCTCAAATGATAATTGACATAAATGCATTTTGAAAAATATAAAAAACAACGCACATTGTATTGGTAAATAATCAAGGTATTCAATTATTTTCCACATAAAGAGAAAGGAGCAAAAAGATTATTTGAGTAATGAGTAGTCTGTGATACATATTACACAAGCAGAAAAGAAACATTTTTTTACATAAATTTTTCCATAAATCATAATAAGGTTTTCCAGATAATCTAAAAATATGTATTCTGTGGTAAAGGAGTTAATTAAAGCAATTTTCTATTTTAATTATTGTAATTAGAAAAAATAAATCATCATGTTTTAGAGAAAATATGTTAATTGTTTTTATAATTGTCCATAAATGTAGAGACCAAATTCTTCATGTTTCGTTGAAAGGGCAAGCATAGCATTTGGAATTATACATATATTCATTCAAATATCTATTCTACTTTATGACCTTGAAGATATTACTTTATTTTTTTAATTTATTGATATTTTTAATTACAGTCAACATGTCATATTATATAATTTTCAATTGTAAAAGATAGTAATTAGACCTTTATATAACTTATGAAATGGTTACCCCAATAAATCTAGTACCTATCTGACACCATATGTAGTTATTGACTATATTCTCTATGCTATACTTTACATCCTCATGACTATTTTTTAACTACCAATTGCATTTCTTAATCCCTTCTTTTTCCACCTTCAACCCCCCTTGCATATGGCAACCATCAAATGTTCTCTATATCTATGAGTTTGTTTCTGTTTTCTTTGTTTATTTATTTTCTTTTTTAGATTCCACATATAAATAAAATCATACAGTATTTGTCTTTCTCTGTCTTATTTCAGTTAGCATAATTCCCTCTAGATCCATCCATGTTGTTGCAGATGATAAGATTTCATTCTTTGTATGGCTGAGTAATATTCCATTGTATATCTGTACCACTTCTTTATTCATTCATCTATTGATGGACACTTAGGTTACTACTTCATTTGGCTATTGTAAATAATGCTGCAATGAACATATGGATTTGCATGTCTCTTGGAATTAGCGTTTTTTTTTTTTCCAAGTAAATACTCAGAAGTGGGATAACTGGGTTCTTATTTGTCTCTTGTTATAGTCTTTGTTTTAAAGTCTATTTTATCTGGTATAAGTGCCATTACTCCATATTTTGTTTTTTTGTTTCTATTTTCATGAAATATCTTTTTGCGTCCTTTTATTTTCAGGCCGTGTGTGTCTTTTGATCTAAAGTGAATCTCTCATAGCAGCATATGTAAGGGTCTTGTTTTCTTACCATTCATCCACCCTATGTCTTTTTATTGGAGGATCTAATCTATTTATATTTAAAGTAATTGTTGATAGATATGTAGTGACTGCCATTTTATTCTTCATATTTTTAATACTTTTTTATTCTTCTTAAAGAAGTCCTTTTAACATTTATTTTAATACTGGTTTGGTGTTGATGATTTCTTTAGCTTTTTTTTTTTTTTTTTTTTTGACTGGAGAACTCTATTTGTCTTCTAATTCTAAATGATAGCTTTGCTGGGTAGAGTAATCTTGGTTGTAGTTCCTTCCTTTTCTTCACTTTGAATGTTTTGTGTGAATCCCTTCTGGCTTGGAGTTTCCGTTGAGAAATCAGTTGACAGTCTTATGAGAGCTCCCTTGTAGGTAAATGCTCTTCTCTCTATGCTTTTAAGATTCTCTCTTTGTCTTCAACTTTTGGCATTTAACAATGATATGTCTTGGTGTGGGCTTCTTTGAGTTCATCGCATTTGGAACTTCCTGCACTTCCTGGACATGTATGTTTATTTCCTTCACCATGTTAGGAAAGTTTTTTGTTGTTATTTCTTCAAATAGGTTTTAAATTTCTTGCTCTCTCTCTCTTTCCTTCTGGTACCCTTATGATGCAAACATTCATATCCTTGATATTGTCCAAGAGGCTCCTTAAACTATCTTAATTTTTTTGGATTCTTTTTTGTTGTTGTTGTTCTGATTGGTCAGAGCAATATGAATCTTGAAATGTGTGTGAAACTACAAGAAGCCACATGGGATATAAAAATGTAAGGTACTATATCAAAGTCATTGTGAATTGCTAGAAAAAATTATTAAAGGCTATAAATTAATCTGAGACTTCAGTGCCTCCAAAATTTAATATCAACTAGCCTTATTAATTATTAAAATAATTCTAGGTATTATACAGCAAAGAATATAGAAGAAATGGACACATTTGATTTTGTGTAATGAACAGAATAGGTATCCTTAAAAGTTTATTTTGAGTAGAAATAACTGGTTATAAACTATCTACCCAATTTAATTGATACTATGTTGATATTATAGTAACAATTATATCGATTCACTATTTCTCTGCTTCTAGGACATATGACAAAGTTTGAAAGATTACTATGTTTTCCTTCTACTCTCTCAGTAATTCCCTCATGTCAGCTCCTCTTACATTGAATATTCCTTTAATATCTTTATTAATATCTTGAATTTGTTTAAAGATTTAAATTACTGTTTACATTGGTAATAATTATGAAACTAAATTTTTGTACAAGGATATTTCTGTGTGTGTGTATGTGTGTGTGTTTGTGTGTGTGTGTGTGTGTGTGTGTGTGTGTGTGTGTGTGTTAGAATTCAGATGGGAAATAGGGGAAGAAAGAGATATTGAATTATTTTAAATGCTTCTGATATCTTTTTATTGCCATTAATCCTAGAAAGAAAAGAGGTAGACTTTCTTGCCTTTTTTGAGTGAAATTTATGCCATTCAGAGAAAATTATGTGAACTAGTATATGACCTTAAATGTTTATTCAAGTTAACTCTATAATGTATTTTAACATAAAATTCTAGGATTTTATGTAATAAAAATGAATCAAAATATCTCAAAAATATAGTTTTAAGAAGTATGATATATAAATATGCATACACATATATAACTAAATAACTATATAAAAACTAGGTATATTACTAGGTATATATATAGTTTATATAAACTATATATAAACTAGGTATATTAGTTAGACAATAGAATAGTTTGATACACATTTAATTGGATTTTCTATAATAAAAAGGAAATGCTGATTGCTGTCTTTTTTTTAGCCTTTGATGCATTATCTTAAAATATTACATAGAAAGATCATATGTATGCACGTGCTCATTTATTCCTAGTGCATTTGTAGTCTAAGTTGAAACAACAGCAAGATTTCTAAAAATTCACATAGCTTTGGCTGTCTGCCAAAGTTCATAGCCTGAATTCAAATTAGTTCATTGCTGAAATTCAAATCAAAATAAAATGTCAGGGTTTTCTTTTAAATATAATTATCACAGATGTTTACAAATTTTCAAAACAAATTCAGTCAATGCAATAATGCAAATACATATCATTGCTATTATTGTTTCAAGTAAATATCAAACTATAATAAATAAATATGGAGTTGTAAACTGATGTTCTTTTTTACAAAATGCATACATAATTCATTCAACATATATGTTACTAAGATAACATTATCTAAAATCATAGATAATTAAACATTGCCTTCTATGATGAATTAAATCAACCTAAATCAGTTTTTTAAACAACCAAAAGTAGAAATTTATTTTGAAGACGCAGCAAATAAAAATTTGAAAATTACATATCTCAACATTACTTAATCTAATCAGACACCTTTTATTCATCTGAAATAATTTTACACTATTAGTAACATTTGATTATCTGATTAATTCACTTAATAAAGTTTATAAAATTTGATTAACAAAATAGTTTGTAAAGTCATTGCCTACAAATCACTTACAATCATTTTGCACATTATAAAATACTGATTAATAAAAATTTTTTTCTAAATTTTTTTTTGTAAATTTTCCAATATTTCAAAATTTTCAGCATTTAATGTACTTATTTATTACCACATAATTCAACTTCTCTATTAGTCAGAGTTCTTTAGAGAAACAGAATCAATAAGATGTATAAGGAGCTAGCTCACATGTTGGTAGAAATTTGGCAAGTCCAAAATCATTTAGGGTTAGCTGGCAGTCTGGAGACTCTGAAAACTGTTGCATTTTGAGTTCAAAGGCAGTCTTCTGTAGAAGCAGGAAGAAGGAATGTTGTCTAAAGGCAGACTATGCAGACTATGAAGATGAAGTCTAAAGGCAGACTATGCAGAATTTCCTCTTCCTTGGAGGAGAACATCTTTTTGTTCTATTCAGGCCTTCAACTGATTGGATGAAGTCCACCCCATTTAGAGACCAATATGTGTTCATCAAAGTCCATCAATTTAAATAAAATCTCATTTAAACACCTTAACAGGAACATCCAGAACAATGTTTGACAAAATACCTGGCACTGTGGTCCAGATAAGTGGATACATAAAATTAACTATCCCAATTCACTCCTTATTTTGGTAACTGGTCATGTAGTCATAGGTGGTATTTATATTATCTTCCTCTATTCATTCCATATCATCTTTGCCTTCAGCAAGAATCTTATGGTTCTTTACCTGGTGGAGTGACTCAAATCTTTATTTCTGAATAAAGATCTGAGCTATTAGTAGTCTTGCCTGGTTTGGGTTTTCATTATTTTCCATTGACTTTTATTACAGGTCTTGGTAATACTAAGAGATGACCTTGAGAATATCCTATATTCTAAATACATTCTTTCATTCTTCCGCTGTGGAGTAGTAGTCCAATTTCTCCTTGGTAGACAGTAGAAGTCATCCCAGCCAGCACGGTAATTCTTTTTTGTGGCTAGGTGGTGGTCTTAACTCTAATTCAATGGAATCATTATTGTTTTGTGTCTCCTGGTATGTGTTGCTCCCTTTGGAACTAAGACCTCTAGGTGAACAGAGCCTAGAGACTGGGAACAGAAAGCAAAATTTTTGCTAGTGGGTAAAGTAAGATTTTACTATTGTGAGGGGTAATAGTGTGTGGTGCTACTACCAGGTCCACCCCTTTATTTTCAGACCTATGAATCCTAACTTCTGTTCAGATGGCTGGGATACCATGAGTCACACCCATGATCTCTTTATCACATTATTTTCCAGTCATACTCAGAATTCTCTCCAGAACATGCTTTTTTTTTTTTTTGCAATATTGATAGGTTGAGAATTTCCCCAAAGTTCAAATTCTGGTTCCCTTTTTGCTTAATAACTCCTTAAATTTATCTTTCTCTTCTCTCATTTTACTACAATAGGTAAGGGGAAATCAGGCAGAACTTCTTATGTTTTTCATACTACATAAATCCAAACTTTTAGGAACCAACACATAACATTTTATAATTTGAATACAATTCAGACTCTATAAATTATATAAATACAATTTAAACTCTACGAATGATTTGAATACTACATAGACTCTCTGAATGATGAAATTTGATGAACTGCAATTATTATTATTATTATTGAAGGTATCAAAATTTTAAGAAAACCCTTATACATTCTTTTAGAATTGAAATGTCCTTAGACACATGATTACTTTTTCCACAAATCATAGTTGACTTAAAATAATTATGTGACTTAATGGTTATTAGATGTAATTAGTTAAGAATATGTATTTTTATATATTATAATTATATTCATAGTAATTATCTTTGGTGATTAAGGAGCAATGTAATTATTTATGCTGAATATAATAATTTTATTTTCTCTTCTGAAAAATAGATGAAAAACTAACATTTAACTCACGCTAAGCTTCTTTTATCTTCCATAGTTTCATGATATTAAAGTATACTTTATTTGTTTAACCTGGTGTATGTGCTGAGCGAAAATAATATGGCCATCAGTAGATGTTAGCCCATAAGCCATTTAACAACATAAGCCATATGACTTTTATTTAGTTGTCAATAAGTAAAATTTTGTCCATGGATTAGAAGTATTAATATTGTTAAAATATTCATACTATTTAAAGCAATCAATGGATTCAGTGCAATCTCTATCAAAATTCCAATGACATTTTTCACAGAAATAAAAAAAACAATCCTAAAATTTGTATGGACCACAAAGTATCCAAATAATCAAAGCAGTCTTGAAAAAGAACGAAACTAGAGGCATATACTTTCTAATTTCAAACCATATTACAAAGCTATAATAATGAAAACTGTGTAATAAAAAGACACACAAATCAATGGAACAAAATAGAGACCCTAGAAATTAACCCACATATATATGGTCAATTAATTTACAACAAAGGCACAAAGAATATGCAATGGCAAAAGGATAGCTTCTTCAATAAATAGTGTTGGGAAAACTTGGCTAGCCATATGAAAAAGAGTAAAACTGGACCATTCTCTTTCACCATACACAAAAATTAAATCAAAATCAATTAAAAACTTAATGTAAACTTGAAACTATAAAATACTTAGAAGAAAATATGAGGTAAGTTTCTTGACATGGGTCTTGGCAATAATTTTTTTTTTTTGATTTGATACTAAAAGCAAGGCAATAAAAGCAAAAATAAACAAGTGGGACTACATCAAATATTTTCTGTACAGTGAAGAAAACCACCCACAAAGTAAAAATGAAACCTATAGGATGGAAGAAAATATTGCAAATTATATACATATTAGGAGTTAATACACAAAATATATATAAAATCTCATACAACTTAATTGAAAAGAAACAAGCAAACAAACAATCCTATTAAAAATTGGGTAAAGGATCTGAATAAACATTTTTTCCAAAGAAGACATACAAACGGTCAACAATGACATGAAAAGGTATTCAACTTCATTAATCATCATGAAAATACAAATCAAAATCATAAACTATAACCTCATACCTTTTAGAATAGCTATTATCAAAAGGGCAAGAAATAACAAGTGTTGGCAAAGATATGAGGGAAAAAGAACCTTTGTTCACTGTTGGTAGGCAGGTGCAATAAAAGGAATTAAGCTACAAATATGATAGCTATTTCAAACCATTGACATATTTCATAGACATGGTGGTTTCCAAGGAAACTACTAAAATAATGTTATCTGGAGAATTGTCTCTCTTTAAAATTCATTTGTTGATGCCTGAACTCCCAGTACTTCAGAATATGACCATTTCAAGACCAGCCTTTTAAAGAGGTTTGTTAGTAAAATGAGGCAATTAAGGTGGTCCCCACTCTAATCTGACTAGTATTCTTATAAGATGACTTTTGGACACAAAGAGAGAAACGAGTTGTGATGAAGTGAATGTTTATACCCTCCAAATTGATATGATGAAACTCTAATCCTAATGTAATATTTGAGGATGGAGTCTTTGGGAAGTTATTTGGGTTAGATGAGAACATGTAGGTGGAGTTCTGGTCCGATAGGATAAGATTCCATTCTTTCATAAGAAGAGATCCCAGTGCTCCCTTCTGCAGTACATGTACTAAAATTATAATAATACAGAGAAGATTAGCATGGCCAATGTGCAAAAATGACATGTGGATTCATGAAACATGAAGGAGAAGAAGAAGAAGTAGAAGGAGAGGAGGAAGAGGAAGGAGGAGGAGGAGGAGGAAGAGGAGAAGAGGAGAAGGAGAGGGAGGAGGTGGAGGAAGAGACAATAGAGAACTTATATTCTATCTCCAGCATGTGAGGACAGAAAGAAGCAACTGTCTGCAAGCCAAGAAGAGAGGTCTCACCAGAAACTGAATGAGCTAGCACTTTGATCTTGGACTTCCCAGCCTCCCTGTGAGAAAATATTTTTTTTGTTTGTTTAAGCCACACAGTCTGTAGTATTTTGTTATAGCAGCCATAGCAAAATAATGAAAACAATATTTTCAATGCAATAGACTTGTATAATAAGATAATTAATAAACACTAGTCAATGCATGGAGTAAAATTGAATAAATAAAATTGTACCTTAAATTAAATTTTACATAAAAATTTAAATGTTGGGTGTATGTGTAGGATCCACTTAAAACAAATTGCATGTAACAGCATCTTTTGTCTTTTAAATGTTTTACGTGTTTAAATGTTTATAGACAGCATGCTCATCTTTATGAAACCTAAAATTGTGGACTCACAATAATTTCTCTAAGAAACAATTAATAAATGAAGTAAAGTGATCACATAGTATCTTTCAATGTAAAAGGATTGAAGGAGGTCTTATATTTAAGACACCAGAACAAATTGTAAATGATTACATTTACTTAAAGATTTTGAGAATTTATAATTTACCTATTGAATAGACAACATGCATTGCTGTTGTCCCCAGGCTAGAGTGGTCAAAAATAAATCCTGTTTGATATGTTTTTTCATGTTTACTACAACCAGCACTATATGTTAAAGGTGAATAAAATCTGTCATTTATAATAGTAAAGGCAATAGAAATACTTTTTTGAAAAGTCCCACTTTGGTCATTTGAAAACAGAAATGTCTGTGTTATGAGATTCATATTTAAACTAAATCAAAATAGCATCAATAAAGAATTTTAGTTTTAATCTATTGATTTGCTTTTATGTTAGTACCTTTATGGGTTACAATGTGAATTATAAAAGAAAAATAGGTTGATAAAACTCTACTAATCATAAGAAAAAAAAGTGCCTATCTACTTCAAAATACACAGCAATGGAATAATGACTATTACCATGGAAGAAATAATAATTTAACAGTGACTTTATACAAATTAACGAGGTATAATTATGCAACTTACAATTTTGGTACATATATAATCAAAACATTTTGAAAATGAAGAATTGACCAAAAAATATTGTAAATATTAGAAGATTTAAAGACAGAGGTTGTGTTTTTCATTCTTATTTTATTGAAATTTGAGATTTTGGAAAAAATGGCAATGTGTAAATGAACAGTTGTTTAATTAGATGGTGAGGATGAAAAGGATTTAGTATTCTGTGCTTTGGCTTGAAATGTCAAAATGATAAAATCCTAAAATTCTGGGATACATGGCAGAGTGAGAGACATCTGCAGATCTCTCCCCTTGAAACAACAATAAGCTAAACAGATAAAACTCAACTAAAAATACCCAAACTGCACACCAGCATGTCTCAGCATGAGATCTGCACATAAGAGCTACCACGGGTCAGAACCCTGGTGTTGGATGGTGGACTGGGAGAAACAAAGAAGCTGCCTCTCACAGCCATTGGAGCTCCCTGCAGGAGGAGGGGAGGGGTGAAGGTGAGGCGACTTCCCTGAACAACCCTGCCTGGAAGTGCTCTGAGTTCCCCACAGCTGATGGTAGGGCCCAGTTATCAAGGAAGAAAGCAGAGAGTGGGATGGGACCAAAGAGAAAAAACAGTTGATTTTTACCGGCCACAGTTGCAAAACCGAGGCTGAGCTGCAGCCCTCAACTCCCAACCCAGAAGGCTGGCCTCTCCATCCATACCCTCCAAGACCAAAAACTACAGAGCCCCAGGGGAATCTGAGTGATGCTGCCAAGACTGTCTCTGACACTGACAGGGACTGAAACTGAAGGTAGCTAGTGTAATTAAATATCTACAAGAAAATTAAAAAGGCATTATTAAGCTTTTATATAAAGCAGGGATCCAAGAGGCTTAGATGCCACCTACTGGAAACCAAAATTAAAGTGACTTCTTTGCAGCAGGCTAAAGCGAGACCTTTATATAATAAATCTTTCTGGAAAAACATCTGAATACACTTCCATTAATGCTCAGGTAGAGAAATAGTCCATTAAATGCCATGAATAACCAAGTGACAAGGCATCTCAGAAAGAAAGAGACAAATCTCCAAAAAATAAGCTAACAGACAGAGAAATATACAACCTAAATGACAGAGAATTAAGGATGGTACTGCTAAAAAAAACTCAGTGAGTTCCGAGACAAGTCATATCAACAATTTCAGGAATTGAAAAAACAACTAGATGAGCAGAGCAAAGAGATTGAAACCGTCAAAAAGAACAGGATAGATCTTCTTGAGATAAAAAATACATTGCAAGAGTTGAAAAATGAAATAGCAAGCTTGAGAAATAGAATCGATCAAATGAAGGAAAGGATCAGTGATATCGAAGGCAGAAATCTAGAAATAAATTAGAAAGAAGAAGAGAGAAACCGAAGAATGAAAAATAATGAAAGAGAAATACAAAAACTAACTGATACCATCAGGAAAGGAAACATAAGAATAATGGGCATTATTGAAGTCGAGGATACAAAGCAGGGACTAGAAAGCATTTTAAGTCAAATAGTGAATGAGAATTTTCTAAATCTAAGGAATGAACTGGAGCTTGAAATTCAAGAATTAAACAGAACAACCAATTATCTCAACCCAGAAAGGCCTTCACCAGGACACATTGTATTAAAGTTATCAAAAATCGATAACAAAGATAGAATTCTCAGGGCACCCAGGGAGAAGAAAACAGTAACATATAAAGGAAAACACATTAGATTATGCTCAAACTTCTCAGAGAAAACCTTACAAGCCAAAAAGGAATGGAATCAAATATTTAAACAACTAAGTGAAAGGAAATGCTAGCCTAGAATAATGTATCGAGCTAAGCTCTCCTTTAGATATAGAAGAGAAATTATGACCTTTCCAGACATGCAAAAATTGAGGGAATTCTCCACTATTAGACCTGCACTATTGAAAACAACAACAACAACAACAACAACAAAATACATAATTAGGAGCAAAGTGACTATCAGGCAAGTAGAAGCAGAGGACTGCAATCCTTACTAAGAACGGGGCATTATAATCTTAAATAATAAGAAGAAAATTTCTACAGCAAGATAGTAATGAACATTCAATATACATAGGGACAAATTGAGATAACAATGAGTGAAAAGGGGAGAAATAAAAGATCCAAATTTGCAAAGGGGAATGGAGATAATGCACGTGCAGAAGAAAATGGACCACTGCATATGTATAACTATTCTTTATATATTCATAATGAGAACCGAACAGAAAAGATTCAGAACTAAAGTATATAACATCAAACAAGAAGAACCACAGGCAAAACCCACAAAAGCCAACCAAAATAAAGAAAACAGAAACACAAGGACAAAGAAGCAAAGGAAACACCGAAATACCAGAAAGCAAAAGATAAAGTGACTATAAGAAGACCTCATATTTCAATAATCACCCTAAATATAAATAGACTGAACTAACCAATAAAAACACACAGAGTTGCAGAATGGATCAAAAAAAAAAAAAAAAAACAACCATACGCTGTCTCCAGGAGACACATCTCAGCTCCAAAGACAAATATAGACTCAACGTGAAAGTGCGGAAAATGACATTTCAGGCAAATGGCATTCAGAGAAAAGTGGGAGTAGTGGTACTAATACCAGAGGAAATAGACTTCAAAATAAAAAAGGTAAAGAAAGATACTGAGGAACACTTCATAATGATAAAAGGAATCATGCACTAAGAAGACATAGCACTTATTAATATCTAAGCTCCCAATCAGGGAGCCCCAAAATATGTAAAGCATTACCAAAAGAACTAAAAGGAGAAACAGGCCAAAACACTATCGTAGTAGAGACCTAAATACTCCACTGTCAGATATGGACTGATTATCCAAACAGAAATTCAACAAGAAAATAGCATCCTTAAATGACACATTACACCAACTGGACATAATTGACATATACAGAGCTTTCCATCTCAAAATAACTGCTTATACATTTTTCTCTAGTGCACATGGAATCTCCAGGATTAAGCACATACTGGGACTCAGAGATAGCCTCAACAAATATAAGAAGGTTGAAATCATACCAACCATATTCTTTGATCATAACTCTTTGAAACTAGAGATCAACTACAAAAAGAAATCAGGAAGAACCGCAAATATATGGAGATTAAACACCATGCTACTAAAGAATAACTGGGTCAGAGAAGAAATAAAAAGAGAGATCAAGAGATACATAGAAACAAATGATAATGATAGCACAACATATTAAAACTTTTGGGACATGGCAAAAGTGGTCATAAGAGGAAAGTTCATATCATTACAGGCCTATCTCCCAGAACAAGAATGAGCCCAAATAAATAGCCTAACACATCATCTTATAAAACTAAAAAAGGAAGAGCAAAGGAAACCTAAAGTCATCAGAAGAAAAGATATAATCATAATCAGAATATAAATAATAAAATTAAAATAAAAAATCAATAGAAAAAATAGATGCAACAAAGAGCTGGTTCTTTGAGAAGGTTAATAAAATTGACAAAGCTCTGGCTAGACTAACTAAAGGAAAAAGAGAAAGGACACAATGAACAAAATCAGGATTGAAGGAGAGCAAATTACAGCTGACATCACAGAAATACAAAGGATCATACAAGAATACTATGAAAAAGTATATAACACCAAATTTAATAACATCAAATTTAATAACACTAAATTTAATGAACCAGTGCTTAGAAAGATACAACCTTCCTAGACTGAATCAAGAAGAACTGGAAAATCTAAATAGACCCATCAGCAGTATAGAAATTGAAACAACCATCAAAAACTTACCAAAAATTAAAAGTCCAGGACCAGATGCCTTCACCAGTGAATTCTACCAAACATTCAAAGAAGTTTTAATACCTATTCTCCTCAAACTCTTCCAAAAATATGAAAAGGAGGCAATACTTCCCAACTCACTTTATAAGGCCAATATTACCCTGATGCCAAAACCTGGTAAAGATAATGCAAAAAACGAAAATTACGGACTAATATCTCTCATAAACACAGATGCAAAAATCCTAAAGAAGATACTAGCAAACAAAATACAGAAACATATTTAAAGATTATACACTGTGGTCAAGTGGGCTTCATCCAAGGGGTCCAGGGATGGTTCAACATATGCAAATCAATTAATGTGATACACCACAGAAACAAATTAAAAAATCATATGATCATATCATTACAATAGATACAGAAAAAGCCTTCAACAAGATACAGCATCCATTTATGATCAAAACACTTAACAAAATCAATATAGAAGGAAAATATCTTATCATAATACAGGCCATATATGACAAGCCCTTAGCCAACATTATACTTAATGGTGAAAAACTAAAAACCTTCCCTCTAAGATCAGGAACAAGACAAGGTTGTCCACTATTGCCACTATTATTTAATATAACATTGGAGGTCCTAGCAAGTGCAATTAGGCAACAGAAAGATATAAAAGGCATTCAAATAGGAAATGAACAAGTCAAACTGTCACTATTTGCAGATGTCATGATTCTCTATAATGAAACTCCTAAAAACCACGAAAATATTACTAGAAACAATAAGCAAATACTGTAAAGTTTTTGCATACAAAATCAATGTTCAAAAATCCGTAACTTTCCTACACTCTGTTAATGAAATGTCAGAAAAAGAAGTGGAAAAAATAATTTTTTTTTGCAATTGCAACAAAAATAATAAAATAACGAGGAATAAATCTAACGAAACATATGAAGAACCTCTATAATGAAAACTATAAGACTCTATTAAAAGAAATCGAAGAAGATACAAAGAAATGAAAAGATATTACATGTTCTTGGATTGGAAGAATCAACATAGTTAAAATGACCATATTACCTAAAGCATTATACAGATTGAATGCAATCCCCATCAAAATCTCATCGGCATTTTTTAAAGAAATGAAACAAAAAATCATCAGATTTGTATGGAAGCACAGAAGACCCAGAATTGCCTAACCCACCCTTTGAAAACAGAATGAGGCTGGAGGAGTCACTCTGCTCGACTTCAAATTATACTACAAAGCGACTATAATTAAAATTGCATGGTATTGGTGGAAAAACAGACACACAAACCAGTGGAACAGAATCGAGAGTCCAGAAGTAAACCCATATTTATATGGGCAAATAATGTTCGACAAAAAAGCCAAAAACATACAGTGGAAAAAGGAAAACCTCTTCAATAAATGTTGCTGGGAAAATTGGAAAGCCACCCGCAAAAGAATGAAACTAGTCTGTTGTCTATCACCACACACCAAAATTAACTCAAAATGTATTAAGGACCTAACTATAAGACCTGAAAACAGTAAAATACTTAGAAGAAAACATAAGAACCGATCTCAAAAAACTTGAACTTAAAGAGAATTTTATGAATTTGACCTCAAAAGCAAGAGAATTAAAAGCTAAAATAAATGAATGGGACTAAATCAAACTAAAAAGCTTCTACCCAGCAGAAGAAATTATCAACAAGGTAAAGAGAGTACCATCTGAATGGGAAAATATATTTGCAAGCTATGCTTCCAATAAGGGCCTAATATCCAAAATATACAAAGAACTCATATGACTCAATAACAAAAAAGCAAATGACTCAATCAAAAAATGGCCAGAGGACTTGAACAGACACTTCTCCCTAGAGGACATACAAAGGGCCAACAAATATTTGAAAAGATGCTCAACATAGCTAGCTATTAGAGAAATGCAAATCAAAACCACAATGAAATACCATCTCATACCTGTTAGAATAGCTATCATCAACAGAACAAATGATAACAAATGTTGGAGAGGATGTGGAGAAAAAGGAACCCTCAAGTACTGCTGATGGGACTGCAATTGGTTAGCCACTATGGAAAACAGTATAAAGCTTCCTCAAAAAACTAAGAATTGATCTACCATATGATCCAGCAAATCCTATACTGGGTATTTACCCCAAAGACTTGAAAACTCATATCCGAAAAGATATTTGCACATCTATGTTCATAGAGCATTATTCACAGTGGCCAGGACGTGGAAGCAACTGAAGTGTCCTATGATAGATGATTGGCTAAAGAAGCTGCAGTACATATATACAATGGAATACTACTCAGCCATAAGAAGAGACGAAATACTGCCATTTGTGATAACATGGATGAACCTTGAAATAATCATACTAAGCGAAGTAAGCCAGACTGAAAAAGTTGAAAATCACTTGATATCACTTATATGTGGGATTTAAACCTAAAAGCAACAAATGAACAGGACAAACAAACAAAGACTCGTGGACATGGACTATAGACTAGTGGTTACCTATAGGGTAAGGGATAGGGGAAGAGGGAGAAGGTAGACGTGGTAAAGGGGGTCAAATATAGGGGGTTAAAGGGAGAGTGAAGTGTGTAAAGGGGATCAAATATATGGTAGCTGAAGGAAACTGGACTTTGGGTGGTAAACACACAGTAGAATCTACAGATGTCATATTATAATGTACACCTGAAAACTATATAATTGTATTAACCAATGTTACCTCAATAAACAATTAAAAAATAACATCCTGGTAAGGGATAAAAATCATCTCACTAAGACTTTAGATGATATGTTTGTCAAAACATATTTAACCTAATGAAATTAGTTCAAATATGTTTTTAATTATGAGAAAAAAATCTCAAAATATACCACATTTAATAGTAGAAGAAACATATGACATAAATAGATTATAAGATTGAGTTTTCCTATGATTTCTTAGGAGAGCAGATAAAACTAAGATATTCTCCAAAGCTGTCAAGACCATGAAAAACAAAGGACGACTGAGACATTGACACAGATTGTAGGATATTAAGGAGATATGAAAACTAAATGCCGTGGAGTCTCTTGGTTTGCATTCTGGAACAGAAAAAAAATGTAGCAAACCTTGTGAAATCCACATAAAGTCAATAATTTAGTTAATAGTACTTTACCAATATTAATTTCTTGGTTTTGATAAATTTTCCATCATTATGTAAGATGTTAATATTATGCAAAGCTTGTGAAGAGCATTTGAAAAATGTCAGTACTTTATTTTCATCTCTTCCTGAAATAAAAATCATCTCAATGTGAAAAGTTAAATCTGGATCAGAAAAAAAAACTTGACTTTTTGCTTGTAGGTCTATCTGGACTCTGTATTCTGTTCCATTAACATAAATGCCTATTCTTTCTAAAATGCCATGCTCTTGAATACTTTGGCTAAATCAGGTACAAATGTTCAACTTCATTCATCCATTTCAAATCACTTCGGCTGCTTTATGGTCTTTGTATTTCCATAGACTTTAGAATTCACTTGTCAATGTTTACAAAAAATGAACAAACAAACAAAGAAATCTTAACTAGGATTTTGAGATTAACCTAAATTTATTATCTGGGAGAATTGATATCTTCAAAATGTTGATTCTTCCAAGATCCTTCCGATCCTTGAACAAAACATGTCTCTTCTTTAATTTCTCTCAAAAATATTTGTAGTGCTCAGTGTGAAAATCTTAATTATATTGTCAGCTCAGCTGAGCTGGAGAGAGAGCAACAACAAAAGTGAAGTAGAAGTCAAGCCTTTAATAACTTACTGCCAAAGTATAAGCAAGAGTTTAAAAGCAGAGAAGATGCCAATTACTTCCTGTTCCATTTTCCATTATGGAACATCATTCAGGTAGATCAGCACAGAAAAGGTCATTACACTGTTGAGAGAGTCCTCCAAAAAAAAAAAGGGACTTTTACAGTTTTATGGAACGGTGGACTGGGGGAAGGCAAGGGGAAAGAGTAGAAGGGGAAAAAGAGTGGAGAAAAATGTCTTCCAGTTTCCCTTACGAGTAAGTGACCTCCAAATGAAGGCACCTAGACTAAGAATGCAGATTGCACATGAACGTGGCCAGCCAGCGGGGCATGAGGCTTGACTATAACACCGTTCAGAGACTACAATGCACTGACTGCGCACCAAGTCTGATGGAGGAAAGGCAGATCTTCCGCTTGAGGCCTGCCAGGTAACGGCTTGGGAATTGCCTAAGGTTGGATCTGAAAAACCACACATATTATTTCTGGCCAAGAACCCAAATCCTCACAAATATTATCTCCAAGTATTTCACTTGTTTGGATGCAATTTTGAATAGTAGGTTTACATATTTTTTTGTTAATTGTTCATAAATGAAAATACATTTTTTGTATGTTGTCTTTTTGTATGCAATTGACAAGAATGTGCATGTTTTAGTCGATGTGTGTTGTGTTTTTAAATCTCCCTGCTCTGTGTCTGGTCATGAAGTTTTTTTTTAATATTGTGGTTTTTCACTATGCAAAAACAATAAATAGAAAGTTTTTCATCTTTCTTGAATATGAGGAAATACTTAATCATTATTTATTTAAATATTTATATTTCTTGTTGAGTACTTTTATTTCTCTTTATTTTACATTATTACTATATAGATATTAACACATCTTGTATGCTCATATCTCTTTTCTTTATATTTTCTCTCTTTATTTTTTTAAATAGATTAATAAAACATTGAGACCAAAAATATTAAATAAGCATAAACATTTCTCTCTCAAAATATGAAAAGCTATCAGAAATATGAAACACTTGAAAATAGAGTATAAAAATTAATATTGTTAATATGAAAAAGTAGTCAATGAAGTAAATAGCAAAACGGATACAAGGAAAGAACCTATATTGAGTTTTAAGCTACCTTAATAATCAAATACCCAATGATTGTTAAATTTAAAAAAAAAAAGTGAAAAGGAGTATTTCTATCTTTATCTTGCTTGTTTTTTATTTTTACAATAACTGACATTATTGACCATTTCTTTCTGTTTGAAATCTTATTTTGGCCTAACAACTTAAACATCATTAGTTTCCTACTACTTCTGGTCCAGCAATTTCATTCTCTTTTGAGACTTGTACTCTACGCAAACCTTAAATATTGGTATTCTCTAGTTTTATATTCCCATCTGTTTGCTCTTTCACTTGAAAAAAACTTTTCTGGACCAATCTCTTTTATACACAGAGTTTTCTATTAGCATTTAGTTTGAGTTCAAATGACTAAAAAAAATAACAAAACAAAAAGAGTCTTATTTAGACCAGAAAGAAGTTAAATTGTAATAAATATTGGAGTAGACTAGGAACACAGGCTTCACTATCTAAAAAGATATAATTCAGGAGTGTTATTGGAACGAGCTCCTTTTTGTGTTATTGCAACTTTTTCTAAAGCTAAAACATCCTGCCTACTTCAGAACCAATTATAAATTGTCCTCACTCTTGGCTAGTATTTCAGAAATTCTAAGTTGATTGATCGCATACTTTATTCTGAAGAAGTCAAAACCCCTACTTGCTTTAACTTTTGTAGGCCATGGTTGTCGCAATACCTGTTTACTACTATTGCCAGACACGGAAGAATTAAGTAATACCCTAGTGTGACCCATGGATTCCATATCACATTTTCCTGCACCCACAGTGTAGCAGTGAATCTAGCTTCTTATGGTAATCAGAGGCAATGATCCCTTGCAAGTAAAGTAATTCTTTGTCTGCTGTTCCATATATGGATCCCAAACTGATTAGAGGGTAGTAATAGCTACAAAATTTGCCTATGCCTCTAATAAAGCATTTCTATTATTTCTTATTACTACTACCAAGACCTCAAACTTCCAGCAAAGCCTAAAGATTCAGGAATTTGAAATACAAATTCTTCATGTGATTCATTAGTAATGACTTTTAGAGACCTAATATGTCTATCTTTTGATTCCACATATTTGAACATGACATACTAGGTGGCTATTGGCTAGTGAAATTATTATATCCTCAAGAATATTACTCAAACCGTTCAGGAAAATTTCTCTAAGCTGGTGTCTTAGTTTAGTATTTAGTAGTGCATTCCATAGTTCTATTAGACCTGCTGCTTCCGGATAACTAGAGAAGGAAAACTTAATTCCATAATCATGAGTCCATTGTTATATCTCCTTTTGCAGAATAAGTCTTGTGGTTAGCAGCAATGTTTTTGGAGTTCTCATGATGATAAGTCAGGCATTCCTTTTTGACAGCAATCTTTGCACCAGTAGTAAAGTAGCAAAGGAGAAAAGACTGACTGACAGTTACAGGAAAAATTATCTTGTCTACAAGCATGAGAACATCTTTTGTGATGATGCACTCTAGTGGACATAAATATGAATAATGAAGATCTGCCATTTTATGTATAGAGACTTTTATTCAGAAGTCTTTTCTCAAAACTTTTTTCATCCAGTCTTCTAAATTTGTTACTTCCAGGCCCTTGACCAACCAGTGAAGCCATTTCTCACACCAATAGTCTAAATATTATCAATTTGGGCCAGTTCAACCTCCATTTAAAAAACAAACAAACAAACAAACAAACAAACAAACAAACAAAAAAATGATGCATGCAGTGTTCTCACATTTTTGCCACTGGATGGCTTACTTTTACCAATGTTCTTCTGAGACATACCTGAATTGAATCATGTTATAGCAGTTCATCGTCAATTTTCACTTAATTTATCATATTGGATCAACCCATATCTTAATCAAACCAAGCTCTTTTTTTCCCCCTCTGGCAGTTTGTTCTAGGGAAGACATTTACCCAGTTTTAGGCCCTAATGCAATTTGATAAGGAGGCATTGATAAACAGAGGTAATAGAAATAAAAAACAAAAAATAAATTGTACGTATTTGGGCCCCATCCCAAATGTACTATTTCTGGGGTATGATAGATTACTGTTTCACTTATGACTCTTTCATGTGATATCTTATTCTGTTCAGGCTACTGTAAAAAAAAGTACCTAGACTATATAGTTTATAAGAACAGAAATTTATTTCTCACAGTTCTGGAGGCTGAGAAACCTAAAATCGTGGTGCTGGCAGATTCAACGTCAGGTCCAGTTTCTTGGCTCATAGATGTCCATCTTCTTCCTGTGTCCTTACATGATAAATGAGAGGTGAAGGAGTTCTCTGGAATCTTTTTTATAAGGTCAATAATCATATTCATGAGGGCTCCCTGATCATGACCTTCCATAGGCCCTACTTCCTAATACCATATCATTGGGCATTAGAATCTCAACCTATGAATTTGAATTTGGAAGGGGAACACAGGCATTCAGTCTATATTAGGAGTGAGTGTATCAACACAACCTTTAGTTTAAAGCCTAAATCCTGGCAGAGCCAAGACCACTGGAACCATAATAATAATTATATTGATGTGTTAGATCTTTGCATCTACGTGGATTTCATCACCAACACTTTTGTCTATATATGTCTTTCTAGGGTATGCAGAGTACTTACTACTTGCTGATTATCAGATCCTGTGGACTAATCACACAATGTCTTCAAATATAATCAACATGATGTTCTCGGAATGTTCAAGACTACCAAATTCCCAAAGATTATATTTTTAGAGAAAAAAAATGTTAACATAATCTTGAATAAGTCAGTGAATAAATTTTCCTATCTGTCTCACATAAAAAAAAAAATGGTTTTGATTTCTTTACTTACGGGCATAGCAAAGAAAATATTTTCCTGTTTATAATATGGCAGTAACATTTACCCAGCACAACAGTTGATTTTGAGTATATCTTGTTTCTGGTAGTTTGACATTATTCTCCATGTTCCATCTAGTTTTCCAGGATCTAGACAAGTCATCTAAATGAGAAAAACAATAGGAAACCCAAACTAAAGTTTTCGATGGGGTTACTGGTCTGCATTTCCTGATGGAATGCAGCAGTGCACCTAATGCACCATCTCAGCTGAGATAGAAGGGCACATTCAGAGACTTCACTTTTGCCTTTCTACTATAATTTCTACTTTCATTTCACATATCAGAAAACCACTGTAAGTGTTCTGCAAGATGCTCTATATGGTTATACTAATGACATTACATCTGTCTTGCTTCTGAAGATTAGATGCTACCATGTAACTTTTGCCTTTATTAAATCCTATCGTCATCATTTATATCAGTTTACTCAATTCCAAAGAAGTAAGTCTTACTATTATCACTAACCTAAAGCAGAAAGAAATAATCAACTTCTCGAAGATCTTTTGCATTGTTCCAGCCAGTACAGTATTGCTCTGATAAAGATAATTGTCAAAAATAGTGAATTGTCAACAACATCAAAATTACTACTAAACTACAGAACAACCATCATTGAGAATTGACCGAAGTCTAGCTGAACAGGAATCCTATAACTAAGGACATAGATAGGAAGCCACCTCAAGACTACTAGAAGGAGCAGAAGGCAGACATTCTGCTCTCATACCTGCATAAGGTGGTTAAAAATTGGAAGTCAGCAGTGGAAGTCCCCCTGAGGGAGTCCTGGCCCAACACCAGACTACCTAGCCTAGGATTCTAGAGCCAGGAAGAGAAGTCCACATAACTTTTTGCTGTGAAAACCCATGGCGATTATGGCTGAGTGAGACAGAGGACTGCTGGAGTCCTAGGCACTCCTCTTAAAGGAACCTGACACAAACTTACTCACTAAGGGGCTCATTCACTCTGAGTTCTAGTGATGGGCAGCAGCTTGAAAGTCATCATGGACATACAAAGAACTGAATTGTCTGGCTTCAGGGCAAGGCTGGAAGGGCAGCTTTCTCCCAGACAGAAGTGTTGGCAGAATCCACTGTCTCTTAGTTAAGCCTTCCCCATCTCAGCATGCAGATTCAGGTAGTCACCATATCTGAGTCTCCATCTACCTGGTTAATACTGGTGATTTCCTGAGACCCTGCCTCCTCCCAGTTGTGGGCCCACACAAGCCACTTCCAGTGACTTTTCCATACAAATGATCTGTCTTGGCTCATGCTGCAGACTTTCCTAAGATCTCTCAAAGGTTCACAAATCCCAAACAATACCTCTTCCATTGTAGTCATAGCCAATCAGCCAGAGGGTCAGTCCCTCCCATTGACATGCAAACAACAACCAAGGCTCAAGTATAATACGAGGGCACACTCAACTCATACAGGAGACACACCTGGACCACCCAGCTCAGTGACCAGGGAGATTGCACCACTGCACCACACAGGACAACTACTATATACAGTCACTCTACTAAGACTGGGAGACACACCAGCCCTACTTAATATATAGAAACAAACACAGGGAGGCAGCCAAAATGGGGGAGACAAAGAAACATGTCTCAAATAAAATAACGTAAAGCTGCAGAAAAGAAATAAACAAAATGGAAACAAACAATCTACCCAATCTACCAGATGCAGAGTTCAAAATACTGGCTATAAGAATGTTCTATGAACTTCAAAAAAGAGTAGATGAACTCAGTGAGAACTTTAAGAAAAATATAGAAAACATTTTTTTTTAAAAGTCAGAAAAGAAGAAAACAATAACTGAAATGAAGAATACTTTAGAGAGAATCAAAAATATATTAGATGAAGCAGAAGATCGAATCAATAATTTAGAAGATAAGGTATCAGAAAACACCCAATCAGAACAGCAACAAGAAAAAAAAAAATCCAAAGAATGAAGATTGTTTAAGGGGCCTCTGAGATAACATCAAGTGTACCAACATTAGTATCATCAGTATACCAGAAAGTAAGATATTAAAAATCTATTTGAATTAATAATGATGGAAAACTTCCTTAACCTGGTGAAGAGAATAGTCATACAAGCCCAGGAAGTGCAGAGAGTCCCAAACAAGATAAACCCAAAGAGACCCACACAATGAAACATCTTAAAATATCTAAGGTTAAAAACAAAGAGAATCTTAAAAGCAGCAAGAGAAAAGCAGTTACCTATAAGACTGTCAACTGATTTCTCAACAGAAACTTTGCAGGACAGAAGGGATCGGCACAAAATATTCAGAGTGATGAAAAGCAAGGCTCTACAATAAAGATTACTCTACACAGCAAAGCTATCATTAAGAGTCAAGGGACAGATAAAAAGCTCTCCTGACAAGAAAAAGCTAAAGGAATTTATCAACACCAAACCAGCATTACTATATATATATATATATATATATATATATATATATATATATCTATATATATATATTAGAGATATTTATATATATATATATATAAGAGATATTTATATATATATATATATAAAAGAGATATTTCTTTAAGAAGGAGAAGGGGAAAAAAGATAAAAAATATGAATAATAAAATGGCAATAACTACATATCTATCAACAATTACTTTAAATGTAAATTAATTAAATGCTCCATTCAAAAGATAAGGTGGCTGAATGGATAAGAAAATAAAAACCTTAACTATGGTGCTTACAAGAGACTCATCTTGGGTTGAAATAACACATAGACTGAAACTAAAGGGATGGATAAAGTTATTTCATGAAGATGGAAATAAACAATGAAAAAAGCTGAGGTAACAATACTCACGCCAGACAAAATAGACTTTATAACAAAGGCTATAACAAGAGATAAAAACGGACCCAGTAATCTAATTTCTGGGCATTTATTTAAATAAACTCAAAACACTACTTTAAAGGGACACTTGCATCCCTATGTTCATTGCAACAATATTTACAATAGCCAAGATATGGAGGCCACCTGGGTGTTCATCAATAGAAGAATGGATAAAGAAGAGGTGGTACATATATATAATAGACTATTACTCAGCCATTAAAAAAAATAAAATTTTGCCATCTGCAACAACATGGATAGACCTATAGGGTATTGTGCTGAGTGGAATAATACAGAGAAAGACAAATTCCAAGTGATTTCGTGTACATATGGAATTTAAAGAACAAAATAAACAAAGCAGAAACAAACTCATAGATACAGAGAACATTCTGATTGGTTGCCAGATGGGAGGAGATTTGGGGGTGGGTGAAAAAAGGGGAAGAAATTAAGAAGTATAAATTGGTAGTTACATAATAATCATGGAGATGTAAAGTACAGCATAGGAAATATAGTTAATTATATTATAATAATTATGTATGATTTCAGATAGTACTAGACTTATCAGGGTGATCACTTTGTATGTTATATAAATATCTATTCACTGTGTTGTACACCTAAAAATAATATAATATTGTAAGCCAACTATAATTGAAAAATTAAAAATATATATTGAAAAAAAGAATAGTGAATTGTCTGTGATATTATCCTGCTTTTAACCAAAGTAATACTAATATTGTTTCACAAATATTTACATGAGGTACAAGATTTCTTTCTCAAAGGCAACGGACATTATCACTCATTGCCCATCAAACTACTTTACGTCGTGTCACATCTTCTTGTCTGTTATGTTAGGTATAATGACCTTGCTCATCTTTGTATAAACCTTTTCACTGAGTGTTGGTAGGAACTGTGAATATTTTGAGATATGTTATGTTATATGGCAAAAAGCAGACTAGTTTGAGTGCGTTTCACATAATCAGATGAGTCCTATAAAAGTGAAGTATTTTCTCTGCCTGGTTGCAGAAGAGGAGGTCAGAGAAACATGCTTAGACCATCCTGAAACAATGAAAACATTCTTGTTGTGAATTTCATATATATAATAGACTGGGATCCCATGACAAGAAACTCTGGGTGGCCTCTAGGAGCTGAAAGCAATCCCCGGCACATAGGTAGCAGCAAAATAGGGAACTCTGTCCATATAGTTGCAAGGAAAAGAATTCTACCACAACCAATGAGGCTGAAAAAGGACACTGAGCCCCAGATGAGAACCACAGCTCCACTCAGCAATTTGTTTTCAGCCCAGGGGCAGCCAGAACAGAAAATTGAACCACTACGTGCCCGAACTTCTGACCTATAGAAACTGTGAGACAATGTATTTGTATAGTTTTAAGCCACTAAGTTTGTGGTAATTTCTTATGCAACAATAGAAAATTAATACACCTCCCTCACAACTACTCTAGTGGTGAAATAAGAGGCTATGGTGGTTGTTGCATACACAGTGAGGTTTGCCTCAAAGCTAAGGAACTTCAACTTTACTAAACTCAAATTTATAATGTAATACAAGCAAATAAATCTTCCTTTTACTCCAGAGGGACAAACTCTATATGTCAAGGCAGTTTGAAATACATACATATTTGGAAATGTAATCTGGAACAAAAACAGCCAACACTACTGCTCATAAGATGTGCAGAAATCTGAAAGACTTGTTTTCCAACAGAAGTGACCTCTAGTCCCTCCCAGGCAACATAGTCATAGGGTAGGTTCTCTAGTCTTACAATAAACTTAATTCTATTATATCTATCTACTGTGTAATTGCAATCTGATTTTCTTCCAATTCTATGATTTTTGGTGTTCACATGGCACAAAGCTACCCCTTTGGTGACTATTGGTTTAGTGTCATTATTAAGATAATGCTTATTGGTAAAGATTCCAAGAATATACAAAACTTGTTCATTTGTTTGTTTTTGTTATTTTAAATCTGTCGTTAATTTATCATATCTTTGTTTCTCAGGTAACTTTTAATAATGTTTATCAAATAAAATAACAAATATGTAGATATCATCTATATGCCAAAAGGTAATTTCAACATGATTAACTATTTAATTTATAGAATTATATAAAGTGTCTTATACAAATAATATTTTCCTGAAAGTTATATTACCCAAGTGACAGAAAATATGCATTATACAATTTTATCAGTTAAACTTGTGTAATTTTATTATATTAAACATAATTTTAATTTGTATGTTTTATAGCTTGATTATATAGAAAATACTTAACCATAAATCATTTTTTCTATAGAGAATATAAAAAATATAAATAAAAGTTTTAACTTTTTATATTTTACATAATTCTATAGTTTTGATTTAACTTTAATCATTGGGGAACTCTAATTATTTTTTCACATAAAGTTTAATTATGTGTTTTCTCAATTCATCTATTTTTTAAAATATCTTTAATGAATATATACATTGCCTTATGTTGAAAATCAGAATGACACAAAAATAATGACATTTCAAGAACTGAACTATATAGAGAATGCTTTGGGGTTTTACAGAGAACAAAAAGTTCATTTCTACTGTAGTCATACTTACTGCAGTGAGATCTCTTCTGAAGTTCTTGAAAAAATTTTAGCAAATTTGTAAACATTAACAGAGGACAAATATGTTAAATCTGGACTATTAGAATCACTTTATTTAAAATGTTAACACGTACTTATGTCATATGTTTTGGACTAAAATTGTAAAAAAAAATTTAACATGTACATTTTAGTTTATTTCTTTAGGATCAAAATAAACTTTAATTGGTATTCATATATGAAAATATGTTACTTATTATGCTACATTTATAAACATACATGTGTGTTTATATACATATAATAATAAATATACTTTATGTATAATAAAATATTAAAATTTAATATGCAGCAAGCTGTCAGTGATAACCTCTGAGTGATTGTAAGTGATTTTGTTACTTTAATTGAGATTTGTCTGTATATTTATAACTTTTCTAATGGATAATTATGGTAATAGAAATGTAGGTGTTATTTTGTCAGTCAGTGGTGTCATGAGCTGAAAGTAAGCAGAAAAAGAAAGGAAGGAAGGAAAGAAAGAAAGAAAGGAAGGAAGGAAGGAAGAAGGAAGGAAGGAAGGAAAAAGGAAGGAAAAGGAAAAAGGAAGGAAGGAAGGAAGGAGAAACAAACAAAGAAACAAAGAAAAGATGAATGAAAGAAAGGAGAGAGGGAAATAGGGAGGGAAGGAGAGTAAGAGGGAGGAAGAAAGAAGGGGAAAAAAGTTTTTGATATGGTTTTTTGTTGCTGTTCTAAATTATTAAAGATTTCATATCAGATACTCTAATAAATCAACATATTTTAATTATCTAGAAATTGAAATAATGAGATTGTCACATAAAAATAAAGAAAATAAAAATATAGAAAATAAACTAGGAGGAAGTAATATAGCAAAATATCAGTTACATTAGAAATATATGGGGAAAATAAAATACAGAAATAAATCTCAAGGTCATTTTATCATTGAAAGTAAATGAAAAATACCCTCTTATATAATCAAAACATCTATTGTAGGGTTATTGTATAAAAATAATGGAACCAACCTAGGTGTCCAAAATTAAGGAACTGGGAAGCTGACAAGATAATATGATTTTGTATAACTCAATCTGCATTATAGATGTATTAATAACTATAAAAAATGCTTTCTCTGTAGTTTTATTGCTTTGTTATTAATTTTAGGTGGTAGCTATCCAATATCAAGTATAAAATATAGTTATCCAGAATAAATAATTTATGTTGGTAGATACACAATATTGAACATACAATATAGTTATCTAGGATTAAAATTTATGCAAATAATTTCTAGAATGAGGCTCTACTAGTCTATTTTCCTGCTTAATCAGTCATTTAAAATCAGGTTGCCGTAATATTGCATTTTTTCATTACTCTAACCAAAATATCTTATTTCAATCATATATCTAGCACTTCCATTTATATAGTCAGAATTTCTCCAAAAATGGCACTTCTGCTTATTTCTAGATATCAAAGATTGGCAAAACATATTTTTATACTAATTATACAACACTCTGTCTCCTTGAATAGACAGTATTATTTTAGAGATTTATTTCTTAGTGATATAAGAAGGGGGAAAATAAGAATTAAATCTGCATTAACCTTTGCAATAGGAAACAGTTATCAGAAGATAAAGTAAGAACTTATACAAGACATCATTACATTAGATTTAAGGCCTTAGCTGAAAAAATCATTCCTACAGGTACAAATGTGTACAAAATCACAAAATACTTATCTGTTTAACTGGATTGCTTGTATATATTAACACTAAATCCTTTGAAATCCTAAATCAAATACTTAATATTTTAAAAACTTTAAAACAGTAATCATTGCCTCTGCTTTAGATTAAATTTTCAATTATTAATCTTTCCATTGTTATTAGAAAACACATATTTCAATGCTCATCTAATACCTTATTTTTAATTAAAATTATTGGGGAAAAATTGACTAATAAAATCAAATAAGTTTCAAGTGTACGATTCAAAAAATATGTCATATATATATTGCAGTATGTGTTCACCACCCAAAGTTAGATTTCCTTCCATCACAAGATATTTGACCCCTTTTACCACTGTCTACCTCCCTCCTCTCTCCCTCCTTCTGATAACCACTAATCCACTGTCCATGTCCATGAGTGTCTGTCATGTTTGTTGCTTTCAGTTTTTTATCCCACATATGAGTGAAATCATATGGTTTTCAACTTTTTCACTCAGCCATTAGAAAAGATGAAATATATTGCTTTTATATTATATAATTCAAGTCTCACCAACTTATTAATACAGCTGAATACAAGAGAAAAATAAATATATGCTACATATATTCAAGGAGTTGTTTTCAGGTTCAGTTTTTGAACTTGTAAAAACAAGGGCTGCATAAAAATATAAGAAGGAATGTTCAACAGTAGTTCTATTTTAGTTATTGCAGTTATGTGGATAGACAGGAAAAATTTCATGCTCTTTATTACCTTGAAAAAACAATTAATATTTAGAAGTATTGTTACAGTAACTATAAATTGTTACTTTTTGTTAAAATAATGATCTCATTGACAGCAAATTCAAGCTGATTTATAAGAAAAATAATAAATTATGATTAAAATTAAATTTTGAGGTAAAGTCTTTTAACAAATTTTAATTTTATAATTCTCAGACAATTAAGCTTGTGGTCATGCAAGTGTTAAACCATCTCAGTAAGACACATTCAGTAACAACAAGAATTGTGTGTACTTTCTTAGTGAGTGGCTTCACTTCTAAGAACATCATGAATTTTCTGTGCTTCTCTTATGGCTCATGTGAATATATATAAAAGGATATTTTTTTCTGTGGTTGATAGCAGAGTTGAATAATTTTGAAACAGATATCTAAAAATATTTTAAATGAACATCAAATTAATCAGTTAATATATTAGTTTTATTAATTTAAGAAAAGACCACATCATTTAGAGTTTTCAGCTGAGATGCTTGCTTTCTAGGCTGTGGCACACCTTTAATTCTGGAACTTTAATCCATGATATTCCAGATAAACTTTTGTATTATTTCTTCCTTTATTTTTTTGAGTAAATGACTCTAAGATCCCAGGTTTCCTATTTATTGCTCCACTGTCTTATTTTGGAGAGTAGTTTTATTGACCATGTACTGTATTCCAGGCAGTTTCCTAAGACTTTACATATGCTAAAATCATGTGTTCCTCAGTTCAATCTTATGAGTTAGGTAAGTTTAATTATTAACATTGAGAATCATTCTTATTTTACAGACAAGGAAAATGAGACTCATGTAGTTGAAATAACTTGTCCAGGTTCCTATAGTAAAAAAAGTAGCAGGGCCAGATTCTAACCCAGGCAGAGGAAGTCCTGAGTGTGGACTTTAAACCCATATGAAATTCTGCCCTTAAATTTGTTGGCTAGCTCCATTTCATGTACCAAAATGAGGATATGTCATTATCTGAACTCTCTATGTTATTATTCCTCAGGTCGGGTCTGTCTGTGGGAGAATGACCAGTGTTTTGACATTTAGTTGTCTGTAATTCACATTTTGGTATAGAGTTATGGTTTGTGGGTATTTCATAGTAAAATATGAAAAATATCTGGTAGAGATGCGATTTTGATCTATGATGGAAAACATTCTTAAATAACTTTATTAACACTTATTTTTATGTAGCTTTTATAACTTTTGTTGTAGAAATTGTTTGAACATGCTTGAAATTGAAGACAAAAATGTAGTTAACTCACAGGTAAAGTAAAATTTTAAATATATCAATACAAGAGTTTTCCCCTCTTCCTGGCGCTTCTTGTCCTGTACCTGTCCCCAAGCTGAGGCCCAGACCCCATGGCTCATGTCCAACACTTTGTGCCAAAGCACCGCCAGCATGTCGGACAAACTGCCCTACAAAGTCGCTGACATCAGCCTTGCCTCCTGGGGACACAAGGCCCTGGACGTAGAGGAAGATGAGATTCCGGGCCTGATGCGCATGCAAGACGTGTACTCTGCCTCCAAGCCACTGAAGGGCACCTACATTGCTGGCACAGGACCGTTGAGACAGCTGTCTTCATGAGATCCCTCATCGCCCTGGGTTCTGAGGTGCAGTGGTCTAGCTGCAACACCTTCTCCACCAAGAACGATGATGCAGCTGTCATTGCCAAAGCCAGCCTTATTGTTTCCCACAACTTATGTTTCAGTCATCCAGCCCATGATGTTTAAGCATCATCTTTTCTCATTTTGTGAGATTCTTAGAATTGTGGCAGATGGCACCATTGGCATATTTGTCTTTCCTCTGTCTATGTAAGTAGCAAACCGTGTTTTTGTTGTTGTTGTTGTTGTTGTTGTTTTTATGTCTGCTTCTTTATTCTAAAATTTCTTTATTTTATCTTTACAGGTCAATTCAGTCAGGCCTGTTAAGGGTGGAAAATTTTCAAGTGAATCAAATAGCTAAGTCAGCTACAGGGAAGAAATACCTTTAGATACCAGAAGTTGTCCTACTTGCTTGGGTGTGGTTTAGGAGGTGTATTGTATAAGATATGAAGATGGCCAATGTCTGCTTCTGTAATCCACTTGTTAACCAGAGTGTGGTACTAGGTGATGTATTGTGCTAATGGCCACCTTCTGCTTCTGTAATCTGCTTGCTTGTTCTAGGCTTTATAACTGCCTCACTCTCAAATCCCAGGGCTGATCTCCTCTAACCCTGCGTGGTAGAGTCAGTCACTGGCTGGCTAATAAAGGCTCATAATTAATCTCAATTGGCTCCGTGAATCTTAGAATCGTTTGCACCATAACAAAGCCTTGTCTTCATTATATATCTGCTTAACAGAGATGATGGATTAAAATTAATAATAGTTTAAGGTAAATAACAAATATATATAAATATTTATAATACTATATTCATCTTGCACACTTTTATATTGGATATCACTAATTTAATTAGTAATCCACTAGATTTCAGAATACAGAAAATCCTGCTCAGTAGAGGCTTTAAGAACTTATGTTGTTAGGGAGCGTCTTAGTATTTAAATATGCAACCATACAAATTTAAAAAATCATAACTTATCTGTAATTGTGTAACTTTCTCACTCAGCATGATACTAACTAGATTCATATCCAGAAAATTTATGATTCATTTATCCCATGTGTTATTCAAATTAAGTAATTTATAGAAATGCAATCAGTAATTATTTGGGTAGATAAAAAACAAATTCTTTGGGTTCCACATAACTGACATGCATTTTTAAATCTTTAAAATATTTACCATATGGGAAAAGAGGAAGATGAAAATTCTTGTTGTCATGTATCTGAAACAATTACTCAAATGACTCTATTTGTTACTGTATAAACTTTCCAAAGTAACCTTATGCCATAACCATGCATAATTTGAATACTTTAGTATTTGAACTCTTGTCCCTTACTACATTTCTCTTGTAGTTATCTTTTATAATATACACACTTTGTGTTTTTTATAACTTAAGGGCAATAGTAATTTTTAATTTAGTTCAGTTCATTTTAAAATTATGGAAAAGCTTTTATTTTCCTCTGCTGGCACAGAAGAAAACAGAATAGTCTCAGGTGGGAAATAAATTAATGAATTTTTATAAATATAAAAGTATATACATTGAAAAGAAAAGAAATAGAAAATTATTTTTTTTAATTATCTACCACTAAGTTGAAATTATTTTTACCAGCTCCAAATTGGGCAGTTACATATACATAAGACATGTTAGAATTTGAAAATAATTATAAAAAAGCCCAACATGTTTTGTTTCCACAAAGATAGAATGGGTGCGATACAAGATCTTAATCAGAAATGTTGTCTTCTAACAAGAGAATTACAACTTCCCCTAAGCCTGGAACCAAGGAACTATGGATGGACTTAAATATAGACAATATCCTTTAGGAGAAAGAACTTAAGCATTTATAGATAAATATGTGCATATGAATGAATATGTGTAAACGGTTCTATCCTTAAGAAATATAATCATTTTGTATATATGTGTATACCTTTTATCAACCTAAATATTCTTTCGTGTACACAAAAAATCAGAAGGAGAACGTTCATATTTAGATTTCTTCTGATGTTAGGGAAAAACGAACAAAACCTACTAACAAGAGGAATCATATGAAAAGAAATTATATCAATAAAACCAAATACAGTAGTAATTTAGAGAAAGTAATTTCCTATCATTTAATGTAAACACAATAATTATACTTAATTGTTTTAATTTAAGATAATTCTATGAAACCTAAAAGACTAATTTTCTTCCACTTAAAATTTGTAAAATATTAATTTTTTTTTCAGAAAAATTTTTCTTTTGGAGGAGTAAGAAACTTATTCACTTGAAATATAAATATTTATATGTTTACATGTGTTCACTTTTATCTGTATACAAATTGATTTATATGTAGTGATATAATTTAGCAACAATTATTTTATTATTATATAGCTTGTCATTTACATATTAATTTATATCACTTACCTGTAATAATCAAAATTACTTTGTTCCTCTTAATTTGTACCACTTTCAACTTCTCAGCCTGGTAAAACTCTTTTATTTTCAACAAAATATTTATTTATTTATTTTTATCTCTTCAAGCTTTGACCTGACTTAGTATAACATTTAAAATAATGTTGCTAAAAATGTTCCTGTAGTTTTTATTTCTATTGAGTTTATTTATGAAACCGTTTATTTATTATATAGACTAACGAAGCATCTGTTGTATTTAGAAATTGAATGGCAAAATAAGATTCGTGTTATATTTCTCTGAATTATTTTCTCACTAGCTATTTTTAGTTATAAACTAACTATAATTTGTTTAGCAGCTGTCTTGTGTGTTGCAATGAAGAATAATATAGAGAATTCCTTTCAAAAGATAAGAAAAAATAGAAACAAAATATTTTAATTTTCTGGTACTTATCACTTTACCAACACATAAAAAAATCTGACAGAAATTCTTTTAAATATATATCCTTTATTCTAAATCAAATAACACAACTTTCTTGTAATTTATCACAATGTAATTTTCACTTTTCAACTTCATGTATTTTAAGAAGAAAATGGATGACTTCATTGAATAGACAGAAAAATATAGCTATATTATATTTTGAAAATAAAATGTAGATCAACATTACATCTCTTTCCAGGAAGCTTCATAGCCCAGTTGTGGAAATAACAGGCAGTGTTTTGTTTCAGTAGTTCTCCAAACAACATTAAATATAGGAATAATTTTTAAGATTAATAGCCAGTGATTAAATGTACAAAATATTTGATCTCCACCATGTGGGTCTCAGTACATATAGCTTTTGACTCAGGAACATTTAAAATTGAGATACTTAAGCTTATTACAACATTTTTTTTTCAAATAGCTCTTTTAAAAAAAGAAACAAACCTAGTCTGCCTTAAATGTGTGCAATTTTAAGTCTATTATTAGCTGGCCTCAGAAAAATGCCTGTGCCTATTTGATGCCCCAAATTCTTTTTGCAAGACATAACTCCTTTTGTTTAAAAGTTAAGGATAAAATGATTCAGATCATGTCTACTTGTTGCAACTTTCAGAATATTTTTCAGTCAGATAAAATGCACTAGAAACAGAAGAATCAGAGGGTAGAGACATTAACTAGGTTAAGTTATAGTAGGAAAAAGGATAAAAGATCTGAGATTATATGTAAAATGAACAGACTTTAAGATTTTAGCTTAAGGTGAATTCCATTTAAATTTTGCTCAGATGGACAAATAAGTGTTTTCATTGTTCAAAAATATACCCAACTTGACAAAAAAGTGTTTTTAAAGAAATTTTTTTATATTGTATATACTCACCTAACATGGCTAACGTTGCATATAATAACTCATTCCAGGAGTTATTATTTTAATGCATTATATTTTTATAGTATACAATGAATAACTTCAAAAAAGAAGTATGTTTTTACATGGAAATTATTATATCATGTTTAACATCACTGTATATATAGGTACTATATTTTAAAGACTTTAAGAGATTCTATTAAGCATCTAAGCATCAAATCTCCGAACTTTATACAGGAGGTCACAATGAAGATAAATGTCTAGCAGACATTTCTAATTTAAACTAAGAGAAGTGTACGATTGTATTGTCTAGAAATTAAAGAAATAAATGGCCAGTACATAGAAAGGTTAGGTTTTACAGAAGAGTTGTAGCTGTTCTGTGACATTTCTACTACAAGCAATAGTGATAGCTACATTCTTTTATTTTCATCTAGCTTACTTCTGTATCCTCAGAGATCAATTTTTAAGATTTTTTTTAACCTAGAAGTAGATATGAAAGGTATTTCTCAAACATCTAACTTGATTTGTTGTTTGTAGACAAAAATATCTTCATGATGAAACTTTTGTCATATGATAGTTTATGATTATAAAACCTGAGCTATGATTTTCTCAGTTCCCATTACTTTCTAATACTTCTGGAGCTTTTATTAACCCTTGTAGACTAATCAAATGCTAAATAGTTATTGACTTATATTAAAAAGAATACAAATCAATTAATCAGCCAATAATACTTATAATGAGTGTGTTGGACACAATGCTACTCACTATAATGAATGGCATCCTCATGTCCTGATTTAGTTGAAATTTATTAGAAATTTCCAAACAAAAATTCTTATAGAATCTACCTTTAAATAAAGACACATACATTTCAAGTAAATAACAATTACTTGGATAAATTACTATACAAAAGACAGTACAGGTTTAGAAAGTAATTTAGATATATCTCTTTATAATTTAGAATTAGTAATATAACAGAGAAAACCAACATGTTCAAAGATTCATAAAGAAAAAAATATAGCAGTTTGGGGAAATACAAGTTGTTTAATGAACTGAAATGAATATCCATAGTAAAACAATTCAGTAGCATTTCATGACAAACAAAATGTACATTGTTGTTGCACCAGAATCACATACAAAGGGTAACTTGAGACAGATCCTTGTTAAGATCCTAAGTGTATGATCCTATGTTTTATTAATTTTCATGTTGATACAATTAATACAATTACAGATTGAACAGCATTTTAGATACTGTGTCTAATTTAATCCTAACAACATCCCGGGGGTATAACTGAGGGAAGAGATATATATTAACACATTATTAACAGTAAAACAGAAATACTAGGCATAATCCAGACTATGAATGAAGTTACATATTATCTTTATAGTTTTGGAAAGCTGTTGAATAATTTCAAGCACATTCTAAACAATTTTAGGTCAACAACAGTGATGGGAATGTGAAGAAATAAACTGATAAGGTAAAGAGTAAAGAATTAATACATAAACAGAGAAGATGGAGAGGTAATGATCAATTGCAGAAATATATAGAAATTTCATTCTCCTAAGAATTAAATTACTATATATTTTTAGTAAAAAAAAAATTTGCTGTGTTGAGAGAGATGGAGAACCAAGAATGAATCCCAAGACATAATCATGATGGTAACATAGGAGACTCCCAAATTTCCATCCTTCCATAGATATGCCAAACATACAGCTACACAGGGATCAATTCCCTCTGAGAGAAATCTGCAAATTAAGAAGTCATTGAGTGACTTCTCCAAACTGGGTGACTGAGAAAATACCTACATTGAAATGGGCAGAAAAGGCTGAGATACACTCTCGCCATAAACCCCAGTTCCAACTCAGCACCTTATGGTCAAGAGAGAACTCCCAGTTCCCAGCTTCTTCCTGAAAAGTGAAGGCACAGAAAACAGAAATTACTATAAGAGAAGTGGTATCGGTGGGGCGGGGGAGGTAGAAGAGAGTTAAAGGAGTCAAATATATCGTGACGGATGAAGACTTGACTTTGGTTAGTGAACACACAATGCAATATACAGATGATGTATTATAGAATTGTACATTGCAACTTGTATAATCTTATTAACCAAAGTCACCCTAATAAATTTAATAAAATTCGAAACAAGAGAAGGGTTTGGACCATACATATAGTGCCCCAACTCCTTAAGGCCTCTAACTGAAGGACAAGCCCACAAATCAGCTAGTCCTGAGAGCCAGTGAGGCTGGCATTCATGAATCCCACAAGACTATAACACTGTAACAAAGAAAGAAACACTCCCCGCAGGTATCCCATGTCCCTCTCTCGTCAATGCAGAGACTGGGCCAATACACCAATCTACAGTTTTTTCTGGAAGGGGTTTGATTGTATACTTTCAACCAGCTGCTGCCTGAGTTTCCAGCTTCTAATTAGTCTGTATCTAAGACTAAAGGTGGCGGGCGGGGAGAGAGAGAAGACTCACAGAAATAAATCAAAAATGAAAAACAAGACATCACAACTGATTAAACAGAAATATTTAGGATCATGAAAAACTATGACCAATGACACATCAATAAATTAGAAAACCTAGAGGAAATTATAAAAACATATAACTTATTAAGACTGAATGATGAAGAAATAAAAATTCGAACAGGCCTATTACTAGTAAGGAGATTGAACCAGTAATCGAAATCCCCCCCAAAAGAATAGCCTGGGCTGAGATGACTTCATTGGTGAACTCTACCAAACCTTTATAAAAGGATTACTACCAATCCTTCTCCAACTTTAATTCTAAAAAATTAAAGAAGAGGAAACACTTCCAAACTCATTTCATGAGGCCAGAATTACCCTGATACCAAAACCAGACAAAGACACCACATGGAAAGAAAATTACAAGTCAATACATCTGATGAACATAGGTCTAAAAATTCCCAAGAAAATATTAGCAAACCAAATTCAACAATATATTAAAGGATCATATGCCATAGTGTCAAGTGGGATCTATTCTTGTGATGCAAGGATAGTTCAATATAAGCAAATAAAAAAATGTGTTGCATCACATTAAAAGGATGAAATGTAAAAATCATATGATCCTCTCAATAGATGCAGAAGAGCAATTAACAAAATTAATATCTTTTTTGATAAAAATTCTCAAAAATTAAACATAGATGAAATGTACCACAACATAATAAAGGCCATATGACAAGCCCACAGCTAACATCAGGCTCAATGGTGAAAAATTGGAAGCTTTTCCTCAAGGATTAGGAAAAAGAGAAAATTCCCACTCTTGCCAGTTAGCCAGAGCAGTTAAGCAAGAAAGACAAACAAACGAATCAGAAAAGAAGGAGTAAAATTGTCTCTATTTGTCTATAACACAAAATTATATATAGAAAACCCTAAATATTTTATCAAAAACTATCAGAACTAATAAACAATTAGTGAAGTTACAGGATACAAACTCAATATACAAAAATCAGTTGCATTTCTATCCTAAAACAATGAATTATAGCAAACAGAAATTAAGTAAATGACCCCATTTAAAATAACATCAAAAACAATAAAATATCTAGGAAAAAAATTAACTACAGAGATGAGTGATCTACACATTGAAAATTATAAAACATTAATAAAAGAAAGTGAAGAACACCGAGATAAGTGAAATAGTATTTTACGCTCATGAATTAGAAAAATTAGTATTGTTAAAATGTTCATACAACCCAAAGCAATATACAGATTCAATTGCAATCCCTGTCAAAAACTCCAAAGGCATTTCTCATAGAAATAGGAAAAAACAGTCTTAAAATTTATATGAAATGGCAAAAGACCCCGCATAGCCAAAGCAATCATGAAAACGAAGAACAAAGCGGGGGGCATTTTGCTTCTTGGTTTCAAACATATAAAGTTATAGTAATCAAAGCAGTATGGTACTGGCATAAAAACAGACACATAGATCAATGGAACAAAATAGAGAACCGAAAAAAAAAAATCCCCACATGTATAAGCAATTACTTTTTGATAAAGTTGCTGAGAATATACAATAGAGAAAAGATAGTCTCTTCAAAAAAGTGTGTCGGGATAATTGGATAGTCACATGCAAAGGATTGAAATTGGACCACTATCTTACACCATACCCAAAAGTCATCTAAAATGGATTAAAGGCTTGAATGTAAGACCTGAAACCATAAAACTCCCATAAGAAAACACAGTGTGTAAGCTATTTGACATTGGTCTTGGCAATCACTTTTTGTATTTGACACCAAATGCAAAGGCAGCAAAACCAAAAATCAAATGGGACTACATCAGGCTAAATGCTCCTGCACAGCAAAGGAAACCATCAACAAATTAAAAATCAGCCTATGGAATGGGAGAAAATATTTTCAACTACATATCAAAAAAGGGTTAATATCCAGAAAATATAAGAAATTCATAAAACAACAGCAACAAACAAAAAAAAATCTAATTAAAAAATGAGCAAAGGACAGGGAAGATAGATACTTTTTCAAAGAAGAAATTAATTTCTTGAGAAACTTTTATACTATTTTCCATAGTGGCTGCACCAATTTTATTCCCACCAACATTGCCCAAGTGATCCCATTTTTTCTCATCCTGATTAATATTTATTATCCCTTGTCATTGATAATTGACATTGTAACAGGTGTGGGATGAAATCTCATTTTGGTTTTGATATGTATTTAAATGAGGATTAAAGATGTTGATCACCTTTCCATTACCTACTGGCTACTTCTATGTCTTCTTTGGAAAAATGCCTATTCAGGTCCTTTGTCCATTTTTATTTTTCATTTTTATAGTGTTGTTAATTCATTTTTTATTTCAAGGGTCACAAAGTTTTTTCTGTAAAGTTCCAGACAGTAAATATGTTATATCATCTCTTTTGCATTTACTCAAATCGGCCTTGTAATGTGAAAGTAAGCCATAGCTAATATGTAAAGAAATGTGTGGCTTTGGTCCAAAACAACTGTATAAACACTGAAATTTAAAGTCTTAAAATTTTTTACCTGTCACAAAATATTCTTCTTTTGATTTATTTTATTTTAATCATTAAAATAATTACTTTAGAAGCAACATAGCCATTGAAAGTTTTCAAAACATTTGATAACTTTTTTTTTATATTGCAGATTGCATATTTTACAAAGCTTAGTGGAAGAAATATGAAAAAATCTTCATTGTGACGAATCTGAAATAATGCTTTTATTTCTTAATTACTTTAATCTTTCCATTTAAGTAAAAAGTTTAATTCAATTTCATTATCATTTAATGTAATTATTGGGTGATTGATTATCAAGAATTATAAAAATCAAAAGCCAGATTTAGTTTAATATTACTGTATCCTCATACATATCACTGAGTGTTATTTCTTTATTGAAACCCATTCTGAAAAATTGTAGAATTCATATATAGTCACATGACAAACATTAGGCGAAACACTGTTAAAAATAAATCCTGATTTTTCTTGGAAAAATAGAGTTAACATTAATCTAGTAATCCATAAATGGCTAAAAGTCTGGGAGAAAAGTCATAGTAAGTAAAAATATAAAATACAAATGAATTAGAAAAGCTAATATTGTAACATATCAAACAACATTTGCAAAGTTACAACTACTATGATAATACAGAATCTCATTACATTTTAATACAGAATTTTAATATTATAAATATATTTACAAAATAGAAACTATATTGAGTATACATAAAATTACAAAAATAATGGATACTGTACTTTAACAAAACATAATTCACAATTATTAAATGAACTAATAATAAAATATGTTAGTGGAAATTTATACTTCATTTGCAACAATACCACAATAGTGTGAAGAGTTAATTTTAGTAGTAAGCACAATCAATTGTTGAAATCGTAGCCAAATTTTTACTTTGCACTCTGACAATCTACACAATTTATAAACTTCCAAATACTATAAAGATCTTTCTATAAATTTTATGAATAATATAAACTTAGAGTAAATATTTTCAATTTTCATATGTGTGTTTATGATTAATAAAACAAATAAACTGCAGATATTTAATTTAAGAGTAAGTATTGAAATTAAGGTTTCACATATATATGAGGATAGTGTTTTCTCTGCCATAATGGAGATAGAATATTAAGCATAGAAACTCATGACATGTGAGTTATGTCTGAAAAGTCAGTTGAAGTTAGCAAAATTATATTAGTATCCACTATTTTACTCCCACAATGGCCAAGAATGGGTCTCAGCTTTTTAGAAAGACTAAATAAATTTTAATGGGATTTGCCATAAGAGAAAAGGCAGAGTGACAGGAAAAGAGAAAGTAATAGAAAAAGGAGTCTCTTCCATCTAACAATAGTTTTTTCTATAAATTTGTATACATAATGAAGTAGTTATAATTTAAAAACTGTATTTATTAGGAGTAAGAAAATGTTCAACAAATTAGACTTCTTTAATATTTTGATATATGGTCTAAGTGTGTTTGTGTGTGTGTTTTAAACATGTAGCATCAATAGCCCCCGCCTATAATATTTACACAATCGTTATGACAACTGGAAATACCTCTATCCATTTCCAAAATGCATTCTTGTGAGAAATCCTGTTCCCATTGAGAAACAAACTCTAGATTCTAAGTTTCACTGTGTTACTATTGGGGACAAGTTGAACTTCAGCGTAGCCTTAGCGGCATGGGGAGGAATAACCGCAGATTCATAATTAGCATTTTTCCTATTTCTTCCTCAGTTAAGAATCACAGGTCAGTGAGATTTAGAAAAGATTTATTAAAAGTATATTTTAGAAAGACAAGGTACATTCCAAGGAAGAACATGGTTCTAGTGAAGAGAACTGTAACAACACAGAAGTGGGAATCTATGAATTATATTTGGTCTATGATGGGTGGTTGCTAAGGCGTTCTTAGGTGATTGGCAAATGAGGTCATTTTGATTGACACTTGGCTGCTACATAACTCTTTGCCTAGTATGCATGCCTTACCCAGAATTTTAGTGCTATTGGAATGTTCTTTAGGAGGTGTCTAGATTAGGCCCCTATTCCTTCCCCCCCACCGCCCATCCCTCATGTCTGACTAGCTACCTAACAATTGCCACTAAATGTGAGTATTGGATTATTTCTTGTCAGAAATTGCATCTGAACATTTTTCTGCATAAGTCAGTGAAAAATAATAAAAACATGTATCTGCTTATAAATAAAATAATACATATAATCAAATATATTTATATTGACACAGTTTTGATTTTGAAAACTCAAACGTGTTGCCATATAGATTCATTATATTTCATATATGGTAGGCTTGAAATATGACACCAAGTGTAAGGAACAAACAACAAATAGAGAATAAAGAAGAAATGAATAGCATTGATCAATGCTAAGTTTTCAACTTAAAATAAATCATAATTTTAAAAATGTATGACTTCATCTCCTTTTTGATACATTTTTAGATTGTTGTAAAGTCTGTTAGAAATAGAACACCTTTTGGTAAAATAATATGATTAATATTGCATTTTTATTTCATTACATACTTCTAGATAAACTAACACCGGAAACAGTAGGTTTTCTTTAAGATTGATTAAATTAGAGGAGATGTAGACTGATCTTTGTACACATTGGTATTAAAAAATGAAGTGAGTTATTTTATAAAGGATACAAATGATCCTGAGCCTTCATTGCCTGAATCTGCCATTATGCCAAAAGCAAGACTGAGACTGTTGCTGAGGAAAAAGAATTGGCATCTTCTACAAGTCTCCACTCAAAGGAAAACCTGGAATCGGAGCCTCTACTCTTTTGTCAATAAACTAAAAGAACAGCAATTATTTCAGTTTCTTTGTGGCACAGGCCACAGGCAGAGCAGAACAAAGACTAAGCACAATAATGGGATTTCACTGTGTTTAGAAGACAGGGCCAAATCCTCTCAAACAGAGGAACTATTTTCTTCAATATGCCATTAGGTTGTTGCCAGAGAGAGAAAATAATGTTTTGAAAAGAAGTGCTAAGTTAATAGACTACCTGCCAAGGAAGGAAGCCCCCTGATGTGTGGCTCTCAAGTAGAAAGCTTTGAAAAATAATTTAATTAATCTTCATTGATTAGCATTTATAAGGCACCTTGAGCCTTAACATCTTTGCAAGTGGGAACACCCATATCCTCCTAAGTAAGACATCTGTTAGATGAGAATGAAAATTTTGGAAGGAATCACAGAGTAACACTTTCTCCTGTGAATAGCGAGTGATTTTCCAAAGAGTAAGAGAGGTGTATAATTTCACATAAAATGGCTTAGAGACAAGGAGAGAGGAGGGGAGAGGAGGGGGAGGAGGGGAGAAAGAAAAGAGAGTGAGAGAGAGAGAGCTAGAGAGAAAGAGAGAGAAGAGAGAGAGAGAGAAGTGTGAATATTTGGAAAAGAGAATGATGTAAGGAGTAGAAATATATTTATGGATACACATATCTCTGGGTGGTGTTAAGTTCTGAATTATCTGCCTTTATGCAGAAAAATAGAAGGTTTGATTTTGTAAGACCTTTAAACTTTTTTCTTCCTAACAGATTTTTCTTTAGGTATTATTCTAGGACCTACACTTTCAGTATATATATTTTTTATGTGCATATCAGCCCTTTGTATTTTTTATTTTTTAAAGGAAAATGGTAGCTAGAATATCTTATTGGTTTTTTTGCTTCAGAGTTAGGAGGCATTATCCCCTTGAGTGGACTAAGATCTAGAATCTCCAATGACTGAGTGGCAGCAGAAATTCCTTATCTCACCAATGACAACTACTAGAGGGAAATATACTTGAGAAGTAGAAAAATTAAAGCTCCTTCTTGAAAGGAGCAAAGAGAAAAATAATGGACTCATCCGCACTTGGGTTACAGAAAATAACATGTAAAATTATCCTCAAATTCTTTGGGCATGTGACATAAAAATCTATGTTGAGGTAGTACTTATCTGCCACATCTAATCCTTTTTTTTTTCCTCACAATTCTGGGCATTTTATACTGCACTTATTCTGTCCCTAGAGCATACCCTCTCTTTCTTTTTCACCTTTCTTTCCCCTTTAAAAACAGAAAAATCAAAACAAAACTAAGTTCCTTTCTTCCTTCCTTCCTTCCTTCTTTTCTTCCTT